>NW_026970174.1:0-300000 GCF_028390025.1 Pseudophryne corroboree
TGTATCACTAAGGTGACAGAAGTTGATTTCAGAGCATAATTTTTGAACAGGAGCTTCAATCGTTTTGTGGCATATGAGAAATTCCCTAAGCCCCGGACCTGTCGATTTTGGTCAAAAATGAAAATTTGAAAAGTGCCCCAATTTCTGCTTTAAAGTTTAGGTACTTTCCCAAAATGTATCACTAAGGTGACAGAAGTTGATTTCAGAGCATAATTTTTGAACAGGAGCTTCAACCGTTTTGTGGCATATGAGAAATTCCCTAAGCCCCGGACCTGTCGATTTTGGTCAAAAATGAAAATTTCCAAAGTGCCCCAATTTCTGCTTTAAACTTTAGGTACTATCCCAAAATGTATCACTAAGGTGACAGAAGTTGATTTCGGAGCATCATTTTTGAACAGGAGCTTCAACTGTTTTGTGGCATATGAGAAATTCCCTAAGCCCCGGACCTGTCGATTTTGGTCAAAAATGAAAATTTCAAAAATGCCCCAATTTCTGCTTTAAAGTTTAGGTACTATCCCAAAATGTATCACTAAGGAGACAGAAGTTGATTATGGAGCATCATTTTTGAACAGGAGCTTCAACCGTTTTGTGGCATATGAGAAATTCCCTAAGCTCCGGACCTGTTGATTTTGGTCTAAAATGAAAATTTCAAAAGTGCCCCAATTTCTGCTTTAAACTTTAGGTAATATCCCAAAATGTATCACTAAGGTGACAGAAGTTGATTTCGGAGCATCATTTTTGAACAGTAGCTTCAACCGTTTTGTGGCATATGAGAAATTCCCTAAGCCCCGGACCTGTTAATTTTGGTCAAAAATGAAAATTTCAAAAGTGCCCCAATTTCTGCTTTAAACTTTAGGTAATATCCCAAAATGTATCACTAAGGTGACAGAAGTTGATTTCGGAGTATAATTTTTGAACAGTAGCTTCAACCGTTTTGTGGCATATGAGAAATTCCCTAAGCCCCGGACCTGTTAATTTTGGTCAAAAATGAAAATTTCAAAAGTGCCCCAATTTCTGCTTTAAACTTTAGGTACTATCCCAAAATGTATCACTAAGGTGACAGAAGTTGATTTCAGAGCATAATTTTTGAACAGTAGCTTCAACTGTTTTGTGGCATATGATAAGTTCCCTAACCCCCGGACCTGTCGATTTTGGTCAAAAATGAAAATTTCAAAAGTGCCCCAATTTCTGCTTTAAAGTTTAGGTACTTTCCCAAAATGTATCACTAAGGTGACAGAAGTTGATTTCAGAGCATAATTTTTGAACAGTAGCTTCAACCGTCTTGTGGCATATGAGAAATTCCCTAAGCCCCGGACCTGTCGATTTTGGTCAAAAATGAAAATTTCAAAAGTGCCCCAATTTCTGCTTTAAACTTTAGGTACTATCCCAAAATGTATCACTAAGGTGACAGAAGTTGATTATGGAGCATAATTTTTGAACAGGAGCTTCAACCGTTTTGTGGCATATGAGAAATTCCCTAAGCCCCGAACCTGTCGATTTTGGTCAAAAATGAAAATTTCAAAAGTGCCCCAATTTCTGCTTTAAAGTTTAGGTACTATCCCAAAATGTATCACTAAGGTGACAGAAGTTGATTTCGGAGCATAATTTTTGAACAGGAGCTTCAACCATTTTGTGGCATATGACAAATTCCCTAAGCCCCGGACCTGTCGATTTTGGTCAAAAATGAAAATTTCAAAAGTGCCCCAATTTCTGCTTTAAAGTTTAGGTACTTTCCCAAAATGTATCACTAAGGTGACAGAAGTTGATTTCAGAGCATAATTTTTGAACAGTAGCTTCAACCGTTTTGTGGCATATGAGAAATTCCCTAAGCCTCGGACCTGTCGATTTTGGTCAAAAATGAAAATTTCAAAAGTGCCCCAATTTCTGCTTTAAACTTTAGGTACTATCCCAAAATGTATCACTAAGGTGACAGAAGTTGATTTCAGAGCATAATTTTTGAACAGTAGCTTCAATCGTTTTGTGGCATATGAGAAATTCCCTAAGCCCCGGACCTGTCGATTTTGGTCAAAAATTAAAATTTGAAAAGTGCCCCAATTTCTGCTTTAAAGTTTAGGTACTTTCCCAAAATGTATCACTAAGGTGACAGAAGTTGATTTCAGAGCATAATTTTTGAACAGGAGCTTCAACCGTTTTGTGGCATATGAGAAATTCCCTAAGCCCCGGACCTGTCGATTTTGGTCAAAAATAAAATTTCAAAAGTGCCCCAATTTCTGCTTTAAACTTTAGGTACTATCCCAAAATGTATCACTAAGGTGACAGAAGTTGATTTCGGAGCATCATTTTTGAACAGGAGCTTCAACTGTTTTGTGGCATATGAGAAATTCCCTAAGCCCCGGACCTGTCGATTTTGGTCAAAAATTAAAATTTCAAAAATGCCCCAATTTCTGCTTTAAAGTTTAGGTACTATCCCAAAATGTATCACTAAGGTGACAGAAGTTGATTTCGGAGCATCATTTTTGAACAGGAGCTTCAACTGTTTTGTGGCATATGAGAAATTCCCTAAGCCCCGGACCTGTCGATTTTGGTCAAAAATTAAAATTTCAAAAATGCCCCAATTTCTGCTTTAAAGTTTAGGTACTATCCCAAAATGTATCACTAAGGTGACAGAAGTTGATTTCGGAGCATAATTTTTGAACAGGAGCTTCAACCATTTTGTGGCATATGACAAATTCCCTAAGCCCCGGACCTGTCGATTTTGGTCAAAAATGAAAATTTCAAAAGTGCCCCAATTTCTGCTTTAAAGCTTAGGTACTATCCCAAAATGTATCACTAAGGTGACAGAAGTTGATTTCGGAGCATAATTTTTGAACAGGAGCTTCAACTGTTTTGTGGCATATGAGAAATTCCCTAAGCCCCGGACCTGTCGATGTTGGTCAAAAATGAAAATTTCAAAAGTGCCCCAATTTAGGCTTTAAACTTTAGGTACTATCCCAAAATGTATCACTAAGGTGACAGAAGTTGATTTCGGAGCATAATTTTTGAACAGAAGCTTCAACCATTTTGTGGCATATGAGAAATTCCCTAAGCCCCGGACCTGTCGATTTTGGTCAAAAATGAAAATTTCAAAAATGCCCCAATTTCTGGTTTAAAGTTTAGGTACTATCCCAAAATGTATCACTAAGGTGACAGAAGTTGATTATGGAGCATAATTTTTGAACAGGAGCTTCAACCGTTTTGTGGCATATGAGAAATTCCCTAAGCCCCGGACCTGTTGATTTTGGTCTAAAATGAAAATTTCAAAAGTGCCCCAATTTCTGCTTTAAACTTTAGGTACTATCCCAAAATGTATCACTAAGGTGACAGAAGTTGATTATGGAGCATAATTTTTGAACAGGAGCTTCAACCGTTTTGTGGCATATGAGAAATTCCCTAAGCCCCGAACCTGTCGATTTTGGTCAAAAATGAAAATTTCAAAAGTGCCCCAATTTCTGCTTTAAAGTTTAGGTACTATCCCAAAATGTATCACTAAGGTGACAGAAGTTGATTTCGGAGCATAATTTTTGAACAGGAGCTTCAACCATTTTGTGGCATATGACAAATTCCCTAAGCCCCGGACCTGTCGATTTTGGTCAAAAATGAAAATTTCAAAAGTGCCCCAATTTCTGCTTTAAAGTTTAGGTACTTTCCCAAAATGTATCACTAAGGTGACAGAAGTTGATTTCAGAGCATAATTTTTGAACAGTAGCTTCAACCGTTTTGTGGCATATGAGAAATTCCCTAAGCCTCGGACCTGTCGATTTTGGTCAAAAATGAAAATTTCAAAAGTGCCCCAATTTCTGCTTTAAACTTTAGGTACTATCCCAAAATGTATCACTAAGGTGACAGAAGTTGATTTCAGAGCATAATTTTTGAACAGTAGCTTCAATCGTTTTGTGGCATATGAGAAATTCCCTAAGCCCCGGACCTGTCGATTTTGGTCAAAAATTAAAATTTGAAAAGTGCCCCAATTTCTGCTTTAAAGTTTAGGTACTTTCCCAAAATGTATCACTAAGGTGACAGAAGTTGATTTCAGAGCATAATTTTTGAACAGGAGCTTCAACCGTTTTGTGGCATATGAGAAATTCCCTAAGCCCCGGACCTGTCGATTTTGGTCAAAAATAAAATTTCAAAAGTGCCCCAATTTCTGCTTTAAACTTTAGGTACTATCCCAAAATGTATCACTAAGGTGACAGAAGTTGATTTCGGAGCATCATTTTTGAACAGGAGCTTCAACTGTTTTGTGGCATATGAGAAATTCCCTAAGCCCCGGACCTGTCGATTTTGGTCAAAAATTAAAATTTCAAAAATGCCCCAATTTCTGCTTTAAAGTTTAGGTACTATCCCAAAATGTATCACTAAGGTGACAGAAGTTGATTATGGAGCATAATTTTTGAACAGGAGCTTCAACCGTTTTGTGGCATATGAGAAATTCCCTAAGCCCCGAACCTGTCGATTTTGGTCTAAAATGAAAATTTCAAAAGTGCCCCAATTTCTGCTTTAAACTTTAGGTACTATCCCAAAATGTATCACTAAGGTGACAGAAGTTGATTTCGGAGCATAATTTTTGAACAGGAGCTTCAACCATTTTGTGGCATATGACAAATTCCCTAAGCCCCGGACCTGTCGATTTTGGTCAAAAATGAAAATTTCAAAAGTGCCCCAATTTCTGCTTTAAAGCTTAGGTACTATCCCAAAATGTATCACTAAGGTGACAGAAGTTGATTTCGGAGCATAATTTTTGAACAGGAGCTTCAACTGTTTTGTGGCATATGAGAAATTCCCTAAGCCCCGGACCTGTCGATGTTGGTCAAAAATGAAAATTTCAAAAGTGCCCCAATTTAGGCTTTAAACTTTAGGTACTATCCCAAAATGTATCACTAAGGTGACAGAAGTTGATTTCGGAGCATAATTTTTGAACAGAAGCTTCAACCATTTTGTGGCATATGAGAAATTCCCTAAGCCCCGGACCTGTCGATTTTGGTCAAAAATAAAAATTTCAAAAATGCCCCAATTTCTGGTTTAAAGTTTAGGTACTATCCCAAAATGTATCACTAAGGTGACAGAAGTTGATTATGGAGCATAATTTTTGAACAGGAGCTTCAACCGTTTTGTGGCATATGAGAAATTCCCTAAGCCCCGGACCTGTTGATTTTGGTCTAAAATGAAAATTTCAAAAGTGCCCCAATTTCTGCTTTAAACTTTAGGTAATATCCCAAAATGTATCACTAAGGTGACAGAAGTTGATTTCGGAGCATAATTTTTGAACAGTAGCTTCAACCGTTTTGTGGCATATGAGAAATTCCCTAAGCCCTGGACCTGTCGATTTTGGTCAAAAATGAAAATTTCAAAAGTGCCCCAATTTCTGCTTTAAACTTTAGGTACTATCCCAAAATGTATCACTAAGGTGACAGAAGTTGATTTCAGAGCATCATTTTTGAACAGGAGCTTCAACTGTTTTGTGGCATATGAGAAATTCCCTAAGCCCCGGACCTGTCGATTTTGGTCAAAAATGAAAATTTCAAAAATGCCCCAATTTCTGCTTTAAAGTTTAGGTACTATCCCAAAATGTATCACTAAGGTGACAGAAGTTGATTATGGAGCATAATTTTTGAACAGGAGCTTCAACCGTTTTGTGGCATATGAGAAATTCTCTAAGCCCCGGACCTGTCGATTTTGGTCAAAAATGAAAATTTCAAAAGTGCCCCAATTTCTGCTTTAAACTTTAGGTACTATCCCAAAATGTATCACTAAGGTGACAGAAGTTGATTTCAGAGCATAATTTTTGAACAGTAGCTTCAACCGTTTTGTGGCATATGAGAAATTCCCTAAGCCTCGGACCTGTAGATTTTGGTCTAAAATGAAAATTTCAAAAGTGCCCCAATTTCTGCTTTAAAGTTTAGGTACTATCCCAAAATGTATCACTAAGGTGACAGAAGTTGATTTCGGAGCATAATTTTTGAACAGGAGCTTCAACTGTTTTGTGGCATATGAGAAATTCCCTAAGCCCCGGACCTGTCGATTTTGGTCAAAAATGAAAATTTGAAAAGTGCCCCAATTTCTGCTTTAAAGTTTAGGTACTTTCCCAAAAAGTATCACTAAGGTGACAGAAGTTGATTTCAGAGCATAATTTTTGAACAGGAGCTTCAACCGTTTTGTGGCATATGAGAAATTCCCTAAGCCCCGGACCTGTCAATTTTGGTCAAAAATGAAAATTTCAAAAATGCCCCAATTTCTGCTTTAAAGTTTAGGTACTATCCCAAAATGTATCCCTAAGGAGACAGAAGTTGATTATGGAGCATAATTTTTGAACAGGAGCTTCAACCGTTTTGTGGCATATGAGAAATTCCCTAAGCTCCGGACCTGTTGATTTTGGTCTAAAATGAAAATTTCAAAAGTGCCCTAATTTCTGCTTTAAACTTCAGGTAATATCCCAAAATGTATCACTAAGGTGACAGAAGTTGATTTCGGAGCATAATTTTTGAACAGTAGCTTCAACCGTTTTGTGGCATATGAGAAATTCCCTAAGCCCTGGACCTGTCGATTTTGGTCAAAAATGAAAATGTCAAAAGTGCCCCAATTTCTGCTTTAAAGTTTAGGTACTATCCCAAAATGTATCACTAAGGTGACAGAAGTTGATTTCAGAGCATAATTTTTGAACAGGAGCTTCAACTGTTTTGTGGCATATGATAAATTCCCTAACCCCCGGACCTGTCGATTTTGGTCAAAAATTAAAATTTCAAAAGTGCCCCAATTTCTGCTTTAAACTTTAGGTACTTTCCCAAAATGTATCACTAAGGTGACAGAAGTTGATTTCAGAGCATCATTTTTGAACAGTAGCTTCAACCGTTTTGTGGCATATGAGAAATTCCCTAAGCCCCGGACCTGTCGATTTTGGTCAAAAATGAAAATTTCAAAAGTGCCCCAATTTCTGCTTTAAACTTTAGGTACTATCCCAAAATGTATCACTAAGGTGACAGAAGTTGATTATGGAGCATAATTTCTCTATCGTCCTAAGTGGATGCTGGGGTTCCTGAAAGGACCATGGGGAATAGCGGCTCCGCAGGAGACAGGGCACAAAAAAGTAAAGCTTTTACCAGATCAGGTGGTGTGCACTGGCTCCTCCCCCTATGACCCTCCTCCAGACTCCAGTTAGATTTTGTGCCCGAACGAGAAGGGTGCAATCTAGGTGGCTCTCCTAAAGAGCTGCTTAGAGAAAGTTTAGCTTAGGTTTTTTACTTTACAGTGAGTCCTGCTGGCAACAGGATCACTGCAACGAGGGACTTAGGGGAGAAGTAGTGAACTCACCTGCGTGCAGAGTGGATTTGCTGCTTGGCTACTGGACACTAGCTCCAGAGGGACGATCACAGGTACAGCCTGGATGGTCACCGGAGCCGCGCCGCCGGCCCCCTTGCAGACGCTGAAGAGAGAAGAGGTCCAAAATCGGCGGCTGAAGACTCCTGAGTCTTCATAAAGGTAGCGCACAGCACTGCAGCTGTGCGCCATTTTCCTCTCAGCACACTTCACACAACAGTCACTGAGGGTGCAGAGCGCTGGGGGGGGCGCTCTGAGAGGCAAATAAAAACCTTATTAGAGGCAAAAAATACCTCACATATAGCCCACAGAGGCTATATGGAGATATTTAACCCCTGCCTAACTTCAAAAATAGCGGGAGACGAGCCCGCCGTAAAAGGGGCGGGGCCTATCTCCTCAGCACACAGCGCCATTTTCTCTCACAGAAAAGCTGGAGAGAAGGCTCCCAGGCTCTCCCCTGCACTGCACTACAGAAACAGGGTTAAAACAGAGAGGGGGGGCACTGATTTTGGCGATATTGTATATATATAAAAGATGCTATAAGGGAGAAACACTTATATAAGGTTGTCCCTATATAATTATAGCGTTTTTGGTGTGTGCTGGCAGACTCTCCCTCTGTCTCCCCAAAGGGCTAGTGGGTCCTGTCCTCTGTCAGAGCATTCCCGGTGTGTGTGCTGTGTGTCGGCACGTGTGTGTCGACATGTATGAGGACGATGTTGGTGAGGAGGCGGAGAAATTACCTGTAATGGTGATGTCACTCTCTAGGGAGTCGACACCGGAATGGATGGCTTATTTAGAGAATTACGTGAGAATGTCAACACGCTGCAAGGTCGGTTGACGACATGAGACGGCCGACAATCTATTAGGACCGGTCCAGGCGGCTCAGAAACACCGTCAGGGGTTTTAAAAATGCCCATTTACCTCAGTCGGTCGACACAGACACAGACACGGACACTGAATACAGTGTCGACGGTGAATAAACAAACGTATTTCTCATTAGGGCCACACGTTAAGGGCAATGAAGGAGGTGTTACGTGTTTCTGATACTACAAGTACCACAAGAAAGGGTATTATGTGGGAGTGGAAAAAACTACCTGTAGTTTTTCCTGAATCAGATAAAATAAAATGAAGTGTGTGATGATGCGTAGGGTTACCCCGATAGCAAATATTGGCGTTATACCCTTTCCCGCCAGAAATTAGGGTACGTTGGGAAACACCCCTTAGGGTGATAAGGCGCTCACACGCTTATCAAGTGGCGTTACCGTCTCCAGATACGGCCGCCCTCAAGGAGCCAGCTGATAGGAAGCTGGAAAAATATCCTAAAAAGTATATACACACATACGGTGGTTATACTGCGACCAGCGATCGCCATCAGCCTGGAGATGCAGTGCTGGGTTGGCTTGGTCGGATTCCCTGACTGAAAATATTTTATTCATGTAGAGCATTTAATAGGATGCATTCTATATATATGTATGTGAGATGCACAGAGGGATATTTGCTCTCTGGCATCAAGATAAGTGCGTTGTCCATATCTCCCAGAAGATGTCAGGGACACGACAGTGGTCAGGTGATACAGATCCCATACGGCAGATGGAAGTATTGCTGTATAAAGGGAAGGAGTTATTTGGGGGTCGGTCCATCGGACCTGGGGACCACAGCAACAGCTGGGAAATCCAACCTTTTTTACCCCAAGTTACATCTCAGCTAAAAAAGACACCGTCTTTTCAGCCTCAATCTTTCCTTTCCCATGAGGGCATGCAGGCAAAAGGCCAGTCATATCTGCCCAGACATAGAGGTAAGGGAAGTAGACTGCAGCAGGCAGCCCTTTCCCAGGAAAAGAAGCCCTCCACCGCGTCTGCCAAGTCCTCAGCATGACGCTGGGGCCGTGCAAGCGGACTCAAGGTGGGGGGGTAGTCTCAAGAGTCTCAGGGCGCAGTGGGATCACTCGCAAGTTGACCCCTAGATCGTACGAGTATTATCCCAGGGGTAAAGATTGGAGAGTCGAGACATCTTCTCCTCGCAGGTTCCTGAAGTCTGCTTTACCAACGGCTCCCTCCGACAGGGAGGCAGCATTGGAAACAATTCACAAGCGGTATATCCAGCAGGTGATAATCAAAGTACCCCTCCTACGACAAGGAAAAGGGTATTATTTTTCCACACTATATTGTGGTACTGAAGCCAGACGGCTTGGTGACACATAGTCTAAATCTAAAATGTTTTGAACACTTACATAAAAGGTTCAAATCGAGATAAAGTCACTCAGAGCAGTGATAACGAACCGGAAAAAAGGGGACTATATGGTGTCCCTGGACATCAAGGATTACCTCCATGTCCAAATTTTGTCCTTCTCATCAAGGGTACCTCTGGTTCGTGGTACAGAACTGTCAATATCAGTTTCAGACGATGCCGTTTGAATTATCCACGGCACCCCGGGCCTTTTACCAAGGTAATGGCCGAAAAGATGTTTCTTCAAAGAAAAAAGGCATCTAAATTATCCCTTACTTGCACGACCTAAAAAGGGCAAGTTCCAGAGAACAGTTGGAGGTCGGAAGAGCACTATCTAAAGTAGTTCTTCGACGGCACGACTGGATTCTAAATATTCCAAGAATCGCAGCTGTTTTCCGACGATACGTCTGCTGTTCCTAGGGTTGATTCTGGACACGGTTCAGAAAAAGGTTTTTCTTCCCGAGGAAAAAGCCAAGGAGTTTTCCGACCTGTCAGGAACCTCCTAAAACCAGGAAAGGTGTCTGTACATCAATGCACAAGAGTCCTGGGAAAAATGGTGGCTTTTTACGAAGCAATTCCATTCGGCAGATTCCATGCAAGAATTTTCCAAAGGGATCTGTTGGACAAATGGTCAGGGTCGCATCCTCAGATGCACCTGCGAATAACCCTGTCGCCAAGGACAAGGGTATATCTTCTGTGGTGGTTGCAAAAGGCTCATCTATTGGAGGGCCGCAGATTCGGCATACAGGATTTGATCCTGGTGACCACGGACGCCAGCCTGAGAGGTTGGGGAGCAGTCACACAAGGAAGAAACTTCCAGGGGGTATGGACGAACCTGGAAAAGTCTCTTCACATAAACATTCTGGTACTAAGAGCAATCTAAAATGCTCTAAGCCAGGCGGAACCACTCCTGCAAGGAAAACCGGTGTTGATTCAGTCGGACAACATCACGGCGGTCGCCCATGTAAACAGACAGGGCGGCACAAGAAGCAGGAGTGCAATGGCAGAAGCTGCCAAGATTCTTCGCTGGGCGGAGAATCACGTAATAGCACTGTCAGCAGTGTTCTTCCCGGGCGTGGACAACTGGGAAGCAGACTTCCTCAGCAGACACGATATTCACCCGGGAGAGGGGGGTCTTCATCCAGAAGTCTTCCACATGCTAATAAACTGTTGGGAAAGACCAATGGTAGACATGATGGCGTCTCGCCTCAACAAGAAACTGGACAAGTATTGCGCCAGGTCAAGAGATCCACAGGCAATAGCTGTGGACGCACTGGTAACACCTTGGGTGTACAAATCAGTATATGTGTTTCCTCCTCTGCCTCTCATACCAAAGGTATTGAAGATTATACGGTGAGGAGGAGTAAGAACAATACTAGTGGCTCCGGATTGGCCAAGAAGGACTTGGTACCCGGAACTTCAAGAGTTGGTCACGGACGACCCGTGCCCTCTACTTCTGAGAAGGGACCTGCTACAACAGGGTCCCTGTCTCTTTCAAAACTTACCGCGGCTGCGTTTGACGGCATGGCGGTTGAACGCCAGATCCTAAAAGGGAAAGGCATTCCAGAAGAAGTCATTCCTACCTTGATTAAGGCAAGGAAGGAAGTCACCGCGAAACATTATCACCGCATTTGGCGAAAATATGTCGCGTGGTGCGAGGATCGGAGTGTTCCGACGGAGGAATTTCAACTGGGTCGTTTCCTACATTTCCTACAATCAGGATTGTCTATGGGTCTCAAATTGAGATCTATTAAGGTTCAAATTTCGGCCCTGTCAATATTCTTCCAAAAAGAATTGGCCTCAGTTCCTGAGGTACAGACTTTTGTTAAAGGAGTACTGCATATACAGCCTCCTGTGGTGCCTCCGGTGGCACCGTGGGATCTAAATGTAGTTTTAGATTTCCTCAAATCCCATTGGTTTGAACCATTGAAAAAGGTGGATTTTAAATATCTCACATGGAAAGTGACTATGTTACTGGCCCTGGCTTCCGCCAGGAGAGTATCTAAATTGGCGGCTTTATCTTATAAAAGCCCTTATCTAATCTTCCATTCGGATAGGGCAGAACTGAGGACTCGTCCGCATTTTCTCCCTAAGGTGGTATCAGCGTTTCACCTGAACCAACCTATTGTGGTGCCTGCGGCCACTGGCGACTTGGAGGACTCCAAGTTGTTGGACGTTGTCAGAGCCTTAAAAATATACATTTCAAGGACGGCTGAAGTCAGAAAATCTGACTCGCTGTTGATACTATATGCACCCAACAAGTTGGGTGCCCCTGCTTCTAAGCAGACGATTGCTCGTTGGATTTGTAACACAATTCAACTTGCTCATTCTGTGGCAGGCCTGCCACAGCCTAAATCTGTTAAGGCCCATTCCACAAGGAAGGTGGGCTCATCTTGGGCGGCTGCCCGAGGGGTCTCGGCATTACAATTCTGTCGAGCAGCTACGTGGTCGGGGGAAAACACGTTTGTAAAATTCTACAAATTTGATACCCTGGCAAAAGAGGACTTGGAATTCTCTCATTCGGTGCTGCAGAGTCATCCGCACTCTCCCGCCCGTTTGGGAGCTTTGGTATAATCCCCATGGTCCTTTCAGGAACCCCAGCATCCACTTAGGACGATAGAGAAAATAAGAATTTACTTACCGATAATTCTATTTCTCGGAGTCCGTAGTGGATGCTGGGCGCCCATCCCAAGTGCGGATTATCTGCAATACTGTACATAGTTATTGTTAACAAATTCGGGTTATATTGTTAAGGAGCCATCTTTAAGAGGCTCTTTCTGTTATCATACTGTTAACTGGGTTTAGATCACAAGTTGTACGGTGTGATTGGTGTGGCTGGTATGAGTCTTACCCGGGATTCAAATTGCCTCCCTTATTGTGTACGCTCGTCCGGGCACAGTACCTAACTGGAGTCTGGAGGAGGGTCATAGGGGGAGGAGCCAGTGCACACCACCTGATCTGGTAAAAGCTTTACTTTTTTGTGCCCTGTCTCCTGCGGAGCCGCTATTCCCCATGGTCCTTTCAGGAACCCCAGCATCCACTACGGACTCCGAGAAATAGAATTATCGGTAAGTAAATTCTTATTTTTTGAACAGGAGCTTCAACCGTTTTGTGGCATATGAGAAATTCCCTAAGCCTCTGACCTGTCGATTTTGGTCAAAAATGAAAATTTCAAAAGTGCCCCTATTTCTGCTTTAAAGTATAGGAACTATCCCAAAATGTATCACTAAGGTGACAGAAGTTGATTATGGAGCATCATTTTTGAACAGGAGCTTCAACCGTTTTGTGGCATATGAGAAATTCCCTAAGCCCCGGACCTGTCAATTTTGGTCAAAAATGAAAATTTCAAAAGTGCCCCAATTTCTGCTTTAAACTTTAGGTACTATACCAAAATGTATCACTAAGGTGACAGAAGTTGATTATGGAGCATAATTTTTGAACAGAAGCTTCAACCGTTTTGTGGCATATGAGAAATTCCCTAAGCCCCGGACCTGTCGATTTTGGTCAAAAATGAAAATTTCAAAAGTGCCCCAATTTCTGCTTTAAAGTTTAGGTACTATCCCAAAATGTATCACTAAGGTGACAGAAGTTGATTTCGGAGCATAATTTTTGAACAGGTGCTTCAACTGTTTTGTGGCATATGAGAAATTCCCTAAGCCCCGGACCTGTCGATTTTGGTCAAAAATGAAAATTTCAAAAGTGCCCCAATTTAGGCTTTAAACTTTAGGTACTATCCCAAAATGTATCACTAAGGTGACAGAAGTTGATTATGGAGCATAATTTTTGAACAGGAGCTTCAACCGTTTTGTGGCATATGAGAAATTCCCTAAGCCTCTGACCTGTCGATTTTGGTCAAAAATGAAAATTTCAAAAGTGCCCCTATTTCTGCTTTAAAGTATAGGAACTATCCCAAAATGTATCACTAAGGTGACAGAAGTTGATTATGGAGCATCATTTTTGAACAGGAGCTTCAACCGTTTTGTGGCATATGAGAAATTCCCTAAGCCCCGGACCTGTCAATTTTGGTTAAAAATGAAAATGTCAAAAGTGCCCCAATTTCTGCTTTAAACTTTAGGTACTATACCAAAATGTATCACTAAGGTGACAGAAGTTGATTATGGAGCATAATTTTTGAACAGAAGCTTCAACCGTTTTGTGGCATATGAGAAATTCCCTAAGCCCCGAACCTGTCGATTTTGGTCAAAAATGAAAATTTCAAAAGTGCCTCAATTTCTGCTTTAAAGTTTAGGTACTATCCCAAAATGTATCACTAAGGTGACAGAAGTTGATTTCGGAGCATAATTTTTTAACAGGAGCTTCAACCATTTTGTGGCATATGACAAATTCCCTAAGCCCCGGACCTGTCGATTTTGGTCAAAAATGAAAATTTCAAAAGTGCCCCAATATCTGCTTTAAAGTTTAGGTACTTTCCCAAAATGTATCACTAAGGTGACAGAAGTTGATTTCGGAGCATCATTTTTGCACAGGAGCTTCAACTGTTTTGTGGCATATGAGAAATTCCCTAAGCCCCGGACCTGTCGATTTTGGTCAAAAATGAAAATTTCAAAAGTGCCCCAATTTCTGCTTTAAAGTTTAGGTACTATCCCAAAATGTATCACTAAGGTGACAGAAGTTGATTTCGGAGCATAATTTTTGAACAGGTGCTTCAACTGTTTTGTGGCATATGAGAAATTCCCTAAGCCCCGGACCTGTCGATTTTGGTCAAAAATGAAAATTTCAAAAGTGCCCCAATTTAGGCTTTAAACTTTAGGTACTATCCCAAAATGTATCACTAAGGTGACAGAAGTTGATTTCGGAGCATAATTTTTGAACAGGAGCTACAACCATTTTGTGGCATATGACAAATTCCCTAAGCCCCGGACCTGTCGATTTTGGTCAAAAATGAAAATTTCAAAAGTGCCCCAATATCTGCTTTAAAGTTTAGGTACTATCCCAAAATGTATCACTAAGGTGACAGAAGTTGATTTTAGAGCATAATTTTTGAACAGTAGCTTCAACTGTTTTGTGGCATATGAGAAATTCCCTAAGCCCCGGACCTGTCGATTTTGGTCAAAAATGAAAATTTCAAAAGTGCCCCAATTTCTGCTTTAAAGTTTAGGTACTATCCCAAAATGTATCACTAAGGTGACAGAAGTTGATTTTAGAGCATAATTTTTGAACAGTAGCTTCAACTGTTTTGTGGCATATGAGAAATTCCCTAAGCCCCGGACCTGTCAATTTTGGTCAAAAATGAAAATTTCAAAAGTGCCCCAATTTCTGCTTTAAAGTTTAGGTACTATCCCAAAATGTATCACTAAGGTGACAGAAGTTGATTTTAGAGCATCATTTTTGAACAGTAGCTTCAACTGTTTTGTGGCATATGATAAATTCCCTAAGCCCCGGACCTGTCGATTTTGGTCAAAAATGAAAATTTCAAAAGTGCCCCAATTTCTGCTTTAAACTTTAGGTATTATCCCAAAATGTATCACTAAGGTGACAGAAGTTGATTATGGAGCATAATTTTTGAACAGGAGCTTCAACCGTTTTGTGGCATATGAGAAATTCCCTAAGCCCCGGACCTGTCGATTTTGGTCAAAAATGAAAATTTCAAAAGTGCCCCAATTTCTGCTTTAAAGTATAGGAACTATCCCAAAATGTATCACTAAGGTGACAGAAGTTGATTTCGGAGCATAATTTTTGAACAGGAGCTTCAACCGTTTTGTGGCATATGAGAAATTCCCTAAGCCCCTGACCTGTCGATTTTGGTCAAAAATGAAAATTTCAAAAGTGCCCCAATTTCTGCTTTAAAGTATAGGAACTATCCCAAAATGTATCACTAAGGTGACAGAAGTTGATTTCGGAGCATAATTTTTGAACAGGAGCTTCAACCGTTTTGTGGCATATGAGAAATTCCCTAAGCCCCGGACCTATGGATTTTGGTCTAAAATGAAAATTTCAAAAGTACCCCAATTTCTGCTTTAAACTTTAGGTAATATCCCAAAATGTATCACAACGGTGACAGAAGTTGATTTCGGAGCATAATTTTTGAACAGGAGCTTCAACCATTTTGTGGCATATGAGAAATTCCCTAAGCCCCGGACCTGTCGATTTTGGTCAAAAATGAAAATTTCAAAAGTGCCCCAATTTCTGCTTTAAACTTTAGGTACTATCCCAAAATGTATCACTAAGGTGACAGAAGTTGATTTCAGAGCATAATTTTTGAACAGTAGCTTCAACTGTTTTGTAGCATATGATAAATTCCCTAAGCCCCGGACCTGTCGATTTTGGTCAAAAATGAAAATTTCAAAAGTGCCCCAATTTCTGCTTTAAAGTTTAGGTACTATCCCAAAATGTATCACTAAGGTGACAGAAGTTGATTATGGTGCATAATTTTTGAACAGGAGCTTCAACCGTTTTGTGGCATATGAGAAATTCCCTAAGCCTCGGACCTGTCGATTTTGGTCAAAAATGAAAATTTCAAAAGTGCCCCAATTTCTGCTTTAAAGTATAGGAACTATCCAAAAATGTATCACTAAGGTGACAGAAGTTGATTTCGGAGCATAATTTTTGAACAGTAGCTTCAACTGTTTTGTGTGGCATATGATAAATTCCCTAACCCCCGGACCTGTCGATTTTGGTCAAAAATGAAAATTTCAAAAGTGCCCCAATTTCTGCTTTAAAGTTTAGGTACTTTCCCAAAATGTATCACTAAGGTGACAGAAGTTGATTTCAGAGCATCATTTTGAACAGTAGCTTCAACCGTTTTGTGGCATATGAGAAATTCCCTAAGCCCCGGACCTGTCGATTTTGGTCAAAAATGAAAATTTCAAAAGTGCCCCAATTTCTGCTTTAAAGTATAGGAACTATCCAAAAATGTATCACTAAGGTGACAGAAGTTGATTTCGGAGCATAATTTTTGAACAGTAGCTTCAACTGTTTTGTGTGGCATATGATAAATTCCCTAACCCCCGGACCTGTCGATTTTGGTCAAAAATGAAAATTTCAAAAGTGCCCCAATTTCTGCTTTAAAGTTTAGGTACTTTCCCAAAATGTATCACTAAGGTGACAGAAGTTGATTTCAGAGCATCATTTTGAACAGTAGCTTCAACCGTTTTGTGGCATATGAGAAATTCCCTAAGCCCCGGACCTGTCGATTTTGGTCAAAAATGAAAATTTCAAAAGTGCCCCAATTTCTGCTTTAAACTTTAGGTACTATCCCAAAATGTATCACTAAGGTGACAGAAGTTGATTAGGGAGCATAATTTTTGAACAGGAGCTTCCACCGTTTTGTGGCATATGAGAAATTCCCTAAGCCTCGGACCTGTCGATTTTGGTCAAAAATGAAAATTTCAAAAGTGCCCCAATTTCTGCTTTAAAGTTTAGGTACTATCCCAAAATGTATCACTAAGGTGACAGAAGTTGATTATGGAGCATCATTTTTGAACAGGAGCTTCAACCGTTTTGTGGCATATGAGAAATTCCCTAAGCCTCGGACCTGTCGATTTTGGTCAAAAATGAAAATTTCAAAAGTGCCCCAATGTCTGCTTTAAAGTATAGGAACTATCCCAAAATGTATCACTAAGGTGACAGAAGTTGATTTCGGAGCATAATTTTTGAACAGGAGCTTCAACCGGTTTGTGGCATATGAGAAATTCCCTAAGCCCTGGACCTGTCGATTTTGGTCAAAAATGAAAATTTCAAAAGTGCCCCAATTTCTGCTTTAAAGTTTAGGTACTATCCCAAAATGTATCACTAAGGTGACAGAAGTTGATTTCAGAGCATAATTTTTGAACAGTAGCTTCAACTGTTTTGTGGCATATGATAAATTCCCTAACCCCCAGACCTGTCGATTTTGGTCAAAAATGAAAATTTCAAAAGTGCCCCAATTTCTGCTTTAAAGTTTAGGTACTTTCCCAAAATGTATCACTAAGGTGACAGAAGTTGATTTCAGAGCATAATTTTTGAACAGTAGCTTCAACCGTTTTGTGGCATATGAGAAATTCCCTAAGCCCCGGACCTGTCGATTTTGGTCAAAAATGAAAATTTCAAAAGTGCCCCAATTTCTGCTTTAAACTTTAGGTACTATCCCAAAATGTATCACTAAGGTGACAAAAGTTGATTATGGAGCATAATTTTTGAACAGGAGCTTCAACCGTTTTGTGGCATATGAGAAATTCCCTAAGCCTCGGACCTGTCGATTTTGGTCAAAAATGAAAATTTCAAAAGTGCCCCAATTTCTGCTTTAAAGTATAGGAACTATCCCAAAATGTATCACTAAGGTGACAGAAGTTGATTTCGGAGCATAATTTTTGAACAGGAGCTTCAACCGTTTTGTGGCATATGAGAAATTCCCTAAGCCCCTGACCTGTCGATTTTGGTCAAAAATGAAAATTTCAAAAGTGCCCCAATTTCTGCTTTAAAGTATAGGAACTAACCCAAAATGTATCACTAAGGTGACAGAAGTTGATTTCGGAGCATAATTTTTGAACAGGAGCTTCAACCGTTTTGTGGCATATGAGAAATTCCCTAAGCCCCGGACCTATGGATTTTGGTCTAAAATGAAAATTTCAAAAGTACCCCAATTTCTGCTTTAAACTTTAGGTACTATCCCAAAATGTATCACTAAGGTGACAGAAGTTGATTTCAGAGCATAATTTTTGAACAGTAGCTTCAACTGTTTTGTAGCATATGATAAATTCCCTAAGCCCCGGACCTGTCGATTTTGGTCAAAAATGAAAATTTCAAAAGTGCCCCAATTTCTGCTTTAAAGTTTAGGTACTATCCCAAAATGTATCACTAAGGTGACAGAAGTTGATTATGGTGCATAATTTTTGAACAGGAGCTTCAACCGTTTTGTGGCATATGAGAAATTCCCTAAGCCTCGGACCTGTCGATTTTGGTCAAAAATGAAAATTTCAAAAGTGCCCCAATTTCTGCTTTAAAGTATCGGAACTATCCAAAAATGTATCACTAAGGTGACAGAAGTTGATTTCGGAGCATAATTTTTGAACAGTAGCTTCAACTGTTTTGTGTGGCATATGATAAATTCCCTAACCCCCGGACCTGTCGATTTTGGTCAAAAATGAAAATTTCAAAAGTGCCCCAATTTCTGCTTTAAAGTTTAGGTACTTTCCCAAAATGTATCACTAAGGTGACAGAAGTTGATTTCAGAGCATCATTTTGAACAGTAGCTTCAACCGTTTTGTGGCATATGAGAAATTCCCTAAGCCCCGGACCTGTCGATTTTGGTCAAAAATGAAAATTTCAAAAGTGCCCCAATTTCTGCTTTAAACTTTAGGTACTATCCCAAAATGTATCACTAAGGTGACAGAAGTTGATTAGGGAGCATAATTTTTGAACAGGAGCTTCCACCGTTTTGTGGCATATGAGAAATTCCCTAAGCCTCGGACCTGTCGATTTTGGTCAAAAATGAAAATTTCAAAAGTGCCCCAATTTCTGCTTTAAAGTTTAGGTACTATCCCAAAATGTATCACTAAGGTGACAGAAGTTGATTATGGAGCATCATTTTTGAACAGGAGCTTCAACCGTTTTGTGGCATATGAGAAATTCCCTAAGCCCCGGACCTGTCGATTTTGGTCAAAAATGAAAATTTCAAAAGTGCCCCAATTTCTGCTTTAAACTTTAGGTACTTTCCCAAAATGTATCACTAAGGTGACAGAAGTTGATTTCAGAGCATAATTTTTGAACAGTAGCTTCAACCGTTTTGTGGCATATGAGAAATTCCCTAAGCCCCGGACCTGTCGATTTTGGTCAAAAATGAAAATTTCAAAAGTGCCCCAATTTCTGCTTTAAACTTTAGGTACTATCCCAAAATGTATCACTAAGGTGACAGAAGTTGATTATGGAGCATAATTTTTGAACAGGAGCTTCAACCGTTTTGTGGCATATGAGAAATTCCCTAAGCCTCGGACCTGTCGATTTTGGTCAAAAATGAAAATTTCAAAAGTGCCCCAATGTCTGCTTTAAAGTATAGGAACTATCCCAAAATGTATCACTAAGGTGACAGAAGTTGATTTCGGAGCATAATTTTTGAACAGGAGCTTCAACCGGTTTGTGGCATATGAGAAATTCCCTAAGCCCTGGACCTGTCGATTTTGGTCAAAAATGAAAATTTCAAAAGTGCCCCAATTTCTGCTTTAAAGTTTAGGTACTATTCCAAAATGTATCACTAAGGTGACAGAAGTTGATTTCAGAGCATAATTTTTGAACAGTAGCTTCAACTGTTTTGTGGCATATGAGAAATTCCCTAACCCCCAGACCTGTCGATTTTGGTCAAAAATGAAAATTTCAAAAGTGCCCCAATTTCTGCTTTAAAGTTTAGGTACTTTCCCAAAATGTATCACTAAGGTGACAGAAGTTGATTTCAGAGCATAATTTTTGAACAGTAGCTTCAACCGTTTTGTGGCATATGAGAAATTCCCTATGCCCCGGACCTGTCGATTTTGGTCAAAAATGAAAATTTCAAAAGTGCCCCAATTTCTGCTTTAAACTTTAGGTACTATCCCAAAATGTATCACTAAGGTGACAAAAGTTGATTATGGAGCATAATTTTTGAACAGGAGCTTCAACCGTTTTGTGGCATATGAGAAATTCCCTAAGCCTCGGACCTGTCGATTTTGGTCAAAAATGAAAATTTCAAAAGTGCCCCAATTTCTGCTTTAAAGTATAGGAACTATCCCAAAATGTATCACTAAGGTGACAGAAGTTGATTTCGGAGCATACTTTTTGAACAGGAGCTTCAACCGTTTTGTGGCATATGAGAAATTCCCTAAGCCCTGGACCTGTCGATTTTGGTCAAAAATGAAAATTTCAAAAGTGCCCCAATTTCTGCTTTAAAGTTTAGGTACTATCCCAAAATGTATCACTACGGTGACAGAAGTTGATTTCAGAGCATAATTTTTGAACAGGAGCTTCAACTGTTTTGTGGCATATGATAAATTCCCTAACCCCCGGACCTGTCGATTTTGGTCAAAAATGAAAATTTCAAAAGTGCCCCAATTTCTGCTTTAAAGTTTAGGTACTTTCCCAAAATGTATCACTAAGGTGACAGAAGTTGATTTCAGAGCATAATTTTTGAACAGTAGCTTCAACCGTTTTGTGGCATATGAGAAATTCCCTAAGCCACGGACCTGTCGATTTTGGTCAAAAATGAAAATTTCAAAAGTGCCCCAATTTCTGCTTTAAACTTTAGGTACTATCCCAAAATGTATCACTAAGGTGACAGAAGTTGATTATGGAGCATAATTTTTGAACAGGAGCTTCAACCGTTTTGTGGCATATGAGAAATTCCCTAAGCCTCTGACCTGTCGATTTTGGTCAAAAATGAAAATTTCAAAAGTGCCCCAATTTCTGCTTTAAAGTATAGGAACTATCCCAAAATGTATCACTAAGGTGACAGAAGTTGATTTCGGAGCATAATTTTTGAACAGGAGCTTCAACCGTTTTGTGGCATATGAGAAATTCCCTAAGCCCCGAACCTGTCGATTTTGGTCAAAAATGAAAATTTCAAAAGTGCCCCAATTTCTGCTTTAAAGTTTAGGTTCTATCCCAAAATGTATCACTAAGGTGACAGAAGTTGATTATGGAGCATCATTTTTGAACAGGAGCTTCAACCGTTTTGTGGCATATGAGAAATTCCCTAAGCCCCGGACCTGTCAATTTTGGTCAAAAATGAAAATTTCAAAAGTGCCCCAATTTCTGCTTTAAACTTTAGGTACTATCCCAAAATGTATCACTAAGGTGACAGAAGTTGATTATGGAGCATAATTTTTGAACAGAAGCTTCAACCGTTTTGTGGCATATGAGAAATTCCCTAAGCCCCGAACCTGTCGATTTTGGTCAAAAATGAAAATTTCAAAAGTGCCCCAATTTCTGCTTTAAAGTTTAGGTACTATCCCAAAATGTATCACTAAGGTGACAGAAGTTGATTTCGGAGCATCATTTTTGAACAGTAGCTTCAACCGTTTTGTGGCATATGAGAAATTCCCTAAGCCCCGGACCTGTCGATTTTGGTCAAAAATGAAAATTTCAAAAGTGCCCCAATTTAGGCTTTAAAGTTTAGGTACTATCCCAAAATGTATCACTAAGGTGACAGAAGTTGATTTCGGAGCATAATTTTTGAACAGGAGCTTCAACTGTTTTGTGGCATATGAGAAATTCCCTAAGCCCCGGACCTGTCGATTTTGGTCAAAAATGAAAATTTCAAAAGTGCCCCAATTTAGGCTTTAAACTTTAGGTACTATCCCAAAATGTATCACTAAGGTGACAGAAGTTGATTTCGGAGCATAATTTTTGAACAGGAGCTTCAACCATTTTGTGGCATATGACAAATTCCCTAAGCCCCAGACCTGTCTATTTTGGTCAAAAATGAAAATTTCAAAAGTGCCCCAATTTCTGCTTTAAACTTTAGGTACTATCCCAAAATGTATCACTAAGGTGACAGAAGTTGATTTCGGAGCATAATTTTTGAACAGGAGCTTCAACCATTTTGTGGCATATGACAAATTCCCTAAGCCCCAGACCTGTCTATTTTGGTCAAAAATGAAAATTTCAAAAGTGCCCCAATTTCTGCTTTAAAGTTTAGGTACTATCCCAAAATGTATCCCTAAGGAGACAGAAGTTGATTATGGAGCATAATTTTTGAACAGGAGCTTCAACCGTTTTGTGGCATATGAGAAATTCCCTAAGCTCCGGACCTGTTGATTTTGGTCTAAAATGAAAATTTCAAAAGTGCCCTAATTTCTGCTTTAAACTTCAGGTAATATCCCAAAATGTATCACTAAGGTGACAGAAGTTGATTTCGGAGCATAATTTTTGAACAGTAGCTTCAACCGTTTTGTGGCATATGAGAAATTCCCTAAGCCCTGGACCTGTCGATTTTGGTCAAAAATGAAAATTTCAAAAGTGCCCCAATTTCTGCTTTAAAGTTTAGGTACTATCCCAAAATGTATCACTAAGGTGACAGAAGTTGATTTCAGAGCATAATTTTTGAACAGGAGCTTCAACTGTTTTGATGCATATGATAAATTCCCTAACCCCCGGACCTGTCGATTTTGGTCAAAAATGAAAATTTCAAAAGTGCCCCAATTTCTGTTTTAAAGTTTAGGTACTTACCCAAAATGTATCACTAAGGTGACAGAAGTTGATTTCAGAGCATCATTTTTGAACAGTAGCTTCAACCGTTTTGTGGCATTTGAGAAATTCCCTAAGCCCCGGACCTGTCGATTTTGGTCAAAAATGAAAATTTCAAAAGTGCCCCAATTTCTGCTTTAAACTTTAGGTACTATCCCAAAATGTATCACTAAGGTGACAGAAGTTGATTATGGAGCATAATTTTTGAACAGGAGCTTCAACCGTTTTGTGGCATATGAGAAATTCCCTAAGCCTCTGACCTGTCGATTTTGGTCAAAAATGAAAATTTCAAAAGTGCCCCAATTTCTGCTTTAAACTTTAGGTACTATCCCAAAATGTATCACTAAGGTGACAGAAGTTGATTATGGAGCATAATTTTTGAACAGGAGCTTCAACCGTTTTGTGGCATATGAGAAATTCCCTAAGCCTCTGACCTGTCGATTTTGGTCAAAAATGAAAATTTCAAAAGTGCCCCTATTTCTGCTTTAAAGTATAGGAACTATCCCAAAATGTATCACTAAGGTGACAGAAGTTGATTATGGAGCATAATTTTTGAACAGGAGCTTCAACCGTTTTGTGGCATATGAGAAATTCCCTAAGCCCCGGACCTGTCAATTTTGGTCAAAAATGAAAATTTCAAAAGTGCCCCAATTTCTGCTTTAAACTTTAGGTACTATACCAAAATGTATCACTAAGGTGACAGAAGTTGATTATGGAGCATAATTTTTGAACAGAAGCTTCAACCGTTTTGTGGCATATGAGAAATTCCCTAAGCCCCGAACCTGTCGATTTTGGTCAAAAATGAAAATTTCAAAAGTGCCCCAATTTCTGCTTTAAAGTTTAGGTACTATCCCAAAATGTATCACTAAGGTGACAGAAGTTGATTTCGGAGCATCATTTTTGAACAGTAGCTTCAACCGTTTTGTGGCATATGAGAAATTCCCTAAGCCCCGGACCTGTTGATTTTGGTCTAAAATGAAAATTTCAAAAGTGCCCAAATTTCTGCTTTAAACTTTAGATAATATCCCAAAATGTATCACTAAGGTGACAGAAGTTGATTTCGGTGCATAATTTTTGAACAGGAGCTTCAACCGTTTTGTGGCATATGACAAATTCCCTAAGCCCCGGACCTGTCGATTTTGGTCAAAAATGAAAATTTCAAAAGTGCCTCAATTTCTGCTTTAAAGTTTAGGTACTATCCCAAAATGTATCACTAAGGTGACAGAAGTTGATTTCGGAGCATAATTTTTTAACAGGAGCTTCAACCATTTTGTGGCATATGACAAATTCCCTAAGCCCCAGACCTGTCGATTTTGGTCAAAAATGAAAATTTCAAAAGTGCCCCAATATCTGCTTTAAAGTTTAGGTACTTTCCCAAAATGTATCACTAAGGTGACAGAAGTTGATTTCGGAGCATCATTTTTGCACAGGAGCTTCAACTGTTTTGTGGCATATGAGAAATTCCCTAAGCCCCGGACCTGTCGATTTTGGTCAAAAATGAAAATTTCAAAAGTGCCCCAATTTCTGCTTTAAACTTTAGGTACTATCCCAAAATGTATCACTAAGGTGACAGAAGTTGATTTCAGAGCATAATTTTTGAACAGTAGCTTCAATCGTTTTGTGGCATATGAGAAATTCCCTAAGCCCCGGACCTGTCGATTTTGGTCAAAAATGAAAATTTGAAAAGTGCCCCAATTTCTGCTTTAAAGTTTAGGTACTTTCCCAAAAAGTATCACTAAGGTGACAGAAGTTGATTTCAGAGCATAATTTTTGAACAGGAGCTTCAACAGTTTTGTGGCATATGAGAAATTCCCTAAGCCCTGGACCTGTCGATTTTGGTCAAAAATGAAAATTTCAAAAGTGCCCCAATTTCTGCTTTAAAGTTTAGGTACTATCCCAAAATGTATCACTAAGGTGACAGAAGTTGATTTCAGAGCATAATTTTTGAACAGGAGCTTCAACTGTTTTGTGGCATATGATAAATTCCCTAACCCCCGGACCTGTCGATTTTGGTCAAAAATAAAAATTTCAAAAGTGCCCCAATTTCTGCTTTAAAGTTTAGGTACTTACCCAAAATGTATCACTAAGGTGACAGAAGTTGATTTCAGAGCATCATTTTTGAACAGTAGCTTCAACCGTTTTGTGGCATATGAGAAATTCCCTAAGCCCCGGACCTGTCGATTTTGGTCAAAAATGAAAATTTCAAAAGTGCCCCAATTTCTGCTTTAAACTTTAGGTACTATCCCAAAATGTATCACTAAGGTGACAGAAGTTGATTATGGAGCATAATTTTTGAACAGGAGCTTCAACCGTTTTGTGGCATATGAGAAATTCCCTAAGCCTCTGACCTGTCGATTTTGGTCAAAAATGAAAATTTCAAAAGTGCCCCAATTTCTGCTTTAAACTTTAGGTACTATCCCAAAATGTATCACTAAGGTGACAGAAGTTGATTATGGAGCATAATTTTTGAACAGGAGCTTCAACCGTTTTGTGGCATATGAGAAATTCCCTAAGCCTCTGACCTGTCGATTTTGGTCAAAAATGAAAATTTCAAAAGTGCCCCTATTTCTGCTTTAAAGTATAGGAACTATCCCAAAATGTATCACTAAGGTGACAGAAGTTGATTATGGAGCATCATTTTTGAACAGGAGCTTCAACCGTTTTGTGGCATATGAGAAATTCCCTAAGCCCCGGACCTGTCAATTTTGGTCAAAAATGAAAATTTCAAAAGTGCCCCAATTTCTGCTTTAAACTTTAGGTACTATACCAAAATGTATCACTAAGGTGACAGAAGTTGATTATGGAGCATAATTTTTGAACAGAAGCTTCAACCGTTTTGTGGCATATGAGAAATTCCCTAAGCCCCGAACCTGTCGATTTTGGTCAAAAATGAAAATTTCAAAAGTGCCCCAATTTCTGCTTTAAAGTTTAGGTACTATCCCAAAATGTATCACTAAGGTGACAGAAGTTGATTTCGGAGCATCATTTTTGAACAGTAGCTTCAACCGTTTTGTGGCATATGAGAAATTCCCTAAGCCCCGGACCTGTTGATTTTGGTCTAAAATGAAAATTTCAAAAGTGCCCCAATTTCTGCTTTAAACTTTAGATAATATCCCAAAATGTATCACTAAGGTGACAGAAGTTGATTTCGGTGCATAATTTTTGAACAGGAGCTTCAACCGTTTTGTGGCATATGACAAATTCCCTAAGCCCCGGACCTGTCGATTTTGGTCAAAAATGAAAATTTCAAAAGTGCCTCAATTTCTGCTTTAAAGTTTAGGTACTATCCCAAAATGTATCACTAAGGTGACAGAAGTTGATTTCGGAGCATAATTTTTTAACAGGAGCTTCAACCATTTTGTGGCATATGACAAATTCCCTAAGCCCCGGACCTGTCGATTTTGGTCAAAAATGAAAATTTCAAAAGTGCCCCAATATCTGCTTTAAAGTTTAGGTACTTTCCCAAAATGTATCACTAAGGTGACAGAAGTTGATTTCGGAGCATCATTTTTGCACAGGAGCTTCAACTGTTTTGTGGCATATGAGAAATTCCCTAAGCCCCGGACCTGTCGATTTTGGTCAAAAATGAAAATTTCAAAAGTGCCCCAATTTCTGCTTTAAAGTTTAGGTACTATCCCAAAATGTATCACTAAGGTGACAGAAGTTGATTTCGGAGCATAATTTTTGAACAGGTGCTTCAACTGTTTTGTGGCATATGAGAAATTCCCTAAGCCCCGGACCTGTCGATTTTGGTCAAAAATGAAAATTTCAAAAGTGCCCCAATATCTTCTTTAAAGTTTAGGTACTTTCCCAAAATGTATCACTAAGGTGACAGAAGTTGATTTCAGAGCATAATTTTAAAACAGTAGCTTCAACCTTTTTGTGGCATATGAGAAATTCCATAAGCCTCGGACCTGTCGATTTTGGTCAAAAATGAAAATTTCAAAAGTGCCCCAATTTCTGCTTTAAACTTTAGGTACTATCCCAAAATGTATCACTAAGGTGACAGAAGTTGATTTCAGAGCATAATTTTTGAACAGTAGCTTCAATCGTTTTGTGGCATATGAGAAATTCCCTAAGCCCCGGACCTGTCGATTTTGGTCAAAAATGAAAATTTGAAAAGTGCCCCAATTTCTGCTTTAAAGTTTAGGTACTTTCCCAAAATGTATCACTAAGGTGACAGAAGTTGATTTCAGAGCATAATTTTTGAACAGGAGCTTCAACCGTTTTGTGGCATATGAGAAATTCCCTAAGCCCCGGACCTGTCGATTTTGGTCAAAAATGAAAATTTCAAAAGTGCCCCAATTTCTGCTTTAAACTTTAGGTACTATCCCAAAATGTATCACTAAGGTGACAGAAGTTGATTTCGGAGCATCATTTTTGAACAGGAGCTTCAACTGTTTTGTGGCATATGAGAAATTCCCTAAGCCCCGGACCTGTCGATTTTGGTCAAAAATGAAAATTTCAAAAATGCCCCAATTTCTGCTTTAAAGTTTAGATACTATCCCAAAATGTATCACTAAGGAGACAGAAGTTGATTATGGAGCTTCATTTTTGAACAGGAGCTTCAACCGTTTTGTGGCATATGAGAAATTCCCTAAGCTCCGGACCTGTTGATTTTGGTCTAAAATGAAAATTTCAAAAGTGCCCCAATTTCTGCTTTAAACTTTAGGTACTATCCCAAAATGTATCACTAAGGTGACAGAAGTTGATTTCAGAGCATAATTTTTGAACAGTAGCTTCAACCGTTTTGTGGCATATGAGAAATTCCCTAAGCCCCGGACCTGTTAATTTTGGTCAAAAATGAAAATTTCAAAAGTGCCCCAATTTCTGCTTTAAACTTTAGGTACTATCCCAAAATGTATCACTAAGGTGACAGAAGTTGATTTCAGAGCATAATTTTTGAACAGTAGCTTCAACTGTTTTGTGGCATATGACAAGTTCCCTAACCCCCGGACCTGTCGATTTTGGTCAAAAATGAAAATTTCAAAAGTGCCCCAATTTCTGCTTTAAAGTTTAGGTACTTTCCCAAAATGTATCACTAAGGTGACAGAAGTTGATTTCAGAGCATAATTTTTGAACAGTAGCTTCAACCGTCTTGTGGCATATGAGAAATTCCCTAAGCCCCGGACCTGTCGATTTTGGTCAAAAATGAAAATTTCAAAAGTGCCCCAATTTCTGCTTTAAACTTTAGGTACTATCCCAAAATGTATCACTAAGGTGACAGAAGTTGATTATGGAGCATAATTTTTGAACAGGAGCTTCAACCGTTTTGTGGCATATGAGAAATTCCCTAAGCCCCGGACCTGTCGATTTTGGTCAAAAATTAAAATTTGAAAAGTGCCCCAATTTCTGCTTTAAAGTTTAGGTACTTTCCCAAAATGTATCACTAAGGTGACAGAAGTTGATTTCAGAGCATAATTTTTGAACAGGAGCTTCAACCGTTTTGTGGCATATGAGAAATTCCCTAAGCCCCGGACCTGTCGATTTTGGTCAAAAATTAAAATTTCAAAAATGCCCCAATTTCTGCTTTAAAGTTTAGGTACTATCCCAAAATGTATCACTAAGGTGACAGAAGTTGATTATGGAGCATAATTTTTGAACAGGAGCTTCAACCGTTTTGTGGCATATGAGAAATTCCCTAAGCCCCGAACCTGTCGATTTTGGTCTAAAATGAAAATTTCAAAAGTGCCCCAATTTCTGCTTTAAACTTTAGGTAATATCCCAAAATGTATCACTAAGGTGACAGAAGTTGATTTCGGAGCATAATTTTTGAACAGGAGCTTCAACCATTTTGTGGCATATGACAAATTCCCTAAGCCCCGGACCTGTCGATTTTGGTCAAAAATTAAAATTTCAAAAGTGCCCCAATTTCTGCTTTAAAGTTTAGGTACTATCCCAAAATGTATCACTAAGGTGACAGAAGTTGATTATGGAGCATAATTTTTGAACAGGAGCTTCAACCGTTTTGTGGCATATGAGAAATTCCCTAAGCCCCGGACCTGTTGATTTTGGTCTAAAATGAAAATTTCAAAAGTGCCCCAATTTCTGCTTTAAAGTTTAGGTACTTTCCCAAAATGTATCACTAAGGTGACAGAAGTTGATTTCAGAGCATAATTTTTGAACAGGAGCTTCAACCGTTTTGTGGCATATGAGAAATTCCCTAAGCCCCGGACCTGTCGATTTTGGTCAAAAATGAAAATTTCAAAAGTGCCCCAATTTCTGCTTTAAACTTTAGGTACTATCCCAAAATGTATCACTAAGGTGACAGAAGTTGATTTCAGAGCATAATTTTTGAACAGTAGCTTCAATCGTTTTGTGGCATATGAGAAATTCCCTAAGCCCCGGACCTGTCGATTTTGGTCAAAAATGAAAATTTGAAAAGTGCCCCAATTTCTGCTTTAAAGTTTAGGTACTTTCCCAAAATGTATCACTAAGGTGACAGAAGTTGATTTCAGAGCATAATTTTTGAACAGGAGCTTCAACCGTTTTGTGGCATATGAGAAATTCCCTAAGCCCCGGACCTGTCGATTTTGGTCAAAAATGAAAATTTCAAAAGTGCCCCAATTTCTGCTTTAAACTTTAGGTACTATCCCAAAATGTATCACTAAGGTGACAGAAGTTGATTTCGGAGCATCATTTTTGAACAGGAGCTTCAACTGTTTTGTGGCATATGAGAAATTCCCTAAGCCCCGGACCTGTCGATTTTGGTCAAAAATGAAAATTTCAAAAATGCCCCAATTTCTGCTTTAAAGTTTAGGTACTATCCCAAAATGTATCACTAAGGAGACAGAAGTTGATTATGGAGCATCATTTTTGAACAGGAGCTTCAACCGTTTTGTGGCATATGAGAAATTCCCTAAGCTCCGGACCTGTTGATTTTGGTCTAAAATGAAAATTTCAAAAGTGCCCCAATTTCTGCTTTAAACTTTAGGTAATATCCCAAAATGTATCACTAAGGTGACAGAAGTTGATTTCGGAGTATCATTTTTGAACAGTAGCTTCAACCGTTTTGTGGCATATGAGAAATTCCCTAAGCCCCGGACCTGTCGATTTTGGTCAAAAATGAAAATTTCAAAAGTGCCCCAATTTCTGCTTTAAACTTTAGGTACTATCCCAAAATGTATCACTAAGGTGACAGAAGTTGATTTCGGAGCATCATTTTTGAACAGGAGCTTCAACTGTTTTGTGGCATATGAGAAATTCCCTAAGCCCCGGACCTGTCGATTTTGGTCAAAAATGAAAATTTGAAAAGTGCCCCAATTTCTGCTTTAAAGTTTAGGTACTTTCCCAAAATGTATCACTAAGGTGACAGAAGTTGATTTCAGAGCATAATTTTTGAACAGGAGCTTCAACCGTTTTGTGGCATATGAGAAATTCCCTAAGCCCCGGACCTGTCGATTTTGGTCAAAAATGAAAATTTCAAAAGTGCCCCAATTTCTGCTTTAAACTTTAGGTACTATCCCAAAATGTATCACTAAGGTGACAGAAGTTGATTTCGGAGCATCATTTTTGAACAGGAGCTTCAACTGTTTTGTGGCATATGAGAAATTCCCTAAGCCCCGGACCTGTCGATTTTGGTCAAAAATGAAAATTTCAAAAATGCCCCAATTTCTGCTTTAAAGTTTAGATACTATCCCAAAATGTATCACTAAGGAGACAGAAGTTGATTATGGAGCTTCATTTTTGAACAGGAGCTTCAACCGTTTTGTGGCATATGAGAAATTCCCTAAGCTCCGGACCTGTTGATTTTGGTCTAAAATGAAAATTTCAAAAGTGCCCCAATTTCTGCTTTAAACTTTAGGTACTATCCCAAAATGTATCACTAAGGTGACAGAAGTTGATTTCAGAGCATAATTTTTGAACAGTAGCTTCAACCGTTTTGTGGCATATGAGAAATTCCCTAAGCCCCGGACCTGTTAATTTTGGTCAAAAATGAAAATTTCAAAAGTGCCCCAATTTCTGCTTTAAACTTTAGGTACTATCCCAAAATGTATCACTAAGGTGACAGAAGTTGATTTCAGAGCATAATTTTTGAACAGTAGCTTCAACTGTTTTGTGGCATATGACAAGTTCCCTAACCCCCGGACCTGTCGATTTTGGTCAAAAATGAAAATTTCAAAAGTGCCCCAATTTCTGCTTTAAAGTTTAGGTACTTTCCCAAAATGTATCACTAAGGTGACAGAAGTTGATTTCAGAGCATAATTTTTGAACAGTAGCTTCAACCGTCTTGTGGCATATGAGAAATTCCCTAAGCCCCGGACCTGTCGATTTTGGTCAAAAATGAAAATTTCAAAAGTGCCCCAATTTCTGCTTTAAACTTTAGGTACTATCCCAAAATGTATCACTAAGGTGACAGAAGTTGATTATGGAGCATAATTTTTGAACAGGAGCTTCAACCGTTTTGTGGCATATGAGAAATTCCCTAAGCCCCGGACCTGTCGATTTTGGTCAAAAATTAAAATTTGAAAAGTGCCCCAATTTCTGCTTTAAAGTTTAGGTACTTTCCCAAAATGTATCACTAAGGTGACAGAAGTTGATTTCAGAGCATAATTTTTGAACAGGAGCTTCAACCGTTTTGTGGCATATGAGAAATTCCCTAAGCCCCGGACCTGTCGATTTTGGTCAAAAATTAAAATTTCAAAAATGCCCCAATTTCTGCTTTAAAGTTTAGGTACTATCCCAAAATGTATCACTAAGGTGACAGAAGTTGATTATGGAGCATAATTTTTGAACAGGAGCTTCAACCGTTTTGTGGCATATGAGAAATTCCCTAAGCCCCGAACCTGTCGATTTTGGTCTAAAATGAAAATTTCAAAAGTGCCCCAATTTCTGCTTTAAACTTTAGGTAATATCCCAAAATGTATCACTAAGGTGACAGAAGTTGATTTCGGAGCATAATTTTTGAACAGGAGCTTCAACCATTTTGTGGCATATGACAAATTCCCTAAGCCCCGGACCTGTCGATTTTGGTCAAAAATTAAAATTTCAAAAGTGCCCCAATTTCTGCTTTAAAGTTTAGGTACTATCCCAAAATGTATCACTAAGGTGACAGAAGTTGATTATGGAGCATAATTTTTGAACAGGAGCTTCAACCGTTTTGTGGCATATGAGAAATTCCCTAAGCCCCGGACCTGTTGATTTTGGTCTAAAATGAAAATTTCAAAAGTGCCCCAATTTCTGCTTTAAAGTTTAGGTACTTTCCCAAAATGTATCACTAAGGTGACAGAAGTTGATTTCAGAGCATAATTTTTGAACAGGAGCTTCAACCGTTTTGTGGCATATGAGAAATTCCCTAAGCCCCGGACCTGTCGATTTTGGTCAAAAATGAAAATTTCAAAAGTGCCCCAATTTCTGCTTTAAACTTTAGGTACTATCCCAAAATGTATCACTAAGGTGACAGAAGTTGATTTCAGAGCATAATTTTTGAACAGTAGCTTCAATCGTTTTGTGGCATATGAGAAATTCCCTAAGCCCCGGACCTGTCGATTTTGGTCAAAAATGAAAATTTGAAAAGTGCCCCAATTTCTGCTTTAAAGTTTAGGTACTTTCCCAAAATGTATCACTAAGGTGACAGAAGTTGATTTCAGAGCATAATTTTTGAACAGGAGCTTCAACCGTTTTGTGGCATATGAGAAATTCCCTAAGCCCCGGACCTGTCGATTTTGGTCAAAAATGAAAATTTCAAAAGTGCCCCAATTTCTGCTTTAAACTTTAGGTACTATCCCAAAATGTATCACTAAGGTGACAGAAGTTGATTTCGGAGCATCATTTTTGAACAGGAGCTTCAACTGTTTTGTGGCATATGAGAAATTCCCTAAGCCCCGGACCTGTCGATTTTGGTCAAAAATGAAAATTTCAAAAATGCCCCAATTTCTGCTTTAAAGTTTAGGTACTATCCCAAAATGTATCACTAAGGAGACAGAAGTTGATTATGGAGCATCATTTTTGAACAGGAGCTTCAACCGTTTTGTGGCATATGAGAAATTCCCTAAGCTCCGGACCTGTTGATTTTGGTCTAAAATGAAAATTTCAAAAGTGCCCCAATTTCTGCTTTAAACTTTAGGTAATATCCCAAAATGTATCACTAAGGTGACAGAAGTTGATTTCGGAGTATCATTTTTGAACAGTAGCTTCAACCGTTTTGTGGCATATGAGAAATTCCCTAAGCCCCGGACCTGTCGATTTTGGTCAAAAATGAAAATTTCAAAAGTGCCCCAATTTCTGCTTTAAACTTTAGGTACTATCCCAAAATGTATCACTAAGGTGACAGAAGTTGATTTCGGAGCATCATTTTTGAACAGGAGCTTCAACTGTTTTGTGGCATATGAGAAATTCCCTAAGCCCCGGACCTGTTGATTTTGGTCTAAAATGAAAATTTCAAAAGTGCCCCAATTTCTGCTTTAAACTTTAGGTAATATCCCAAAATGTATCACTAAGGTGACAGAAGTTGATTTCGGAGCATAATTTTTGAACAGTAGCTTCAACCTTTTTATGGCATATGAGAAACTCCCTAAGCCCCGGACCTGTTGATTTTGGTCAAAAATGAAAATTTCAAAAGTGCCCCAATTTCTGCTTTAAACTTTAGGTACTATCCCAAAATGTATCACTAAGGTGACAGAAGTTGATTTCAGAGCATAATTTTTGAACAGTAGCTTCAACCGTTTTGTGGCATATGAGAAATTCCCTAAGCCCCGGACCTGTTAATTTTGGTCAAAAATGAAAATTTCAAAAGTGCCCCAATTTCTGCTTTAAACTTTAGGTACTATCCCAAAATGTATCACTAAGGTGACAGAAGTTGATTTCAGAGCATAATTTTTGAACAGTAGCTTCAACTGTTTTGTGGCATATGACAAGTTCCCTAACCCCCGGACCTGTCGATTTTGGTCAAAAATGAAAATTTCAAAAGTGCCCCAATTTCTGCTTTAAACTTTAGGTACTATCCCAAAATGTATCACTAAGGTGACAGAAGTTGATTATGGAGCATAATTTTTGAACAGGAGCTTCAACCGTTTTGTGGCATATGAGAAATTCCCTAAGCCCCGGACCTGTCGATTTTGGTCAAAAATTAAAATTTGAAAAGTGCCCCAATTTCTGCTTTAAAGTTTAGGTACTTTCCCAAAATGTATCACTAAGGTGACAGAAGTTGATTTCAGAGCATAATTTTTGAACAGGAGCTTCAACCGTTTTGTGGCATATGAGAAATTCCCTAAGCCCCGGACCTGTCGATTTTGGTCAAAAATGAAAATTTCAAAAGTGCCCCAATTTCTGCTTTAAACTTTAGGTACTATCCCAAAATGTATCACTAAGGTGACAGAAGTTGATTTCGGAGCATCATTTTTGAACAGGAGCTTCAACTGTTTTGTGGCATATGAGAAATTCCCTAAGCCCCGGACCTGTCGATTTTGGTCAAAAATTAAAATTTCAAAAATGCCCCAATTTCTGCTTTAAAGTTTAGGTACTATCCCAAAATGTATCACTAAGGTGACAGAAGTTGATTATGGAGCATAATTTTTGAACAGGAGCTTCAACCGTTTTGTGGCATATGAGAAATTCCCTAAGCCCCGAACCTGTCGATTTTGGTCTAAAATGAAAATTTCAAAAGTGCCCCAATTTCTGCTTTAAACTTTAGGTAATATCCCAAAATGTATCACTAAGGTGACAGAAGTTGATTTCGGAGCATAATTTTTGAACAGGAGCTTCAACCATTTTGTGGCATATGACAAATTCCCTAAGCCCCGGACCTGTCGATTTTGGTCAAAAATTAAAATTTCAAAAGTGCCCCAATTTCTGCTTTAAAGTTTAGGTACTATCCCAAAATGTATCACTAAGGTGACAGAAGTTGATTATGGAGCATAATTTTTGAACAGGAGCTTCAACCGTTTTGTGGCATATGAGAAATTCCCTAAGCCCCGGACCTGTTGATTTTGGTCTAAAATGAAAATTTCAAAAGTGCCCCAATTTCTGCTTTAAACTTTAGGTAATATCCCAAAATGTATCACTAAGGTGACAGAAGTTGATTTCGGAGCATAATTTTTGAACAGTAGCTTCAACCTTTTTATGGCATATGAGAAACTCCCTAAGCCCCGGACCTGTTGATTTTGGTCAAAAATGAAAATTTCAAAAGTGCCCCAATTTCTGCTTTAAACTTTAGGTACTATCCCAAAATGTATCACTAAGGTGACAGAAGTTGATTTCAGAGCATAATTTTTGAACAGTAGCTTCAACTGTTTTGTGGCATATGAGAAATTCCCTAAGCCCCGGACCTGTTAATTTTGGTCAAAAATGAAAATTTCAAAAGTGCCCCAATTTCTGCTTTAAACTTTAGGTACTATCCCAAAATGTATCACTAAGGTGACAGAAGTTGATTTCAGAGCATAATTTTTGAACAGTAGCTTCAACTGTTTTGTGGCATATGATAAGTTCCCTAACCCCCGGACCTGTCGATTTTGGTCAAAAATGAAAATTTCAAAAGTGCAAAAATTTTCTGCTTTAAAGTTTAGGTACTATCCCAAAATGTATCACTAAGGTGACAGAAGTTGATTTCAGAGCATAATTTTTGAACAGTAGCTTCAACCGTCTTGTGGCATATGAGAAATTCCCTAAGCCCCGGACCTGTCGATTTTGGTCAAAAATGAAAATTTCAAAAGTGCCCCAATTTCTGCTTTAAAGTTTAGGTACTATCCCAAAATGTATCACTAAGGTGACAGAAGTTGATTTCGGAGCATAATTTTTGAACAGGTGCTTCAACTGTTTTGTGGCATATGAGAAATTCCCTAAGCCCCGGACCTGTCGATTTTGGTCAAAAATGAAAATTTCAAAAGTGCCCCAATATCTGCTTTAAAGTTTAGGTACTTTCCCAAAATGTATCACTAAGGTGACAGAAGTTGATTTCAGAGCATAATTTTAAAACAGTAGCTTCAACCTTTTTGTGGCATATGAGAAATTCCATAAGCCTCGGACCTGTCGATTTTGGTCAAAAATGAAAATTTCAAAAGTGCCCCAATTTCTGCTTTAAACTTTAGGTACTATCCCAAAATGTATCACTAAGGTGACAGAAGTTGATTTCAGAGCATAATTTTTGAACAGTAGCTTCAATCGTTTTGTGGCATATGAGAAATTCCCTAAGCCCCGGACCTGTCGATTTTGGTCAAAAATGAAAATTTGAAAAGTGCCCCAATTTCTGCTTTAAAGTTTAGGTACTTTCCCAAAATGTATCACTAAGGTGACAGAAGTTGATTTCAGAGCATAATTTTTGAACAGGAGCTTCAACCGTTTTGTGGCATATGAGAAATTCCCTAAGCCCCGGACCTGTCGATTTTGGTCAAAAATGAAAATTTCAAAAGTGCCCCAATTTCTGCTTTAAACTTTAGGTACTATCCCAAAATGTATCACTAAGGAGACAGAAGTTGATTATGGAGCATCATTTTTGAACAGGAGCTTCAACTGTTTTGTGGCACATGAGAAATTCCCTAAGCCCCGGACCTGTCGATTTTGGTCAAAAATGAAAATTTCAAAAATGCCCCAATTTCTGCTTTAAAGTTTAGGTACTATCCCAAAATGTATCACTAAGGAGACAGAAGTTGATTATGGAGCATCATTTTTGAACAGGAGCTTCAACCGTTTTGTGGCATATGAGAAATTCCCTAAGCTCCGGACCTGTTGATTTTGGTCTAAAATGAAAATTTCAAAAGTGCCCCAATTTCTGCTTTAAACTTTAGGTAATATCCCAAAATGTATCACTAAGGTGACAGAAGTTGATTTCGGAGCATCATTTTTGAACAGTAGCTTCAACCGTTTTGTGGCATATGAGAAATTCCCTAAGCCCCGGACCTGTTAATTTTGGTCAAAAATGAAAATTTCAAAAGTGCCCCAATTTCTGCTTTAAACTTTAGGTAATATCCCAAAATGTATCACTAAGGTGACAGAAGTTGATTTCGGAGCATAATTTTTGAACAGTAGCTTCAACCGTTTTGTGGCATATGAGAAATTCCCTAAGCCCCGGACCTGTTAATTTTGGTCAAAAATGAAAATTTCAAAAGTGCCCCAATTTCTGCTTTAAACTTTAGGTACTATCCCAAAATGTATCACTAAGGTGACAGAAGTTGATTTCAGAGCATAATTTTTGAACAGTAGCTTCAACTGTTTTGTGGCATATGATAAGTTCCCTAACCCCCGGACCTGTCGATTTTGGTCAAAAATGAAAATTTCAAAAGTGCCCCAATTTCTGCTTTAAAGTTTAGGTACTTTCCCAAAATGTATCACTAAGGTGACAGAAGTTGATTTCAGAGCATAATTTTTGAACAGTAGCTTCAACCGTCTTGTGGCATATGAGAAATTCCCTAAGCCCCGGACCTGTCGATTTTGGTCAAAAATGAAAATTTCAAAAGTGCCCCAATTTCTGCTTTAAACTTTAGGTACTATCCCAAAATGTATCACTAAGGTGACAGAAGTTGATTATGGAGCATAATTTTTGAACAGGAGCTTCAACCGTTTTGTGGCATATGAGAAATTCCCTAAGCCCCGAACCTGTCGATTTTGGTCAAAAATGAAAATTTCAAAAGTGCCCCAATTTCTGCTTTAAAGTTTAGGTACTATCCCAAAATGTATCACTAAGGTGACAGAAGTTGATTTCGGAGCATAATTTTTGAACAGGAGCTTCAACCATTTTGTGGCATATGACAAATTCCCTAAGCCCCGGACCTGTCGATTTTGGTCAAAAATGAAAATTTCAAAAGTGCCCCAATTTCTGCTTTAAAGTTTAGGTACTTTCCCAAAATGTATCACTAAGGTGACAGAAGTTGATTTCAGAGCATAATTTTTGAACAGTAGCTTCAACCGTTTTGTGGCATATGAGAAATTCCCTAAGCCTCGGACCTGTCGATTTTGGTCAAAAATGAAAATTTCAAAAGTGCCCCAATTTCTGCTTTAAACTTTAGGTACTATCCCAAAATGTATCACTAAGGTGACAGAAGTTGATTTCAGAGCATAATTTTTGAACAGTAGCTTCAATCGTTTTGTGGCATATGAGAAATTCCCTAAGCCCCGGACCTGTCGATTTTGGTCAAAAATTAAAATTTGAAAAGTGCCCCAATTTCTGCTTTAAAGTTTAGGTACTTTCCCAAAATGTATCACTAAGGTGACAGAAGTTGATTTCAGAGCATAATTTTTGAACAGGAGCTTCAACCGTTTTGTGGCATATGAGAAATTCCCTAAGCCCCGGACCTGTCGATTTTGGTCAAAAATAAAATTTCAAAAGTGCCCCAATTTCTGCTTTAAACTTTAGGTACTATCCCAAAATGTATCACTAAGGTGACAGAAGTTGATTTCGGAGCATCATTTTTGAACAGGAGCTTCAACTGTTTTGTGGCATATGAGAAATTCCCTAAGCCCCGGACCTGTCGATTTTGGTCAAAAATTAAAATTTCAAAAATGCCCCAATTTCTGCTTTAAAGTTTAGGTACTATCCCAAAATGTATCACTAAGGTGACAGAAGTTGATTATGGAGCATAATTTTTGAACAGGAGCTTCAACCGTTTTGTGGCATATGAGAAATTCCCTAAGCCCCGAACCTGTCGATTTTGGTCTAAAATGAAAATTTCAAAAGTGCCCCAATTTCTGCTTTAAACTTTAGGTAATATCCCAAAATGTATCACTAAGGTGACAGAAGTTGATTTCGGAGCATAATTTTTGAACAGGAGCTTCAACCATTTTGTGGCATATGACAAATTCCCTAAGCCCCGGACCTGTCGATTTTGGTCAAAAATGAAAATTTCAAAAGTGCCCCAATTTCTGCTTTAAAGCTTAGGTACTATCCCAAAATGTATCACTAAGGTGACAGAAGTTGATTTCGGAGCATAATTTTTGAACAGGAGCTTCAACTGTTTTGTGGCATATGAGAAATTCCCTAAGCCCCGGACCTGTCGATGTTGGTCAAAAATGAAAATTTCAAAAGTGCCCCAATTTAGGCTTTAAACTTTAGGTACTATCCCAAAATGTATCACTAAGGTGACAGAAGTTGATTTCGGAGCATAATTTTTGAACAGAAGCTTCAACCATTTTGTGGCATATGAGAAATTCCCTAAGCCCCGGACCTGTCGATTTTGGTCAAAAATGAAAATTTCAAAAATGCCCCAATTTCTGGTTTAAAGTTTAGGTACTATCCCAAAATGTATCACTAAGGTGACAGAAGTTGATTATGGAGCATAATTTTTGAACAGGAGCTTCAACCGTTTTGTGGCATATGAGAAATTCCCTAAGCCCCGGACCTGTTGATTTTGGTCTAAAATGAAAATTTCAAAAGTGCCCCAATTTCTGCTTTAAACTTTAGGTACTATCCCAAAATGTATCACTAAGGTGACAGAAGTTGATTATGGAGCATAATTTTTGAACAGGAGCTTCAACCGTTTTGTGGCATATGAGAAATTCCCTAAGCCCCGAACCTGTCGATTTTGGTCAAAAATGAAAATTTCAAAAGTGCCCCAATTTCTGCTTTAAAGTTTAGGTACTATCCCAAAATGTATCACTAAGGTGACAGAAGTTGATTTCGGAGCATAATTTTTGAACAGGAGCTTCAACCATTTTGTGGCATATGACAAATTCCCTAAGCCCCGGACCTGTCGATTTTGGTCAAAAATGAAAATTTCAAAAGTGCCCCAATTTCTGCTTTAAAGTTTAGGTACTTTCCCAAAATGTATCACTAAGGTGACAGAAGTTGATTTCAGAGCATAATTTTTGAACAGTAGCTTCAATCGTTTTGTGGCATATGAGAAATTCCCTAAGCCTCGGACCTGTCGATTTTGGTCAAAAATGAAAATTTCAAAAGTGCCCCAATTTCTGCTTTAAACTTTTGGTACTATCCCAAAATGTATCACTAAGGTGACAGAAGTTGATTTCAGAGCATAATTTTTGAACAGTAGCTTCAATCGTTTTGTGGCATATGAGAAATTCCCTAAGCCCCGGACCTGTCGATTTTGGTCAAAAATTAAAATTTGAAAAGTGCCCCAATTTCTGCTTTAAAGTTTAGGTACTTTCCCAAAATGTATCACTAAGGTGACAGAAGTTGATTTCAGAGCATAATTTTTGAACAGGAGCTTCAACCGTTTTGTGGCATATGAGAAATTCCCTAAGCCCCGGACCTGTCGATTTTGGTCAAAAATAAAATTTCAAAAGTGCCCCAATTTCTGCTTTAAACTTTAGGTACTATCCCAAAATGTATCACTAAGGTGACAGAAGTTGATTTCGGAGCATCATTTTTGAACAGGAGCTTCAACTGTTTTGTGGCATATGAGAAATTCCCTAAGCCCCGAACCTGTCGATTTTGGTCTAAAATGAAAATTTCAAAAGTGCCCCAATTTCTGCTTTAAACTTTAGGTAATATCCCAAAATGTATCACTAAGGTGACAGAAGTTGATTTCGGAGCATAATTTTTGAACAGGAGCTTCAACTGTTTTGTGGCATATGAGAAATTCCCTAAGCCCCGGACCTGTCGATGTTGGTCAAAAATGAAAATTTCAAAAGTGCCCCAATTTAGGCTTTAAACTTTAGGTACTATCCCAAAATGTATCACTAAGGTGACAGAAGTTTATTTCGGAGCATAATTTTTGAACAGAAGCTTCAACCATTTTGTGGCATATGAGAAATTCCCTAAGCCCCGGACCTGTCGATTTTGGTCAAAAATGAAAATTTCAAAAATGCCCCAATTTCTGGTTTAAAGTTTAGGTACTATCCCAAAATGTATCACTAAGGTGACAGAAGTTGATTATGGAGCATAATTTTTGAACAGGAGCTTCAACCGTTTTGTGGCATATGAGAAATTCCCTAAGCCCCGGACCTGTTGATTTTGGTCTAAAATGAAAATTTCAAAAGTGCCCCAATTTCTGCTTTAAACTTTAGGTAATATCCCAAAATGTATCACTAAGGTGACAGAAGTTGATTTCGGAGCATCATTTTTGAACAGTAGCTTCAACCGTTTTGTGGCATATGAGAAATTCCCTAAGCCCTGGACCTGTCGATTTTGGTCAAAAATGAAAATTTCAAAAGTGCCCCAATTTCTGCTTTAAACTTTAGGTACTATCCCAAAATGTATCACTAAGGTGACAGAAGTTGATTTCAGAGCATCATTTTTGAACAGGAGCTTCAACTGTTTTGTGGCATATGAGAAATTCCCTAAGCCCCGGACCTGTCGATTTTGGTCAAAAATGAAAATTTCAAAAATGCCCCAATTTCTGCTTTAAAGTTTAGGTACTATCCCAAAATGTATCACTAAGGTGACAGAAGTTGATTATGGAGCATAATTTTTGAACAGGAGCTTCAACCGTTTTGTGGCATATGAGAAATTCTCTAAGCCCCGGACCTGTCGATTTTGGTCAAAAATGAAAATTTCAAAAGTGCCCCAATTTCTGCTTTAAACTTTAGGTACTATCCCAAAATGTATCACTAAGGTGACAGAAGTTGATTTCAGAGCATAATTTTTGAACAGTAGCTTCAACCGTTTTGTGGCATATGAGAAATTCCCTAAGCCCCGGACCTGTAGATTTTGGTCTAAAATGAAAATTTCAAAAGTGCCCCAATTTCTGCTTTAAAGTTTAGGTACTATCCCAAAATGTATCACTAAGGTGACAGAAGTTGATTTCGGAGCATAATTTTTGAACAGGAGCTTCAACTGTTTTGTGGCATATGAGAAATTCCCTAAGCCCCGAACCTGTCGATTTTGGTCAAAAATGAAAATTTGAAAAGTGCCCCAATTTCTGCTTTAAAGTTTAGGTACTTTCCCAAAAAGTATCACTAAGGTGACAGAAGTTGATTTCAGAGCATAATTTTTGAACAGGAGCTTCAACCGTTTTGTGGCATATGAGAAATTCCCTAAGCCCCGGACCTGTCAATTTTGGTCAAAAATGAAAATTTCAAAAATGCCCCAATTTCTGCTTTAAAGTTTAGGTACTATCCCAAAATGTATCCCTAAGGAGACAGAAGTTGATTATGGAGCATAATTTTTGAACAGGAGCTTCAACCGTTTTGTGGCATATGAGAAATTCCCTAAGCTCCGGACCTGTTGATTTTGGTCTAAAATGAAAATTTCAAAAGTGCCCTAATTTCTGCTTTAAACTTCAGGTAATATCCCAAAATGTATCACTAAGGTGACAGAAGTTGATTTCGGAGCATAATTTTTGAACAGTAGCTTCAACCGTTTTGTGGCATATGAGAAATTCCCTAAGCCCTGGACCTGTCGATTTTGGTCAAAAATGAAAATGTCAAAAGTGCCCCAATTTCTGCTTTAAAGTTTAGGTACTATCCCAAAATGTATCACTAAGGTGACAGAAGTTGATTTCAGAGCATAATTTTTGAACAGGAGCTTCAACTGTTTTGTGGCATATGATAAATTCCCTAACCCCCGGACCTGTCGATTTTGGTCAAAAATTAAAATTTCAAAAGTGCCCCAATTTCTGCTTTAAACTTTAGGTACTTTCCCAAAATGTATCACTAAGGTGACAGAAGTTGATTTCAGAGCATCATTTTTGAACAGTAGCTTCAACCGTTTTGTGGCATATGAGAAATTCCCTAAGCCCCGGACCTGTCGATTTTGGTCAAAAATGAAAATTTCAAAAGTGCCCCAATTTCTGCTTTAAACTTTACGTACTATCCCAAAATGTATCACTAAGGTGACAGAAGTTGATTATGGAGCATAATTTTTGAACAGGAGCTTCAACCGTTTTGTGGCATATGAGAAATTCCCTAAGCCTCTGACCTGTCGATTTTGGTCAAAAATGAAAATTTCAAAAGTGCCCCAATTTCTGCTTTAAACTTTAGGTACTATCCCAAAATGTATCACTAAGGTGACAGAAGTTGATTATGGAGCATAATTTTTGAACAGGAGCTTCAACCGTTTTGTGGCATATGAGAAATTCCCTAAGCCTCTGACCTGTCGATTTTGGTCAAAAATGAAAATTTCAAAAGTGCCCCTATTTCTGCTTTAAAGTATAGGAACTATCCCAAAATGTATCACTAAGGTGACAGAAGTTGATTATGGAGCATCATTTTTGAACAGGAGCTTCAACCGTTTTGTGGCATATGAGAAATTCCCTAAGCCCCGGACCTGTCAATTTTGGTCAAAAATGAAAATTTCAAAAGTGCCCCAATTTCTGCTTTAAACTTTAGGTACTATACCAAAATGTATCACTAAGGTGACAGAAGTTGATTATGGAGCATAATTTTTGAACAGAAGCTTCAACCGTTTTGTGGCATATGAGAAATTCCCTAAGCCCGGAACCTGTCGATTTTGGTCAAAAATGAAAATTTCAAAAGTGCCCCAATTTCTGCTTTAAAGTTTAGGTACTATCCCAAAATGTATCACTAAGGTGACAGAAGTTGATTTCGGAGCATCATTTTTGAACAGTAGCTTCAACCGTTTTGTGGCATATGAGAAATTCCCTAAGCCCCGGACCTGTTGATTTTGGTCTAAAATGAAAATTTCAAAAGTGCCCCAATTTCTGCTTTAAACTTTAGATAATATCCCAAAATGTATCACTAAGGTGACAGAAGTTGATTTCGGTGCATAATTTTTGAACAGGAGCTTCAACCGTTTTGTGGAATATGACAAATTCCCTAAGCCCCGGACCTGTCGATTTTGGTCAAAAATGAAAATTTCAAAAGTGCCTCAATTTCTGCTTTAAAGTTTAGGTACTATCCCAAAATGTATCACTAAGGTGACAGAAGTTGATTTCGGAGCATAATTTTTTAACAGGAGCTTCAACCATTTTGTGGCATATGACAAATTCCCTAAGCCCCGGACCTGTCGATTTTGGTCAAAAATGAAAATTTCAAAAGTGCCCCAATATCTGCTTTAAAGTTTAGGTACTTTCCCAAAATGTATCACTAAGGTGACAGAAGTTGATTTCGGAGCATCATTTTTGCACAGGAGCTTCAACTGTTTTGTGGCATATGAGAAATTCCCTAAGCCCCGGACCTGTCGATTTTGGTCAAAAATGAAAATTTCAAAAGTGCCCCAATTTCTGCTTTAAAGTTTAGGTACTATCCCAAAATGTATCACTAAGGTGACAGAAGTTGATTTCGGAGCATAATTTTTGAACAGGTGCTTCAACTGTTTTGTGGCATATGAGAAATTCCCTAAGCCCCGGACCTGTCGATTTTGGTCAAAAATGAAAATTTCAAAAGTGCCCCAATTTAGGCTTTAAACTTTAGGTACTATCCCAAAATGTATCACTAAGGTGACAGAAGTTGATTATGGAGCATCATTTTTGAACAGGAGCTTCAACCGTTTTGTGGCATATGAGAAATTCCCTAAGCCTCTGACCTGTCGATTTTGGTCAAAAATGAAAATTTCAAAAGTGCCCCTATTTCTGCTTTAAAGTATAGGAACTATCCCAAAATGTATCACTAAGGTGACAGAAGTTGATTATGTAGCATCATTTTTGAACAGGAGCTTCAACCGTTTTGTGGCATATGAGAAATTCCCTAAGCCCCGGACCTGTCAATTTTGGTTAAAAATGAAAATTTCAAAAGTGCCTCAATTTCTGCTTTAAAGTTTAGGTACTATCCCAAAATGTATCACTAAGGTGACAGAAGTTGATTTCGGAGCATAATTTTTTAACAGGAGCTTCAACCATTTTGTGGCATATGACAAATTCCCTAAGCCCCGGACCTGTCGATTTTGGTCAAAAATAAAAATTTCAAAAGTGCCCCAATATCTGCTTTAAAGTTTAGGTACTTTCCCAAAATGTATCACTAAGGTGACAGAAGTTGATTTCGGAGCATCATTTTTGCACAGGAGCTTCAACTGTTTTGTGGCATATGAGAAATTCCCTAAGCCCCGGACCTGTCGATTTTGGTCAAAAATGAAAATTTCAAAAGTGCCCCAATTTCTGCTTTAAAGTTTAGGTACTATCCCAAAATGTATCACTAAGGTGACAGAAGTTGATTTCGGAGCATAATTTTTGAACAGGTGCTTCAACTGTTTTGTGGCATATGAGAAATTCCCTAAGCCCCGGACCTGTCGATTTTGGTCAAAAATGAAAATTTCAAAAGTGCCCCAATTTAGGCTTTAAACTTTAGGTACTATCCCAAAATGTATCACTAAGGTGACAGAAGTTGATTTCGGAGCATAATTTTTGAACAGGAGCTACAACCATTTTGTGGCATATGACAAATTCCCTAAGCCCGGACCTGTCGATTTTGGTCAAAAATGAAAATTTCAAAAGTGCCCCAATATCTGCTTTAAAGTTTAGGTACTTTCCCAAAATGTATCACTAAGGTGACAGAAGATGATTTCAGAGCATAATTTTTAAACAGTAGCTTCAACCGTTTTGTGGCATATGAGAAATTCCCTAAGCCTCGGACCTGTCGATTTTGGTCAAAAATGAAAATTTCAAAAGTGCCCCAATTTCTGCTTTAAACTTTAATTACTATCCCAAAATGTATCACTAAGGTGACAGAAGTTGATTTCAGAGCATAATTTTTGAACAGTATCTTCAATCGTTTTGTGGCATATGAGAAATTCCCTAAGCCCCGGAACTGTCGATTTTGGTCAAAAATGAAAATTTGAAAAGTGCCCCAATTTCTGCTTTAAAGTTTAGGTACTTTCCCAAAATGTATCACTAAGGTGACAGAAGTTGATTTCAGAGCATAATTTTTGAACAGGAGCTTCAACCGTTTTGTGGCATATGAGAAATTCCCTAAGCCCCGGACCTGTCGATTTTGGTCAAAAATGAAAATTTCAAAAGTGCCCCAATTTCTGCTTTAAACTTTAGGTACTATCCCAAAATGTATCACTAAGGTGACAGAAGTTGATTTCAGAGCATAATTTTTGAACAGGAGCTTCAACCGTTTTGTGGCATATGAGAAATTCCCTAAGCCTCGGACCTGTCGATTTTGGTCAAAAATTAAAATTTCAAAAATGCCCCAATTTCTGCTTTAAAGTTTAGGTACTATCCCAAAATGTATCACTAAGGTAACGGAAGTTGATTATGGAGCATCATTTTTGAACAGGAGCTTCAACCGTTTTGTGGCATATGAGAAATTCCCTAAGCCCCGAACCTGTCGATTTTGGTCTAAAATGAAAATTTCAAAAGTGCCCCAATTTCTGCTTTAAACTTTAGGTAATATCCCAAAATGTATCACTAAGGTGACAGAAGTTGATTTCGGAGCATAATTTTTGAACAGGAGCTTCAACCATTTTGTGGCATATGACAAATTCCCTAAGCCCCGGACCTGTCGATTTTGGTCAAAAATGAAAATTTCAAAAGTGCCCCAATTTCTGCTTTAAAGTTTAGGTACTATCCCAAAATGTATCACTAAGGTGACAGAAGTTGATTTCGGAGCATAATTTTTGAACAGGAGCTTCAACTGTTTTGTGGCATATGAGAAATTCCCTAAGCCCCGGACCTGTCGATGTTGGTCAAAAATGAAAATTTCAAAAGTGCCCCAATTTAGGCTTTAAACTTTAGGTACTATCCCAAAATGTATCACTAAGGTGACAGAAGTTGATTTCGGAGCATAATTTTTGAACAGAAGCTTCAACCGTTTTGTGGCATATGAGAAATTCCCTAAGCCCCGGACCTGTTGATTTTGGTCTAAAATGAAAATTTCAAAAGTGCCCCAATTTCTGCTTTAAACTTTAGGTAATATCCCAAAATGTATCACTAAGGTGACAGAAGTTGATTTCGGAGCATAATTTTTGAACAGTAGCTTCAACCGTTTTGTGGCATATGAGAAATTCCCTAAGCCCTGGACCTGTCGATTTTGGTCAAAAATGAAAATTTCAAAAGTGCCCCAATTTCTGCTTTAAACTTTAGGTACTATCCCAAAATGTATCACTAAGGTGACAGAAGTTGATTTCAGAGCATCATTTTTGAACAGGAGCTTCAACTGTTTTGTGGCATATGAGAAATTCCCTAAGCCCCGGACCTGTCGATTTTGGTCAAAAATGAAAATTTCAAAAATGCCCCAATTTCTGCTTTAAAGTTTAGGTACTATCCCAAAATGTATCACTAAGGTGACAGAAGTTGATTATGGAGCATAATTTTTGAACAGGAGCTTCAACCGTTTTGTGGCATATGAGAAATTCTCTAAGCCCCGGACCTGTCGATTTTGGTCAAAAATGAAAATTTCAAAAGTGCCCCAATTTCTGCTTTAAACTTTAGGTACTATCCCAAAATGTATCACTAAGGTGACAGAAGTTGATTTCAGAGCATAATTTTTGAACAGTAGCTTCAACCGTTTTGTGGCATATGAGAAATTCCCTAAGCCCCGGACCTGTAGATTTTGGTCTAAAATGAAAATTTCAAAAGTGCCCCAATTTCTGCTTTAAAGTTTAGGTACTATCCCAAAATGTATCACTAAGGTGACAGAAGTTGATTTCGGAGCATAATTTTTGAACAGGAGCTTCAACTGTTTTGTGGCATATGAGAAATTCCCTAAGCCCCGGACCTGTCGATTTTGGTCAAAAATGAAAATTTGAAAAGTGCCCCAATTTCTGCTTTAAAGTTTAGGTACTTTCCCAAAAAGTATCACTAAGGTGACAGAAGTTGATTTCAGAGCATAATTTTTGAACAGGAGCTTCAACCGTTTTGTGGCATATGAGAAATTCCCTAAGCCCCGGACCTGTTAATTTTGGTCAAAAATGAAAATTTCAAAAGTGCCCCAATTTCTGCTTTAAACTTTAGGTACTATCCCAAAATGTATCACTAAGGTGACAGAAGTTGATTTCAGAGCATAATTTTTGAACAGTAGCTTCAACTGTTTTGTGGCATATGATAAGTTCCCTAACCCCCGGACCTGTCGATTTTGGTCAAAAATGAAAATTTCAAAAGTGCCCCAATTTCTGCTTTAAAGTTTAGGTACTTTCCCAAAATGTATCACTAAGGTGACAGAAGTTGATTTCAGAGCATAATTTTTGAACAGTAGCTTCAACCGTCTTGTGGCATATGAGAAATTCCCTAAGCCCCGGACCTGTCGATTTTGGTCAAAAATGAAAATTTCAAAAGTGCCCCAATTTCTGCTTTAAACTTTAGGTACTATCCCAAAATGTATCACTAAGGTGACAGAAGTTGATTTCAGAGCATAATTTTTGAACAGTAGCTTCAACTGTTTTGTGGCATATGATAAGTTCCCTAACCCCCGGACCTGTCGATTTTGGTCAAAAATAAAAATTTCAAAAGTGCCCCAATTTCTGCTTTAAAGTTTAGGTACTATCCCAAAATGTATCACTAAGGTGACAGAAGTTGATTTCGGAGCATAATTTTTGAACAGGAGCTTCAACTGTTTTGTGGCATATGAGAAATTCCCTAAGCCCCGGACCTGTCGATGTTGGTCAAAAATGAAAATTTCAAAAGTGCCCCAATTTAGGCTTTAAACTTTAGGTACTATCCCAAAATGTATCACTAAGGTGACAGAAGTTGATTTCGGAGCATAATTTTTGAACAGAAGCTTCAACCATTTTGTGGCATATGAGAAATTCCCTAAGCCCCGGACCTGTCGATTTTGGTCAAAACTGAAAATTTCAAAAATGCCCCAATTTCTGCTTTAAAGTTTAGGTACTATCCCAAAATGTATCACTAAGGTGACAGAAGTTGATTATGGAGCATAATTTTTGAACAGGAGCTTCAACCGTTTTGTGGCATATGAGAAATTCCCTAAGCCCCGGACCTGTTGATTTTGGTCTAAAATGAAAATTTCAAAAGTGCCCCAATTTCTGCTTTAAACTTTAGGTAATATCCCAAAATGTATCACTAAGGTGACAGAAGTTGATTTCGGAGCATAATTTTTGAACAGTAGCTTCAACCGTTTTGTGGCATATGAGAAATTCCCTAAGCCCTGGACCTGTCGATTTTGGTCAAAAATGAAAATTTCAAAAGTGCCCCAATTTCTGCTTTAAACTTTAGGTACTATCCCAAAATGTATCACTAAGGTGACAGAAGTTGATTTCGGAGCATAATTTTTGAACAGAAGCTTCAACCATTTTGTGGCATATGAGAAATTCCCTAAGCCCCGGACCTGTCGATTTTGGTCAAAACTGAAAATTTCAAAAATGCCCCAATTTCTGCTTTAAAGTTTAGGTACTATCCCAAAATGTATCACTAAGGTGACAGAAGTTGATTATGGAGCATAATTTTTGAACAGGAGCTTCAACCGTTTTGTGGCATATGAGAAATTCCCTAAGCCCCGGACCTGTTGATTTTGGTCTAAAATGAAAATTTCAAAAGTGCCCCAATTTCTGCTTTAAACTTTAGGTAATATCCCAAAATGTATCACTAAGGTGACAGAAGTTGATTTCGGAGCATAATTTTTGAACAGTAGCTTCAACCGTTTTGTGGCATATGAGAAATTCCCTAAGCCCTGGACCTGTCGATTTTGGTCAAAAATGAAAATTTCAAAAGTGCCCCAATTTCTGCTTTAAACTTTAGGTACTATCCCAAAATGTATCACTAAGGTGACAGAAGTTGATTTCGGAGCATCATTTTTGCACAGGAGCTTCAACTGTTTTGTGGCATATGAGAAATTCCCTAAGCCCCGGACCTGTCGATTTTGGTCAAAAATGAAAATTTCAAAAGTGCCCCAATTTCTGCTTTAAAGTTTAGGTACTATCCCAAAATGTATCACTAAGGTGACAGAAGTTGATTTCGGAGCATAATTTTTGAACAGGTGCTTCAACTGTTTTGTGGCATATGAGAAATTCCCTAAGCCCCGGACCTGTCGATTTTGGTCAAAAATGAAAATTTCAAAAGTGCCCCAATTTAGGCTTTAAACTTTAGGTACTATCCCAAAATGTATCACTAAGGTGACAGAAGTTGATTTCGGAGCATAATTTTTGAACAGGAGCTACAACCATTTTGTGGCATATGACAAATTCCCTAAGCCCCGGACCTGTCGATTTTGGTCAAAAATGAAAATTTCAAAAGTGCCCCAATATCTGCTTTAAAGTTTAGGTACTTTCCCAAAATGTATCACTAAGGTGACAGAAGATGATTTCAGAGCATAATTTTTAAACAGTAGCTTCAACCGTTTTGTGGCATATGAGAAATTCCCTAAGCCTCGGACCTGTCGATTTTGGTCAAAAATGAAAATTTCAAAAGTGCCCCAATTTCTGCTTTAAACTTTAGGTACTATCCCAAAATGTATCACTAAGGTGACAGAAGTTGATTTCAGAGCATAATTTTTGAACAGTATCTTCAATCGTTTTGTGGCATATGAGAAATTCCCTAAGCCCCGGAACTGTCGATTTTGGTCAAAAATGAAAATTTGAAAAGTGCCCCAATTTCTGCTTTAAAGTTTAGGTACTTTCCCAAAATGTATCACTAAGGTGACAGAAGTTGATTTCAGAGCATAATTTTTGAACAGGAGCTTCAACCGTTTTGTGGCATATGAGAAATTCCCTAAGCCCCGGACCTGTCGATTTTGGTCAAAAATGAAAATTTCAAAAGTGCCCCAATTTCTGCTTTAAACTTTAGGTACTATCCCAAAATGTATCACTAAGGTGACAGAAGTTGATTTCGGAGCATCATTTTTGAACAGGAGCTTCAACTGTTTTGTGGCATATGAGAAATTCCCTAAGCCCCGGACCTGTCGATTTTGGTCAAAAATGAAAATTTCAAAAATGCCCCAATTTCTGCTTTAAAGTTTAGGTACTATCCCAAAATGTATCACTAAGGAGACAGAAGTTGATTATGGAGCATCATTTTTGAACAGGAGCTTCAACCGTTTTGTGGCATATGAGAAATTCCCTAAGCTCCGGACCTGTTGATTTTGGTCTAAAATGAAAATTTCAAAAGTGCCCCAATTTCTGCTTTAAACTTTAGGTAATATCCCAAAATGTATCACTAAGGTGACAGAAGTTGATTTCGGAGCATAATTTTTGAACAGTAGCTTCAACCGTTTTGTGGCATATGAGAAATTCCCTAAGCCCCGGACCTGTCGATTTTGGTCAAAAATGAAAATTTCAAAAGTGCCTCAATTTCTGCTTTAAAGTTTAGGTACTATCCCAAAATGTATCACTAAGGTGACAGAAGTTGATTTCGGAGCATAATTTTTTAACAGGAGCTTCAACCATTTTGTGGCATATGACAAATTCCCTAAGCCCCGGACCTGTCGATTTTGGTCAAAAATGAAAATTTCAAAAGTGCCCCAATTTCTGCTTTAAAGTTTAGGTACTTTCCCAAAATGTATCACTAAGGTGACAGAAGTTGATTTCAGAGCATAATTTTTGAACAGTAGCTTCAACCGTTTTGTGGCATATGAGAAATTCCCTAAGCCCCGGACCTGTCGATTTTGGTCAAAAATTAAAATTTCAAAAATGCCCCAATTTCTGCTTTAAAGTTTAGGTACTATCCCAAAATGTATCACTAAGGTAACGGAAGTTGATTATGGAGCATCATTTTTGAACAGGAGCTTCAACCGTTTTGTGGCATATGAGAAATTCCCTAAGCCCCGAACCTGTCGATTTTGGTCTAAAATGAAAATTTCAAAAGTGCCCCAATTTCTGCTTTAAACTTTAGGTAATATCCCAAAATGTATCACTAAGGTGACAGAAGTTGATTTCGGAGCATAATTTTTGAACAGGAGCTTCAACCATTTTGTGGCATATGACAAATTCCCTAAGCCCCGGACCTGTCGATTTTGGTCAAAAATGAAAATTTCAAAAGTGCCCCAATTTCTGCTTTAAAGTTTAGGTACTATCCCAAAATGTATCACTAAGGTGACAGAAGTTGATTTCGGAGCATAATTTTTGAACAGGAGCTTCAACTGTTTTGTGGCATATGAGAAATTCCCTAAGCCCCGGACCTGTCGATGTTGGTCAAAAATGAAAATTTCAAAAGTGCCCCAATTTAGGCTTTAAACTTTAGGTACTATCCCAAAATGTATCACTAAGGTGACAGAAGTTGATTTCGGAGCATAATTTTTGAACAGAAGCTTCAACCGTTTTGTGGCATATGAGAAATTCCCTAAGCCCCGGACCTGTTGATTTTGGTCTAAAATGAAAATTTCAAAAGTGCCCCAATTTCTGCTTTAAACTTTAGGTAATATCCCAAAATGTATCACTAAGGTGACAGAAGTTGATTTCGGAGCATAATTTTTGAACAGTAGCTTCAACCGTTTTGTGGCATATGAGAAATTCCCTAAGCCCTGGACCTGTCGATTTTGGTCAAAAATGAAAATTTCAAAAGTGCCCCAATTTCTGCTTTAAACTTTAGGTACTATCCCAAAATGTATCACTAAGGTGACAGAAGTTGATTTCAGAGCATCATTTTTGAACAGGAGCTTCAACTGTTTTGTGGCATATGAGAAATTCCCTAAGCCCCGGACCTGTCGATTTTGGTCAAAAATGAAAATTTCAAAAATGCCCCAATTTCTGCTTTAAAGTTTAGGTACTATCCCAAAATGTATCACTAAGGTGACAGAAGTTGATTATGGAGCATAATTTTTGAACAGGAGCTTCAACCGTTTTGTGGCATATGAGAAATTCTCTAAGCCCCGGACCTGTCGATTTTGGTCAAAAATGAAAATTTCAAAAGTGCCCCAATTTCTGCTTTAAACTTTAGGTACTATCCCAAAATGTATCACTAAGGTGACAGAAGTTGATTTCAGAGCATAATTTTTGAACAGTAGCTTCAACCGTTTTGTGGCATATGAGAAATTCCCTAAGCCCCGGACCTGTAGATTTTGGTCTAAAATGAAAATTTCAAAAGTGCCCCAATTTCTGCTTTAAAGTTTAGGTACTATCCCAAAATGTATCACTAAGGTGACAGAAGTTGATTTCGGAGCATAATTTTTGAACAGGAGCTTCAACTGTTTTGTGGCATATGAGAAATTCCCTAAGCCCCGGACCTGTCGATTTTGGTCAAAAATGAAAATTTGAAAAGTGCCCCAATTTCTGCTTTAAAGTTTAGGTACTTTCCCAAAAAGTATCACTAAGGTGACAGAAGTTGATTTCAGAGCATAATTTTTGAACAGGAGCTTCAACCGTTTTGTGGCACATGAGAAATTCCCTAAGCCCCGGACCTGTTAATTTTGGTCAAAAATGAAAATTTCAAAAGTGCCCCAATTTCTGCTTTAAACTTTAGGTACTATCCCAAAATGTATCACTAAGGTGACAGAAGTTGATTTCAGAGCATAATTTTTGAACAGTAGCTTCAACTGTTTTGTGGCATATGATAAGTTCCCTAACCCCCGGACCTGTCGATTTTGGTCAAAAATGAAAATTTCAAAAGTGCCCCAATTTCTGCTTTAAAGTTTAGGTACTTTCCCAAAATGTATCACTAAGGTGACAGAAGTTGATTTCAGAGCATAATTTTTGAACAGTAGCTTCAACCGTCTTGTGGCATATGAGAAATTCCCTAAGCCCCGGACCTGTCGATTTTGGTCAAAAATGAAAATTTCAAAAGTGCCCCAATTTCTGCTTTAAACTTTAGGTACTATCCCAAAATGTATCACTAAGGTGACAGAAGTTGATTTCAGAGCATAATTTTTGAACAGTAGCTTCAACTGTTTTGTGGCATATGATAAGTTCCCTAACCCCCGGACCTGTCGATTTTGGTCAAAAATAAAAATTTCAAAAGTGCCCCAATTTCTGCTTTAAAGTTTAGGTACTATCCCAAAATGTATCACTAAGGTGACAGAAGTTGATTTCGGAGCATAATTTTTGAACAGGAGCTTCAACTGTTTTGTGGCATATGAGAAATTCCCTAAGCCCCGGACCTGTCGATGTTGGTCAAAAATGAAAATTTCAAAAGTGCCCCAATTTAGGCTTTAAACTTTAGGTACTATCCCAAAATGTATCACTAAGGTGACAGAAGTTGATTTCGGAGCATAATTTTTGAACAGAAGCTTCAACCATTTTGTGGCATATGAGAAATTCCCTAAGCCCCGGACCTGTCGATTTTGGTCAAAACTGAAAATTTCAAAAATGCCCCAATTTCTGCTTTAAAGTTTAGGTACTATCCCAAAATGTATCACTAAGGTGACAGAAGTTGATTATGGAGCATAATTTTTGAACAGGAGCTTCAACCGTTTTGTGGCATATGAGAAATTCCCTAAGCCCCGGACCTGTTGATTTTGGTCTAAAATGAAAATTTCAAAAGTGCCCCAATTTCTGCTTTAAACTTTAGGTAATATCCCAAAATGTATCACTAAGGTGACAGAAGTTGATTTCGGAGCATAATTTTTGAACAGTAGCTTCAACCGTTTTGTGGCATATGAGAAATTCCCTAAGCCCTGGACCTGTCGATTTTGGTCAAAAATGAAAATTTCAAAAGTGCCCCAATTTCTGCTTTAAACTTTAGGTACTATCCCAAAATGTATCACTAAGGTGACAGAAGTTGATTTCAGAGCATCATTTTTGAACAGGAGCTTCAACTGTTTTGTGGCATATGAGAAATTCCCTAAGCCCCGGACCTGTCGATTTTGGTCAAAAATGAAAATTTCAAAAATGCCCCAATTTCTGCTTTAAAGTTTAGGTACTATCCCAAAATGTATCACTAAGGTGACAGAAGTTGATTATGGAGCATAATTTTTGAACAGGAGCTTCAACCGTTTTGTGGCATATGAGAAATTCTCTAAGCCCCGGACCTGTCGATTTTGGTCAAAAATGAAAATTTCAAAAGTGCCCCAATTTCTGCTTTAAACTTTAGGTACTATCCCAAAATGTATCACTAAGGTGACAGAAGTTGATTTCAGAGCATAATTTTTGAACAGTAGCTTCAACCGTTTTGTGGCATATGAGAAATTCCCTAAGCCCCGGACCTGTAGATTTTGGTCTAAAATGAAAATTTCAAAAGTGCCCCAATTTCTGCTTTAAAGTTTAGGTACTATCCCAAAATGTATCACTAAGGTGACAGAAGTTGATTTCGGAGCATAATTTTTGAACAGGAGCTTCAACTGTTTTGTGGCATATGAGAAATTCCCTAAGCCCCGGACCTGTCGATTTTGGTCAAAAATGAAAATTTGAAAAGTGCCCCAATTTCTGCTTTAAAGTTTAGGTACTTTCCCAAAAAGTATCACTAAGGTGACAGAAGTTGATTTCAGAGCATAATTTTTGAACAGGAGCTTCAACCGTTTTGTGGCACATGAGAAATTCCCTAAGCCCCGGACCTGTTAATTTTGGTCAAAAATGAAAATTTCAAAAGTGCCCCAATTTCTGCTTTAAACTTTAGGTACTATCCCAAAATGTATCACTAAGGTGACAGAAGTTGATTTCAGAGCATAATTTTTGAACAGTAGCTTCAACTGTTTTGTGGCATATGATAAGTTCCCTAACCCCCGGACCTGTCGATTTTGGTCAAAAATGAAAATTTCAAAAGTGCCCCAATTTCTGCTTTAAAGTTTAGGTACTTTCCCAAAATGTATCACTAAGGTGACAGAAGTTGATTTCAGAGCATAATTTTTGAACAGTAGCTTCAACCGTCTTGTGGCATATGAGAAATTCCCTAAGCCCCGGACCTGTCGATTTTGGTCAAAAATGAAAATTTCAAAAGTGCCCCAATTTCTGCTTTAAACTTTAGGTACTATCCCAAAATGTATCACTAAGGTGACAGAAGTTGATTTCAGAGCATAATTTTTGAACAGTAGCTTCAACTGTTTTGTGGCATATGATAAGTTCCCTAACCCCCGGACCTGTCGATTTTGGTCAAAAATAAAAATTTCAAAAGTGCCCCAATTTCTGCTTTAAAGTTTAGGTACTATCCCAAAATGTATCACTAAGGTGACAGAAGTTGATTTCGGAGCATAATTTTTGAACAGGAGCTTCAACTGTTTTGTGGCATATGAGAAATTCCCTAAGCCCCGGACCTGTCGATGTTGGTCAAAAATGAAAATTTCAAAAGTGCCCCAATTTAGGCTTTAAACTTTAGGTACTATCCCAAAATGTATCACTAAGGTGACAGAAGTTGATTTCGGAGCATAATTTTTGAACAGAAGCTTCAACCATTTTGTGGCATATGAGAAATTCCCTAAGCCCCGGACCTGTCGATTTTGGTCAAAACTGAAAATTTCAAAAATGCCCCAATTTCTGCTTTAAAGTTTAGGTACTATCCCAAAATGTATCACTAAGGTGACAGAAGTTGATTATGGAGCATAATTTTTGAACAGGAGCTTCAACCGTTTTGTGGCATATGAGAAATTCCCTAAGCCCCGGACCTGTTGATTTTGGTCTAAAATGAAAATTTCAAAAGTGCCCCAATTTCTGCTTTAAACTTTAGGTAATATCCCAAAATGTATCACTAAGGTGACAGAAGTTGATTTCGGAGCATAATTTTTGAACAGTAGCTTCAACCGTTTTGTGGCATATGAGAAATTCCCTAAGCCCTGGACCTGTCGATTTTGGTCAAAAATGAAAATTTCAAAAGTGCCCCAATTTCTGCTTTAAACTTTAGGTACTATCCCAAAATGTATCACTAAGGTGACAGAAGTTGATTTCAGAGCATCATTTTTGAACAGGAGCTTCAACTGTTTTGTGGCATATGAGAAATTCCCTAAGCCCCGGACCTGTCGATTTTGGTCAAAAATGAAAATTTCAAAAATGCCCCAATTTCTGCTTTAAAGTTTAGGTACTATCCCAAAATGTATCACTAAGGTGACAGAAGTTGATTATGGAGCATAATTTTTGAACAGGAGCTTCAACCGTTTTGTGGCATATGAGAAATTCTCTAAGCCCCGGACCTGTCGATTTTGGTCAAAAATGAAAATTTCAAAAGTGCCCCAATTTCTGCTTTAAACTTTAGGTACTATCCCAAAATGTATCACTAAGGTGACAGAAGTTGATTTCAGAGCATAATTTTTGAACAGTAGCTTCAACCGTTTTGTGGCATATGAGAAATTCCCTAAGCCCCGGACCTGTAGATTTTGGTCTAAAATGAAAATTTCAAAAGTGCCCCAATTTCTGCTTTAAAGTTTAGGTACTATCCCAAAATGTATCACTAAGGTGACAGAAGTTGATTTCGGAGCATAATTTTTGAACAGGAGCTTCAACTGTTTTGTGGCATATGAGAAATTCCCTAAGCCCCGGACCTGTCGATTTTGGTCAAAAATGAAAATTTGAAAAGTGCCCCAATTTCTGCTTTAAAGTTTAGGTACTTTCCCAAAAAGTATCACTAAGGTGACAGAAGTTGATTTCAGAGCATAATTTTTGAACAGGAGCTTCAACCGTTTTGTGGCATATGAGAAATTCCCTAAGCCCCGGACCTGTTAATTTTGGTCAAAAATGAAAATTTCAAAAGTGCCCCAATTTCTGCTTTAAACTTTAGGTACTATCCCAAAATGTATCACTAAGGTGACAGAAGTTGATTTCAGAGCATAATTTTTGAACAGTAGCTTCAACTGTTTTGTGGCATATGATAAGTTCCCTAACCCCCGGACCTGTCGATTTTGGTCAAAAATGAAAATTTCAAAAGTGCCCCAATTTCTGCTTTAAAGTTTAGGTACTTTCCCAAAATGTATCACTAAGGTGACAGAAGTTGATTTCAGAGCATAATTTTTGAACAGTAGCTTCAACCGTCTTGTGGCATATGAGAAATTCCCTAAGCCCCGGACCTGTCGATTTTGGTCAAAAATGAAAATTTCAAAAGTGCCCCAATTTCTGCTTTAAACTTTAGGTACTATCCCAAAATGTATCACTAAGGTGACAGAAGTTGATTATGGAGCATAATTTTTGAACAGGAGCTTCAACCGTTTTGTGGCATATGAGAAATTCCCTAAGCCCCGAACCTGTCGATTTTGGTCAAAAATGAAAATTTCAAAAGTGCCCCAATTTCTGCTTTAAAGTTTAGGTACTATCCCAAAATGTATCACTAAGGTGACAGAAGTTGATTTCGGAGCATAATTTTTGAACAGGAGCTTCAACCATTTTGTGGCATATGACAAATTCCCTAACCCCCGGACCTGTCGATTTTGGTCAAAAATGAAAATTTCAAAAGTGCCCCAATTTCTGCTTTAAAGTTTAGGTACTTTCCCAAAATGTATCACTAAGGTGACAGAAGTTGATTATGGAGCATAATTTTTGAACAGGAGCTTCAACCGTTTTGTGGCATATGAGAAATTCTCTAAGCCCCGGACCTGTCGATTTTGGTCAAAAATGAAAATTTCAAAAGTGCCCCAATTTCTGCTTTAAACTTTAGGTACTATCCCAAAATGTATCACTAAGGTGACAGAAGTTGATTTCAGAGCATAATTTTTGAACAGTAGCTTCAACCGTTTTGTGGCATATGAGAAATTCCCTAAGCCCCGGACCTGTAGATTTTGGTCTAAAATGAAAATTTCAAAAGTGCCCCAATTTCTGCTTTAAAGTTTAGGTACTATCCCAAAATGTATCACTAAGGTGACATAAGTTGATTTCGGAGCATAATTTTTGAACAGGAGCTTCAACTGTTTTGTGGCATATGAGAAATTCCCTAAGCCCCGGACCTGTCGATTTTGGTCAAAAATGAAAATGTGAAAAGTGCCCCAATTTCTGCTTTAAAGTTTAGGTACTTTCCCAAAAAGTATCACTAAGGTGACAGAAGTTGATTTCAGAGCATAATTTTTGAACAGGAGCTTCAACCGTTTTGTGGCATATGAGAAATTCCCTAAGCCCCGGACCTGTTAATTTTGGTCAAAAATGAAAATTTCAAAAGTGCCCCAATTTCTGCTTTAAACTTTAGGTACTATCCCAAAATGTATCACTAAGGTGACAGAAGTTGATTTCAGAGCATAATTTTTGAACAGTAGCTTCAACTGTTTTGTGGCATATGATAAGTTCCCTAACCCCCGGAACTGTCGATTTTGGTCAAAAATGAAAATTTCAAAAGTGCCCCAATTTCTGCTTTAAAGTTTAGGTACTTTCCCAAAATGTATCACTAAGGTGACAGAAGTTGATTTCAGAGCATAATTTTTGAACAGTAGCTTCAACCGTCTTGTGGCATATGAGAAATTCCCTAAGCCCCGGACCTGTCGATTTTGGTCAAAAATGAAAATTTCAAAAGTGCCCCAATTTCTGCTTTAAACTTTAGGTACTATCCCAAAATGTATCACTAAGGTGACAGAAGTTGATTTCAGAGCATAATTTTTGAACAGTAGCTTCAACTGTTTCGTGGCATATGATAAGTTCCCTAACCCCCGGACCTGTCGATTTTGGTCAAAAATAAAAATTTCAAAAGTGCCCCAATTTCTGCTTTAAAGTTTAGGTACTATCCCAAAATGTATCACTAAGGTGACAGAAGTTGATTTCGGAGCATAATTTTTGAACAGGAGCTTCAACTGTTTTGTGGCATATGAGAAATTCCCTAAGCCCCGGACCTGTCGATGTTGGTCAAAAATGAAAATTTCAAAAGTGCCCCAATTTAGGCTTTAAACTTTAGGTACTATCCCAAAATGTATCACTAAGGTGACAGAAGTTGATTTCGGAGCATAATTTTTGAACAGAAGCTTCAACCATTTTGTGGCATATGAGAAATTCCCTAAGCCCCGGACCTGTCGATTTTGGTCAAAACTGAAAATTTCAAAAATGCCCCAATTTCTGCTTTAAAGTTTAGGTACTATCCCAAAATGTATCACTAAGGTGACAGAAGTTGATTATGGAGCATAATTTTTGAACAGGAGCTTCAACCGTTTTGTGGCATATGAGAAATTCCCTAAGCCCCGGACCTGTTGATTTTGGTCTAAAATGAAAATTTCAAAAGTGCCCCAATTTCTGCTTTAAACTTTAGGTAATATCCCAAAATGTATCACTAAGGTGACAGAAGTTGATTTCGGAGCATAATTTTTGAACAGTAGCTTCAACCGTTTTGTGGCATATGAGAAATTCCCTAAGCCCTGGACCTGTCGATTTTGGTCAAAAATGAAAATTTCAAAAGTGCCCCAATTTCTGCTTTAAACTTTAGGTACTATCCCAAAATGTATCACTAAGGTGACAGAAGTTGATTTCAGAGCATCATTTTTGAACAGGAGCTTCAACTGTTTTGTGGCATATGAGAAATTCCCTAAGCCCCGGACCTGTCGATTTTGGTCAAAAATGAAAATTTCAAAAATGCCCCAATTTCTGCTTTAAAGTTTAGGTACTATCCCAAAATGTATCACTAAGGTGACAGAAGTTGATTATGGAGCATAATTTTTGAACAGGAGCTTCAACCGTTTTGTGGCATATGAGAAATTCTCTAAGCCCCGGACCTGTCGATTTTGGTCAAAAATGAAAATTTCAAAAGTGCCCCAATTTCTGCTTTAAACTTTAGGTACTATCCCAAAATGTATCACTAAGGTGACAGAAGTTGATTTCAGAGCATAATTTTTGAACAGTAGCTTCAACCGTTTTGTGGCATATGAGAAATTCCCTAAGCCCCGGACCTGTAGATTTTGGTCTAAAATGAAAATTTCAACAGTGCCCCAATTTCTGCTTTAAAGTTTAGGTACTATCCCAAAATGTATCACTAAGGTGACAGAAGTTGATTTCGGAGCATAATTTTTGAACAGGAGCTTCAACTGTTTTGTGGCATATGAGAAATTCCCTAAGCCCCGGACCTGTCGATTTTGGTCAAAAATGAAAATTTGAAAAGTGCCCCAATTTCTGCTTTAAAGTTTAGGTACTTTCCCAAAAAGTATCACTAAGGTGACAGAAGTTGATTTCAGAGCATAATTTTTGAACAGGAGCTTCAACCGTTTTGTGGCATATGAGAAATTCCCTAAGCCCCGGACCTGTTAATTTTGGTCAAAAATGAAAATTTCAAAAGTGCCCCAATTTCTGCTTTAAACTTTAGGTACTATCCCAAAATGTATCACTAAGGTGACAGAAGTTGATTTCAGAGCATAATTTTTGAACAGTAGCTTCAACTGTTTTGTGGCATATGATAAGTTCCCTAACCCCCGGACCTGTCGATTTTGGTCAAAAATGAAAATTTCAAAAGTGCCCCAATTTCTGCTTTAAAGTTTAGGTACTTTCCCAAAATGTATCACTAAGGTGACAGAAGTTGATTTCAGAGCATAATTTTTGAACAGTAGCTTCAACCGTCTTGTGGCATATGAGAAATTCCCTAAGCCCCGGACCTGTCGATTTTGGTCAAAAATGAAAATTTCAAAAGTGCCCCAATTTCTGCTTTAAACTTTAGGTACTATCCCAAAATGTATCACTAAGGTGACAGAAGTTGATTATGGAGCATAATTTTTGAACAGGAGCTTCAACCGTTTTGTGGCATATGAGAAATTCCCTAAGCCCCGAACCTGTCGATTTTGGTCAAAAATGAAAATTTCAAAAGTGCCCCAATTTCTGCTTTAAAGTTTAGGTACTATCCCAAAATGTATCACTAAGGTGACAGAAGTTGATTTCGGAGCATAATTTTTGAACAGGAGCTTCAACCATTTTGTGGCATATGACAAATTCCCTAACCCCCGGACCAGTCGATTTTGGTCAAAAATGAAAATTTCAAAAGTGCCCCAATTTCTGCTTTAAAGTTTAGGTACTTTCCCAAAATGTATCACTAAGGTGACAGAAGTTGATTTCAGAGCATAATTTTTGAACAGTAGCTTCAACCGTTTTGTGGCATATGAGAAATTCCCTAAGCCTCGGACTGGTTGATTTTGGTCAAAAATGAAAATTTCAAAAGTGCCCCAATTTCTGCTTTAAACTTTAGGTACTATCCCAAAATGTATCACTAAGGTGACAGAAGTTGATTTCAGAGCATAATTTTTGAACAGTAGCTTCAATCGTTTTGTGGCATATGAGAAATTCCCTAAGCCCCGGACCTGTCGATTTTGGTCAAAAATGAAAATTTCAAAAGTGCCCCAATTTCTGCTTTAAACTTTAGGTAATATCCCAAAATGTATCACTAAGGTGACAGAAGTTGATTTCGGAGCATAATTTTTGAACAGGAGCTTCAACCATTTTGTGGCATATGACAAATTCCCTAAGCCCCGGACCTGTCGATTTTGGTCAAAAATGAAAATTTCAAAAGTGCCCCAATTTCTGCTTTAAACTTTAGGTACTATCCCAAAATGTATCACTAAGGTGACAGAAGTTGATTTCGGAGCATAATTTTTGAACAGGAGCTTCAACTGTTTTGTGGCATATGAGAAATTCCCTAAGCCCCGGACCTGTCGATGTTGGTCAAAAATGAAAATTTCAAAAGTGCCCCAATTTCTGCTTTAAAGTTTAGGTACTATCCCAAAATGTATCACTAAGGTGACAGAAGTTGATTTCGGAGCATCATTTTTGAACAGGAGCTTCAACTGTTTTGTGGCATATGAGAAATTCCCTAAGCCCCGGACCTGTCGATTTTGGTCAAAAATGAAAATTTCAAAAGTGCCCCAATTTAGGCTTTAAACTTTAGGTACTATCCCAAAATGTATCACTAAGGTGACAGAAGTTGATTTCGGAGCATAATTTTTGAACAGAAGCTTCAACCATTTTGTGGCATATGAGAAATTCCCTAAGCCCCGGACCTGTCGATTTTGGTCAAAAATGAAAATTTCAAAAATGCCCCAATTTCTGCTTTAAAGTTTAGGTACTATCCCAAAATGTATCACTAAGGTGACAGAAGTTGATTTCGGAGCATAATTTTTGAACAGTAGCTTCAACCGTTTTGTGGCATATGAGAAATTCCCTAAGCCCTGGACCTGTCGATTTTGGTCAAAAATGAAAATTTCAAAAGTGCCCCAATTTCTGCTTTAAACTTTAGGTACTTTCCCAAAATGTATCACTAAGGTGACAGAAGTTGATTTCAGAGCATCATTTTTGAACAGTAGCTTCAACCGTTTTGTGGCATATGAGAAATTCCCTAAGCCCCAGACCTGTCGATTTTGGTCAAAAATGAAAATTTCAAAAGTGCCCCAATTTCTGCTTTAAACTTTAGGTACTATCCCAAAATGTATCACTAAGGTGACAGAAGTTGATTTCGGAGCATAATTTTTGAACAGAAGCTTCAACCATTTTGTGGCATATGAGAAATTCCCTAAGCCCCGGACCTGTCGATTTTGGTCAAAACTGAAAATTTCAAAAATGCCCCAATTTCTGCTTTAAAGTTTAGGTACTATCCCAAAATGTATCACTAAGGTGACAGAAGTTGATTATGGAGCATAATTTTTGAACAGGAGCTTCAACCGTTTTGTGGCATATGAGAAATTCCCTAAGCCCCGGACCTGTTGATTTTGGTCTAAAATGAAAATTTCAAAAGTGCCCCAATTTCTGCTTTAAACTTTAGGTAATATCCCAAAATGTATCACTAAGGTGACAGAAGTTGATTTCGGAGCATAATTTTTGAACAGTAGCTTCAACCGTTTTGTGGCATATGAGAAATTCCCTAAGCCCTGGACCTGTCGATTTTGGTCAAAAATGAAAATTTCAAAAGTGCCCCAATTTCTGCTTTAAACTTTAGGTACTATCCCAAAATGTATCACTAAGGTGACAGAAGTTGATTTCAGAGCATCATTTTTGAACAGGAGCTTCAACTGTTTTGTGGCATATGAGAAATTCCCTAAGCCCCGGACCTGTCGATTTTGGTCAAAAATGAAAATTTCAAAAATGCCCCAATTTCTGCTTTAAAGTTTAGGTACTATCCCAAAATGTATCACTAAGGTGACAGAAGTTGATTATGGAGCATAATTTTTGAACAGGAGCTTCAACCGTTTTGTGGCATATGAGAAATTCTCTAAGCCCCGGACCTGTCGATTTTGGTCAAAAATGAAAATTTCAAAAGTGCCCCAATTTCTGCTTTAAACTTTAGGTACTATCCCAAAATGTATCACTAAGGTGACAGAAGTTGATTTCAGAGCATAATTTTTGAACAGTAGCTTCAACCGTTTTGTGGCATATGAGAAATTCCCTAAGCCCCGGACCTGTAGATTTTGGTCTAAAATGAAAATTTCAAAAGTGCCCCAATTTCTGCTTTAAAGTTTAGGTACTATCCCAAAATGTATCACTAAGGTGACAGAAGTTGATTTCGGAGCATAATTTTTGAACAGGAGCTTCAACTGTTTTGTGGCATATGAGAAATTCCCTAAGCCCCGGACCTGTCGATTTTGGTCAAAAATGAAAATTTGAAAAGTGCCCCAATTTCTGCTTTAAAGTTTAGGTAATTTCTTAAAAAGTATCACTAAGGTGACAGAAGTTGATTTCAGAGCATAATTTTTGAACAGGAGCTTCAACCGTTTTGTGGCATATGAGAAATTCCCTAAGCCCCGGACCTGTTAATTTTGGTCAAAAATGAAAATTTCAAAAGTGCCCCAATTTCTGCTTTAAACTTTAGGTACTATCCCAAAATGTATCACTAAGGTGACAGAAGTTGATTTCAGAGCATAATTTTTGAACAGTAGCTTCAACTGTTTTGTGGCATATGATAAGTTCCCTAACCCCCGGACCTGTCGATTTTGGTCAAAAATGAAAATTTCAAAAGTGCCCCAATTTCTGCTTTAAAGTTTAGGTACTTTCCCAAAATGTATCACTAAGGTGACAGAAGTTGATTTCAGAGCATAATTTTTGAACAGTAGCTTCAACCGTCTTGTGGCATATGAGAAATTCCCTAAGCCCCGGACCTGTCGATTTTGGTCAAAAATGAAAATTTCAAAAGTGCCCCAATTTCTGCTTTAAACTTTAGGTACTATCCCAAAATGTATCACTAAGGTGACAGAAGTTGATTTCAGAGCATAATTTTTGAACAGTAGCTTCAACTGTTTTGTGGCATATGATAAGTTCCCTAACCCCCGGACCTGTCGATTTTGGTCAAAAATGAAAATTTCAAAAGTGCCCCAATTTCTGCTTTAAAGTTTAGGTACTATCCCAAAATGTATCACTAAGGTGACAGAAGTTGATTTCGGAGCATAATTTTTGAACAGGAGCTTCAACTGTTTTGTGGCATATGAGAAATTCCCTAAGCCCCGGACCTGTCGATGTTGGTCAAAAATGAAAATTTCAAAAGTGCCCCAATTTAGGCTTTAAACTTTAGGTACTATCCCAAAATGTATCACTAAGGTGACAGAAGTTGATTTCGGAGCATAATTTTTGAACAGAAGCTTCAACCATTTTGTGGCATATGAGAAATTCCCTAAGCCCCGGACCTGTCGATTTTGGTCAAAACTGAAAATTTCAAAAATGCCCCAATTTCTGCTTTAAAGTTTAGGTACTATCCCAAAATGTATCACTAAGGTGACAGAAGTTGATTATGGAGCATAATTTTTGAACAGGAGCTTCAACCGTTTTGTGGCATATGAGAAATTCCCTAAGCCCCGGACCTGTTGATTTTGGTCTAAAATGAAAATTTCAAAAGTGCCCCAATTTCTGCTTTAAACTTTAGGTAATATCCCAAAATGTATCACTAAGGTGACAGAAGTTGATTTCGGAGCATAATTTTTGAACAGTAGCTTCAACCGTTTTGTGGCATATGAGAAATTCCCTAAGCCCTGGACCTGTCGATTTTGGTCAAAAATGAAAATTTCAAAAGTGCCCCAATTTCTGCTTTAAACTTTAGGTACTATCCCAAAATGTATCACTAAGGTGACAGAAGTTGATTTCAGAGCATCATTTTTGAACAGGAGCTTCAACTGTTTTGTGGCATATGAGAAATTCCCTAAGCCCCGGACCTGTCGATTTTGGTCAAAAATGAAAATTTCAAAAATGCCCCAATTTCTGCTTTAAACTTTAGGTACTATCCCAAAATGTATCACTAAGGTGACAGAAGTTGATTATGGAGCATAATTTTTGAACAGGAGCTTCAACCGTTTTGTGGCATATGAGAAATTCTCTAAGCCCCGGACCTGTCGATTTTGGTCAAAAATGAAAATTTCAAAAGTGCCCCAATTTCTGCTTTAAACTTTAGGTACTATCCCAAAATGTATCACTAAGGTGACAGAAGTTGATTTCAGAGCATAATTTTTGAACAGTAGCTTCAACCGTTTTGTGGCATATGAGAAATTCCCTAAGCCCCGGACCTGTAGATTTTGGTCTAAAATGAAAATTTCAAAAGTGCCCCAATTTCTGCTTTAAAGTTTAGGTACTATCCCAAAATGTATCACTAAGGTGACAGAAGTTGATTTCGGAGCATAATTTTTGAACAGGAGCTTCAACTGTTTTGTGGCATATGAGAAATTCCCTAAGCCCCGGACCTGTCGATTTTGGTCAAAAATGAAAATTTGAAAAGTGCCCCAATTTCTGCTTTAAAGTTTAGGTACTTTCCCAAAAAGTATCACTAAGGTGACAGAAGTTGATTTCAGAGCATAATTTTTGAACAGGAGCTTCAACCGTTTTGTGGCATATGAGAAATTCCCTAAGCCCCGGACCTGTTAATTTTGGTCAAAAATGAAAATTTCAAAAGTGCCCCAATTTCTGCTTTAAACTTTAGGTACTATCCCAAAATGTATCACTAAGGTGACAGAAGTTGATTTCAGAGCATAATTTTTGAACAGTAGCTTCAACTGTTTTGTGGCATATGATAAGTTCCCTAACCCCCGGACCTGTCGATTTTGGTCAAAAATGAAAATTTCAAAAGTGCCCCAATTTCTGCTTTAAAGTTTAGGTACTTTCCCAAAATGTATCACTAAGGTGACAGAAGTTGATTTCAGAGCATAATTTTTGAACAGTAGCTTCAACCGTCTTGTGGCATATGAGAAATTCCCTAAGCCCCGGACCTGTCGATTTTGGTCAAAAATGAAAATTTCAAAAGTGCCCCAATTTCTGCTTTAAACTTTAGGTACTATCCCAAAATGTATCACTAAGGTGACAGAAGTTGATTATGGAGCATAATTTTTGAACAGGAGCTTCAACCGTTTTGTGGCATATGAGAAATTCCCTAAGCCCCGAACCTGTCGATTTTGGTCAAAAATGAAAATTTCAAAAGTGCCCCAATTTCTGCTTTAAAGTTTAGGTACTTTCCCAAAATGTATCACTAAGGTGACAGAAGTTGATTTCAGAGCATAATTTTTGAACAGTAGCTTCAACCGTTTTGTGGCATATGAGAAATTCCCTAAGCCTCGGACTGGTTGATTTTGGTCAAAAATGAAAATTTCAAAAGTGCCCCAATTTCTGCTTTAAACTTTAGGTACTATCCCAAAATGTATCACTAAGGTGACAGAAGTTGATTTCAGAGCATAATTTTTGAACAGTAGCTTCAATCGTTTTGTGGCATATGAGAAATTCCCTAAGCCCCGGACCTGTCGATTTTGGTCAAAAATGAAAATTTCAAAAGTGCCCCAATTTCTGCTTTAAACTTTAGGTAATATCCCAAAATGTATCACTAAGGTGACAGAAGTTGATTTCGGAGCATAATTTTTGAACAGGAGCTTCAACCATTTTGTGGCATATGACAAATTCCCTAAGCCCCGGACCTGTCGATTTTGGTCAAAAATGAAAATTTCAAAAGTGCCCCAATTTCTGCTTTAAACTTTAGGTACTATCCCAAAATGTATCACTAAGGTGACAGAAGTTGATTTCGGAGCATAATTTTTGAACAGGAGCTTCAACTGTTTTGTGGCATATGAGAAATTCCCTAAGCCCCGGACCTGTCGATGTTGGTCAAAAATGAAAATTTCAAAAGTGCCCCAATTTCTGCTTTAAAGTTTAGGTACTATCCCAAAATGTATCACTAAGGTGACAGAAGTTGATTTCGGAGCATCATTTTTGAACAGGAGCTTCAACTGTTTTGTGGCATATGAGAAATTCCCTAAGCCCCGGACCTGTCGATTTTGGTCAAAAATGAAAATTTCAAAAGTGCCCCAATTTAGGCTTTAAACTTTAGGTACTATCCCAAAATGTATCACTAAGGTGACAGAAGTTGATTTCGGAGCATAATTTTTGAACAGAAGCTTCAACCATTTTGTGGCATATGAGAAATTCCCTAAGCCCCGGACCTGTCGATTTTGGTCAAAAATGAAAATTTCAAAAATGCCCCAATTTCTGCTTTAAAGTTTAGGTACTATCCCAAAATGTATCACTAAGGTGACAGAAGTTGATTATGGAGCATAATTTTTGAACAGGAGCTTCAACCGTTTTGTGGCATATGAGAAATTCCCTAAGCCCCGGACCTGTTGATTTTGGTCTAAAATGAAAATTTCAAAAGTGCCCCAATTTCTGCTTTAAACTTTAGGTAATATCCCAAAATGTATCACTAAGGTGACAGAAGTTGATTTCGGAGCATAATTTTTGAACAGTAGCTTCAACCGTTTTGTGGCATATGAGAAATTCCCTAAGCCCTGGACCTGTCGATTTTGGTCAAAAATGAAAATTTCAAAAGTGCCCCAATTTCTGCTTTAAACTTTAGGTACTATCCCAAAATGTATCACTAAGGTGACAGAAGTTGATTTCGGAGCATCATTTTTGAACAGGAGCTTCAACTGTTTTGTGGCATATGAGAAATTCCCTAAGCCCCGGACCTGTCGATTTTGGTCAAAAATGAAAATTTCAAAAGTGCCCCAATTTCTGCTTTAAACTTTAGGTACTATCCCAAAATGTATCACTAAGGTGACAGAAGTTGATTATGGAGCATAATTTTTGAACAGGAGCTTCAACCGTTTTGTGGCATATGAGAAATTCCCTAAGCCCCGGACCTGTTGATTTTGGTCTAAAATGAAAATTTCAAAAGTGCCCCAATTTCTGCTTTAAACTTTAGGTAATATCCCAAAATGTATCACTAAGGTGACAGAAGTTGATTTCGGAGCATAATTTTTGAACAGTAGCTTCAACCGTTTTGTGGCATATGAGAAATTCCCTAAGCCCCGGACCTGTCGATTTTGGTCTAAAATGAAAATTTCAAAAGTGCCCCAATTTCTGCTTTAAACTTTAGGTAATATCCCAAAATGTATCACCGTGGTGACAGAAGTTGATTTCGGAGCATAATTTTTGAACAGGAGCTTCAACCGTTTTGTGGCATATGACAAATTCCCTAAGCCCCGGACCTGTCGATTTTGGTCAAAAATGAAAATTTCAAAAGTGCCCCAATTTCTGCTTTAAAGTTTAGGTACTTTCCCAAAATGTATCACTAAGGTGACAGAAGTTGATTTCGGAGCATAATTTTTGAACAGTAGCTTTAACCGTTTTGTGGCATATGAGAAATTCCCTAAGCCCCGGACCTGTTGATTTTGGTCTAAAATGAAAATTTCAAAAGTGCCCCAATTTCTGCTTTAAACTTTAGGTACCATCCCAAAATGTATCACTAAGGTGACAGAAGTTGATTATGGAGCATAATTTTTGAACAGGAGCTTCAACCGTTTTGTGGCATATGAGAAATTCCCTAAGCCCCGGACCTGTTGATTTTGGTCTAAAATGAAAATTTCAAAAGTGCCCCAATTTCTGCTTTAAACTTTAGGTAATATCCCAAAATGTATCACTAAGGTGACAGAAGTTGATTTCGGAGCATAATTTTTGAACAGTAGCTTCAACCGTTTTGTGGCATATGAGAAATTCCCTAAGCCCCGGACCTGTCGATTTTGGTCAAAAATGAAAATTTCAAAAGTTCCCCAATTTCTGCTTTAAACTTTAGGTACTATCCCAAAATGTATCACTAAGGTGACAGAAGTTGATTTCAGAGCATAATTTTTGAACAGTAGCTTCAACCGTTTTGTGGCATATGAGAAATTCCCTAAGCCCCGGACCTGTCAATTTTGGTCTAAAATGAAAATTACAAAAGTGCCCCAATTTCTGCTTTAAACTTTAGGTAATATCCCAAAATGTATCACCGTGGTGACAGAAGTTGATTTCGGAGCATAATTTTTGAACAGTAGCTTCAACCGTTTTGTGGCATATGAGAAATTCCCTAAGCCCCGGACCTGTCAATTTTGGTCAAAAATGAAAATTTCAAAAGTGCCCCAATTTCTGCTTTAAAGTTTAGGTACTATCCCAAAATGTATCACTAAGGTGACAGAAGTTGATTTCGGAGCATAATTTTTGAACAGGAGCTTCAACTGTTTTATGGCATATGAGAAATTCCCTAAGCCCCGGACCTGTCGATGTTGGTCAAAAATGAAAATTTCAAAAGTGCCCCAATTTAGGCTTTAAACTTTAGGTACTATCCCAAAATGTATCACTAAGGTGACAGAAGTTGATTTCGGAGCATAATTTTTGAACAGAAGCTTCAACCATTTTGTGGCATATGAGAAATTCCCTAAGCCCCGGACCTGTCGATTTTGGTCAAAACTGAAAATTTCAAAAATGCCCCAATTTCTGCTTTAAAGTTTAGGTACTATCCCAAAATGTATCACTAAGGTGACAGAAGTTGATTATGGAGCATAATTTTTGAACAGGAGCTTCAACCGTTTTGTGGCATATGAGAAATTCCCTAAGCCCCGGACCTGTTGATTTTGGTCTAAAATGAAAATTTCAAAAGTGCCCCAATTTCTGCTTTAAACTTTAGGTAATATCCCAAAATGTATCACTAAGGTGACAGAAGTTGATTTCGGAGCATAATTTTTGAACAGTAGCTTCAACCGTTTTGTGGCATATGAGAAATTCCCTAAGCCCTGGACCTGTCGATTTTGGTCAAAAATGAAAATTTCAAAAGTGCCCCAATTTCTGCTTTAAACTTTAGGTACTATCCCAAAATGTATCACTAAGGTGACAGAAGTTGATTTCAGAGCATCATTTTTGAACAGGAGCTTCAACTGTTTTGTGGCATATGAGAAATTCCCTAAGCCCCGGACCTGTCGATTTTGGTCAAAAATGAAAATTTCAAAAATGCCCCAATTTCTGCTTTAAACTTTAGGTACTATCCCAAAATGTATCACTAAGGTGACAGAAGTTGATTATGGAGCATAATTTTTGAACAGGAGCTTCAACCGTTTTGTGGCATATGAGAAATTCTCTAAGCCCCGGACCTGTCGATTTTGGTCAAAAATGAAAATTTCAAAAGTGCCCCAATTTCTGCTTTAAACTTTAGGTACTATCCCAAAATGTATCACTAAGGTGACAGAAGTTGATTTCAGAGCATAATTTTTGAACAGTAGCTTCAACCGTTTTGTGGCATATGAGAAATTCCCTAAGCCCCGGACCTGTAGATTTTGGTCTAAAATGAAAATTTCAAAAGTGCCCCAATTTCTGCTTTAAAGTTTAGGTACTATCCCAAAATGTATCACTAAGGTGACAGAAGTTGATTTCGGAGCATAATTTTTGAACAGGAGCTTCAACTGTTTTGTGGCATATGAGAAATTCCCTAAGCCCCGGACCTGTCGATTTTGGTCAAAAATGAAAATTTGAAAAGTGCCCCAATTTCTGCTTTAAAGTTTAGGTACTTTCCCAAAAAGTATCACTAAGGTGACAGAAGTTGATTTCAGAGCATAATTTTTGAACAGGAGCTTCAACCGTTTTGTGGCATATGAGAAATTCCCTAAGCCCCGGACCTGTTAATTTTGGTCAAAAATGAAAATTTCAAAAGTGCCCCAATTTCTGCTTTAAACTTTAGGTACTATCCCAAAATGTATCACTAAGGTGACAGAAGTTGATTTCAGAGCATAATTTTTGAACAGTAGCTTCAACTGTTTTGTGGCATATGATAAGTTCCCTAACCCCCGGACCTGTCGATTTTGGTCAAAAATGAAAATTTCAAAAGTGCCCCAATTTCTGCTTTAAAGTTTAGGTACTTTCCCAAAATGTATCACTAAGGTGACAGAAGTTGATTTCAGAGCATAATTTTTGAACAGTAGCTTCAACCGTCTTGTGGCATATGAGAAATTCCCTAAGCCCCGGACCTGTCGATTTTGGTCAAAAATGAAAATTTCAAAAGTGCCCCAATTTCTGCTTTAAACTTTAGGTACTATCCCAAAATGTATCACTAAGGTGACAGAAGTTGATTATGGAGCATAATTTTTGAACAGGAGCTTCAACCGTTTTGTGGCATATGAGAAATTCCCTAAGCCCCGAACCTGTCGATTTTGGTCAAAAATGAAAATTTCAAAAGTGCCCCAATTTCTGCTTTAAAGTTTAGGTACTATCCCAAAATGTATCACTAAGGTGACAGAAGTTGATTTCGGAGCATAATTTTTGAACAGGAGCTTCAACCATTTTGTGGCATATGACAAATTCCCTAACCCCCGGACCTGTCGATTTTGGTCAAAAATGAAAATTTCAAAAGTGCCCCAATTTCTGCTTTAAAGTTTTGGTACTTTCCCAAAATGTATCACTAAGGTGACAGAAGTTGATTTCAGAGCATAATTTTTGAACAGTAGCTTCAACCGTTTTGTGGCATATGAGAAATTCCCTAAGCCTCGGACTGGTTGATTTTGGTCAAAAATGAAAATTTCAAAAGTGCCCCAATTTCTGCTTTAAACTTTAGGTACTATCCCAAAATGTATCACTAAGGTGACAGAAGTTGATTTCAGAGCATAATTTTTGAACAGTAGCTTCAATCGTTTTGTGGCATATGAGAAATTCCCTAAGCCCCGGACCTGTCGATTTTGGTCAAAAATGAAAATTTCAAAAGTGCCCCAATTTCTGCTTTAAACTTTAGGTAATATCCCAAAATGTATCACTAAGGTGACAGAAGTTGATTTCGGAGCATAATTTTTGAACAGGAGCTTCAACCATTTTGTGGCATATGACAAATTCCCTAAGCCCCGGACCTGTCGATTTTGGTCAAAAATGAAAATTTCAAAAGTGCCCCAATTTCTGCTTTAAACTTTAGGTACTATCCCAAAATGTATCACTAAGGTGACAGAAGTTGATTTCGGAGCATAATTTTTGAACAGGAGCTTCAACTGTTTTGTGGCATATGAGAAATTCCCTAAGCCCCGGACCTGTCGATGTTGGTCAAAAATGAAAATTTCAAAAGTGCCCCAATTTCTGCTTTAAAGTTTAGGTACTATCCCAAAATGTATCACTAAGGTGACAGAAGTTGATTTCGGAGCATCATTTTTGAACAGGAGCTTCAACTGTTTTGTGGCATATGAGAAATTCCCTAAGCCCCGGACCTGTCGATTTTGGTCAAAAATGAAAATTTCAAAAGTGCCCCAATTTAGGCTTTAAACTTTAGGTACTATCCCAAAATGTATCACTAAGGTGACAGAAGTTGATTTCGGAGCATAATTTTTGAACAGAAGCTTCAACCATTTTGTGGCATATGAGAAATTCCCTAAGCCCCGGACCTGTCGATTTTGGTCAAAAATGAAAATTTCAAAAATGCCCCAATTTCTGCTTTAAAGTTTAGGTACTATCCCAAAATGTATCACTAAGGTGACAGAAGTTGATTATGGAGCATAATTTTTGAACAGGAGCTTCAACCGTTTTGTGGCATATGAGAAATTCCCTAAGCCCCGGACCTGTTGATTTTGGTCTAAAATGAAAATTTCAAAAGTGCCCCAATTTCTGCTTTAAACTTTAGGTAATATCCCAAAATGTATCACTAAGGTGACAGAAGTTGATTTCGGAGCATAATTTTTGAACAGTAGCTTCAACCGTTTTGTGGCATATGAGAAATTCCCTAAGCCCTGGACCTGTCGATTTTGGTCAAAAATGAAAATTTCAAAAGTGCCCCAATTTCTGCTTTAAACTTTAGGTACTATCCCAAAATGTATCACTAAGGTGACAGAAGTTGATTTCGGAGCATCATTTTTGAACAGGAGCTTCAACTGTTTTGTGGCATATGAGAAATTCCCTAAGCCCCGGACCTGTTGATTTTGGTCAAAAATGAAAATTTCAAAAGTGCCCCAATTTCTGCTTTAAACTTTAGGTACTATCCCAAAATGTATCACTAAGGTGACAGAAGTTGATTATGGAGCATAATTTTTGAACAGGAGCTTCAACCGTTTTGTGGCATATGAGAAATTCCCTAAGCCCCGGACCTGTTGATTTTGGTCTAAAATGAAAATTTCAAAAGTGCCCCAATTTCTGCTTTAAACTTTAGGTAATATCCCAAAATGTATCACTAAGGTGACAGAAGTTGATTTCGGAGCATAATTTTTGAACAGTAGCTTCAACCGTTTTGTGGCATATGAGAAATTCCCTAAGCCCCGGACCTGTCGATTTTGGTCTAAAATGAAAATTTCAAAAGTGCCCCAATTTCTGCTTTAAACTTTAGGTAATATCCCAAAATGTATCACCGTGGTGACAGAAGTTGATTTCGGAGCATAATTTTTGAACAGGAGCTTCAACCGTTTTGTGGCATATGACAAATTCCCTAAGCCCCGGACCTGTCGATTTTGGTCAAAAATGAAAATTTCAAAAGTGCCCCAATTTCTGCTTTAAAGTTTAGGTACTTTCCCAAAATGTATCACTAAGGTGACAGAAGTTGATTTCGGAGCATAATTTTTGAACAGTAGCTTTAACCGTTTTGTGGCATATGAGAAATTCCCTAAGCCCCGGACCTGTTGATTTTGGTCTAAAATGAAAATTTCAAAAGTGCCCCAATTTCTGCTTTAAACTTTAGGTACCATCCCAAAATGTATCACTAAGGTGACAGAAGTTGATTATGGAGCATAATTTTTGAACAGGAGCTTCAACCGTTTTGTGGCATATGAGAAATTCCCTAAGCCCCGGACCTGTTGATTTTGGTCTAAAATGAAAATTTCAAAAGTGCCCCAATTTCTGCTTTAAACTTTAGGTAATATCCCAAAATGTATCACTAAGGTGACAGAAGTTGATTTCGGAGCATAATTTTTGAACAGTAGCTTCAACCGTTTTGTGGCATATGAGAAATTCCCTAAGCCCCAGACCTGTCGATTTTGGTCAAAAATGAAAATTTCAAAAGTGCCCCAATTTCTGCTTTAAACTTTAGGTACTATCCCAAAATGTATCACTAAGGTGACAGAAGTTGATTTCAGAGCATAATTTTTGAACAGTAGCTTCAACCGTTTTGTGGCATATGAGAAATTCCCTAAGCCCCGGACCTGTCGATTTTGGTCAAAAATGAAAATTTCAAAAGTTCCCCAATTTCTGCTTTAAACTTTAGGTACTATCCCAAAATGTATCACTAAGGTGACAGAAGTTGATTTCAGAGCATAATTTTTGAACAGTAGCTTCAACCGTTTTGTGGCATATGAGAAATTCCCTAAGCCCCGGACCTGTCAATTTTGGTCTAAAATGAAAATTTCAAAAGTGCCCCAATTTCTGCTTTAAACTTTAGGTAATATCCCAAAATGTATCACCGTGGTGACAGAAGTTGATTTCGGAGCATAATTTTTGAACAGTAGCTTCAACCGTTTTGTGGCATATGAGAAATTCCCTAAGCCCCGGACCTGTCAATTTTGGTCAAAAATGAAAATTTCAAAAGTGCCCCAATTTCTGCTTTAAACTTTTGGTACTATCCCAAAATGTATCACTAAGGTGACAGAAGTTGATTTCAGAGCATAATTTTTGAACAGTAGCTTTAACCGTTTTGTGGCATATGAGAAATTCCCTAAGCCCCGGACCTGTTGATTTTGGTCTAAAATGAAAATTTCAAAAGTGCCCCAATTTCTGCTTTAAACTTTAGGTAATATCCCAAAATGTATCACTAAGGTGACAGAAGTTGATTTCGGAGCATCATTTTTGAACAGTAGCTTCAACCGTTTTGTGGCATATGAGAAATTCCCTAAGCCCTGGACCTGTCGATTTTGGTCAAAAATGAAAATTTCAAAAGTGCCCCAATTTCTGCTTTAAACTTTAGGTACTATCCCAAAATGTATCACTAAGGTGACAGAAGTTGATTTCGGAGCATCATTTTTGCACAGGAGCTTCAACTGTTTTGTGGCATATGAGAAATTCCCTAAGCCCCGGACCTGTCGATTTTGGTCAAAAATGAAAATTTCAAAAATGCCCCAATTTCTGCTTTAAAGTTTAGGTACTATCCCAAAATGTATCACTAAGGTGACAGAAGTTGATTATGGAGCATCATTTTTGAACAGGAGCTTCAACCGTTTTGTGGCATATGAGAAATTCCCTAAGCCCCGGACCTGTTGATTTTGGTCTAAAATGAAAATTTCAAAAGTTCCCCAATTTCTGCTTTAAACTTTAGGTACTATCCCAAAATGTATCACTAATGTGACAGAAGTTGATTATGGAGCATAATTTTTGAACAGGAGCTTCAACCGTTTTGTGGCATATGAGAAATTCCCTAAGCCCCGGACCTGTCGATTTTGGTCAAAAATGAAAATTTCAAAAGTGCCCCAATTTCTGCTTTAAACTTTAGGTACTATCCCAAAATGTATCACTAAGGTGACAGAAGTTGATTTCGGAGCATAATTTTTGAACAGTAGCTTCAACCGTTTTGTGGCATATGAGAAATTCCCTAAGCCCCGGACCTGTAGATTTTGGTCTAAAATGAAAATTTCAAAAGTGCCCCAATTTCTGCTTTAAAGTTTAGGTACTATCCCAAAATGTATCACTAAGGTGACAGAAGTTGATTTCGGAGCATAATTTTTGAATAGGAACTTCAACTGTTTTGTGGCATATGAGAAATTCCCTAAGCCCCGGACCTGTCGATTTTGGTCAAAAATAAAAATTTCAAAAGTGCCCCAATTTCTGCTTTAAACTTTAGGTACTATCCCAAAATGTATCACTAAGGTGACAGAAGTTGATTTCAGAGCATAATTTTTGAACAGGAGCTTCAACCGTTTTGTGGCATATGAGAAATTCCCTAAGCCCCGGACCTGTTAATTTTGGTCAAAAATGAAAATTTCAAAAGTGCCCCAATTTCTGCTTTAAACTTTAGGTACTATCCCAAAATGTATCACTAAGGTGACAGAAGTTGATTTCGGAGCATAATTTTTGAACAGAAGCTTCAACCATTTTGTGGCATATGAGAAATTCCCTAAGCCCCGGACCTGTCGATTTTGGTCAAAAATGAAAATGTCAAAAATGCCCCAATTTCTGCTTTAAAGTTTAGGTACTATCCCAAAATGTATCACTAAGGTGACAGAAGTTGATTATGGAGCATAATTTTTGAACAGGAGCTTCAACCGTTTTGTGGCATATGAGAAATTCCCTAAGCCCCGGACCTGTTGATTTTGGTCTAAAATGAAAATTTCAAAAGTGCCCCAATTTCTGCTTTAAACTTTAGGTAATATCCCAAAATGTATCACTAAGGTGACAGAAGTTGATTTCGGAGCATAATTTTTGAACAGTAGCTTCAACCGTTTTGTGGCATATGAGAAATTCCCTAAGCCCTGGACCTGTCGATTTTGGTCAAAAATGAAAATTTCAAAAGTGCCCCAATTTCTGCTTTAAACTTTAGGTACTATCCCAAAATGTATCACTAAGGTGACAGAAGTTGATTTCGGAGCATCATTTTTGAACAGGAGCTTCAACTGTTTTGTGGCATATGAGAAATTCCCTAAGCCCCGGACCTGTTGATTTTGGTCAAAAATGAAAATTTCAAAAGTGCCCCAATTTCTGCTTTAAACTTTAGGTACTATCCCAAAATGTATCACTAAGGTGACAGAAGTTGATTATGGAGCATAATTTTTGAACAGGAGCTTCAACCGTTTTGTGGCATATGAGAAATTCCCTAAGCCCCGGACCTGTTGATTTTGGTCTAAAATGAAAATTTCAAAAGTGCCCCAATTTCTGCTTTAAACTTTAGGTAATATCCCAAAATGTATCACTAAGGTGACAGAAGTTGATTTCGGAGCATAATTTTTGAACAGTAGCTTCAACCGTTTTGTGGCATATGAGAAATTCCCTAAGCCCCGGACCTGTCGATTTTGGTCTAAAATGAAAATTTCAAAAGTGCCCCAATTTCTGCTTTAAACTTTAGGTAATATCCCAAAATGTATCACCGTGGTGACAGAAGTTGATTTCGGAGCATAATTTTTGAACAGGAGCTTCAACCGTTTTGTGGCATATGACAAATTCCCTAAGCCCCGGACCTGTCGATTTTGGTCAAAAATGAAAATTTCAAAAGTGCCCCAATTTCTGCTTTAAAGTTTAGGTACTTTCCCAAAATGTATCACTAAGGTGACAGAAGTTGATTTCGGAGCATAATTTTTGAACAGTAGCTTTAACCGTTTTGTGGCATATGAGAAATTCCCTAAGCCCCGGACCTGTTGATTTTGGTCTAAAATGAAAATTTCAAAAGTGCCCCAATTTCTGCTTTAAACTTTAGGTACCATCCCAAAATGTATCACTAAGGTGACAGAAGTTGATTATGGAGCATAATTTTTGAACAGGAGCTTCAACCGTTTTGTGGCATATGAGAAATTCCCTAAGCCCCGGACCTGTTGATTTTGGTCTAAAATGAAAATTTCAAAAGTGCCCCAATTTCTGCTTTAAACTTTAGGTAATATCCCAAAATGTATCACTAAGGTGACAGAAGTTGATTTCGGAGCATAATTTTTGAACAGTAGCTTCAACCGTTTTGTGGCATATGAGAAATTCCCTAAGCCCCAGACCTGTCGATTTTGGTCAAAAATGAAAATTTCAAAAGTGCCCCAATTTCTGCTTTAAACTTTAGGTACTATCCCAAAATGTATCACTAAGGTGACAGAAGTTGATTTCAGAGCATAATTTTTGAACAGTAGCTTCAACCGTTTTGTGGCATATGAGAAATTCCCTAAGCCCCGGACCTGTCGATTTTGGTCAAAAATGAAAATTTCAAAAGTTCCCCAATTTCTGCTTTAAACTTTAGGTACTATCCCAAAATGTATCACTAAGGTGACAGAAGTTGATTTCAGAGCATAATTTTTGAACAGTAGCTTCAACCGTTTTGTGGCATATGAGAAATTCCCTAAGCCCCGGACCTGTCAATTTTGGTCTAAAATGAAAATTTCAAAAGTGCCCCAATTTCTGCTTTAAACTTTAGGTAATATCCCAAAATGTATCACCGTGGTGACAGAAGTTGATTTCGGAGCATAATTTTTGAACAGTAGCTTCAACCGTTTTGTGGCATATGAGAAATTCCCTAAGCCCCGGACCTGTCAATTTTGGTCAAAAATGAAAATTTCAAAAGTGCCCCAATTTCTGCTTTAAACTTTTGGTACTATCCCAAAATGTATCACTAAGGTGACAGAAGTTGATTTCAGAGCATAATTTTTGAACAGTAGCTTTAACCGTTTTGTGGCATATGAGAAATTCCCTAAGCCCCGGACCTGTTGATTTTGGTCTAAAATGAAAATTTCAAAAGTGCCCCAATTTCTGCTTTAAACTTTAGGTAATATCCCAAAATGTATCACTAAGGTGACAGAAGTTGATTTCGGAGCATCATTTTTGAACAGTAGCTTCAACCGTTTTGTGGCATATGAGAAATTCCCTAAGCCCTGGACCTGTCGATTTTGGTCAAAAATGAAAATTTCAAAAGTGCCCCAATTTCTGCTTTAAACTTTAGGTACTATCCCAAAATGTATCACTAAGGTGACAGAAGTTGATTTCGGAGCATCATTTTTGCACAGGAGCTTCAACTGTTTTGTGGCATATGAGAAATTCCCTAAGCCCCGGACCTGTCGATTTTGGTCAAAAATGAAAATTTCAAAAATGCCCCAATTTCTGCTTTAAAGTTTAGGTACTATCCCAAAATGTATCACTAAGGTGACAGAAGTTGATTATGGAGCATCATTTTTGAACAGGAGCTTCAACCGTTTTGTGGCATATGAGAAATTCCCTAAGCCCCGGACCTGTTGATTTTGGTCTAAAATGAAAATTTCAAAAGTTCCCCAATTTCTGCTTTAAACTTTAGGTACTATCCCAAAATGTATCACTAATGTGACAGAAGTTGATTATGGAGCATAATTTTTGAACAGGAGCTTCAACCGTTTTGTGGCATATGAGAAATTCCCTAAGCCCCGGACCTGTCGATTTTGGTCAAAAATGAAAATTTCAAAAGTGCCCCAATTTCTGCTTTAAACTTTAGGTACTATCCCAAAATGTATCACTAAGGTGACAGAAGTTGATTTCGGAGCATAATTTTTGAACAGTAGCTTCAACCGTTTTGTGGCATATGAGAAATTCCCTAAGCCCCGGACCTGTAGATTTTGGTCTAAAATGAAAATTTCAAAAGTGCCCCAATTTCTGCTTTAAAGTTTAGGTACTATCCCAAAATGTATCACTAAGGTGACAGAAGTTGATTTCGGAGCATAATTTTTGAATAGGAACTTCAACTGTTTTGTGGCATATGAGAAATTCCCTAAGCCCCGGACCTGTCGATTTTGGTCAAAAATAAAAATTTCAAAAGTGCCCCAATTTCTGCTTTAAACTTTAGGTACTATCCCAAAATGTATCACTAAGGTGACAGAAGTTGATTTCAGAGCATAATTTTTGAACAGGAGCTTCAACCGTTTTGTGGCATATGAGAAATTCCCTAAGCCCCGGACCTGTTAATTTTGGTCAAAAATGAAAATTTCAAAAGTGCCCCAATTTCTGCTTTAAACTTTAGGTACTATCCCAAAATGTATCACTAAGGTGACAGAAGTTGATTATGGAGCATAATTTTTGAACAGGAGCTTCAACCGTTTTGTGGCATATGAGAAATTCCCTAAGCCCCGGACCTGTTGATTTTGGTCTAAAATGAAAATTTCAAAAGTGCCCCAATTTCTGCTTTAAACTTTAGGTAATATCCCAAAATGTATCACTAAGGTGACAGAAGTTGATTTCGGAGCATAATTTTTGAACAGTAGCTTCAACCGTTTTGTGGCATATGAGAAATTCCCTAAGCCCCGGACCTGTCGATTTTGGTCAAAAATGAAAATTTCAAAAGTGCCCCAATTTCTGCTTTAAACTTTAGGTACTATCCCAAAATGTATCACTAAGGTGACAGAAGTTGATTATGGAGCATAATTTTTGAACAGGAGCTTCAACCGTTTTGTGGCATATGAGAAATTCCCTAAGCCCCGAACCTGTCGATTTTGGTCAAAAATGAAAATTTCAAAAGTGCCCCAATTTCTGCTTTAAAGTTTAGGTACTATCCCAAAATGTATCACTAAGGTGACAGAAGTTGATTTCGGAGCATAATTTTTGAACAGGAGCTTCAACCATTTTGTGGCATATGACAAATTCCCTAACCCCCGGACCTGTCGATTTTGGTCAAAAATGAAAATTTCAAAAGTGCCCCAATTTCTGCTTTAAAGTTTAGGTACTTTCCCAAAATGTATCACTAAGGTGACAGAAGTTGATTTCAGAGCATAATTTTTGAACAGTAGCTTCAACCGTTTTGTGGCATATGAGAAATTCCATAAGCCCCGGACCTGTCGATTTTGGTCAAAAATGAAAATTTAAAAAGTGCCCCAATTTAGGCTTTAAACTTTAGGTACTATCCCAAAATGTATCACTAAGGTGACAGAAGTTGATTTCGGAGCATAAATTTTGAACAGGAGCTTCAACCGTTTTGTGGCATATGAGAAATTCCCTAAGCCCCGGACCTGTCGATTTTGGTCAAAAATGAAAATTTCAAAAATGCCCCAATTTCTGCTTTAAAGTTTAGGTACTATCCCAAAATGTATCACTAAGGTGACAGAAGTTGATTATGGAGCATAATTTTTGAACAGGAGCTTCAACCGTTTTGTGGCATATGAGAAATTCCCTAAGCCCCGGACCTGTTGATTTTGGTCTAAAATGAAAATTTCAAAAGTGCCCCAATTTCTGCTTTAAACTTTAGGTAATATCCCAAAATGTATCACTAAGGTGACAGAAGTTGATTTCGGAGCATAATTTTTGAACAGTAGCTTCAACCTTTTTATGGCATATGAGAAACTCCCTAAGCCCCGGACCTGTTGATTTTGGTCCAAAATGAAAATTTCAAAAGTGCCCCAATTTCTGCTTTAAACTTTAGGTACTATCCCAAAATGTATCACTAAGGTGACAGAAGTTGATTTCAGAGCATAATTTTTGAACAGTAGCTTCAACCGTTTTGTGGCATATGAGAAATTCCCTAAGCCCCGGACCTGTTAATTTTGGTCAAAAATGAAAATTTCAAAAGTGCCCCAATTTCTGCTTTAAACTTTAGGTACTATCCCAAAATGTATCACTAAGGTGACAGAAGTTGATTTCAGAGCATAATTTTTGAACAGTAGCTTCAACTGTTTTGTGGCATATGACAAGTTCCCTAACCCCCGGACCTGTCGATTTTGGTCAAAAATGAAAATTTCAAAAGTGCCCCAATTTCTGCTTTAAAGTTTAGGTACTTTCCCAAAATGTATCACTAAGGTGACAGAAGTTGATTTCAGAGCATAATTTTTGAACAGTAGCTTCAACCGTCTTGTGGCATATGAGAAATTCCCTAAGCCCCGGACCTGTCGATTTTGGTCAAAAATGAAAATTTCAAAAGTGCCCCAATTTCTGCTTTAAACTTTAGGTACTATCCCAAAATGTATCACTAAGGTGACAGAAGTTGATTATGGAGCATAATTTTTGAACAGTAGCTTCAACTGTTTTGTGGCATATGATAAGTTCCCTAACCCCCGGACCTGTCGATTTTGGTCAAAAATGAAAATTTCAAAAGTGCCCCAATTTCTGCTTTAAAGTTTAGGTACTTTCCCAAAATGTATCACTAAGGTGACAGAAGTTGATTTCAGAGCATAATTTTTGAACAGTAGCTTCAACCGTTTTGTGGCATATGAGAAATTCCATAAGCCCCGGACCTGTCGATTTTGGTCAAAAATGAAAATTTAAAAAGTGCCCCAATTTAGGCTTTAAACTTTAGGTACTATCCCAAAATGTATCACTAAGGTGACAGAAGTTGATTTCGGAGCATAAATTTTGAACAGGAGCTTCAACCGTTTTGTGGCATATGAGAAATTCCCTAAGCCCCGGACCTGTCGATTTTGGTCAAAAATGAAAATTTCAAAAATGCCCCAATTTCTGCTTTAAACTTTAGGTACTATCCCAAAATGTATCACTAAGGTGACAGAAGTTGATTTCGGAGCATAAATTTTGAACAGGAGCTTCAACCGTTTTGTGGCATATGAGAAATTCCCTAAGCCCCGGACCTGTCGATTTTGGTCAAAAATGAAAATTTCAAAAATGCCCCAATTTCTGCTTTAAAGTTTAGGTACTATCCCAAAATGTATCACTAAGGTGACAGAAGTTGATTTCGGAGCATAAATTTTGAACAGGAGCTTCAACCGTTTTGTGGCATATGAGAAATTCCCTAAGCCCCGGACCTGTCGATTTTGGTCAAAAATGAAAATTTCAAAAGTGCCCCAATTTCTGCTTTAAAGTTTAGGTACTATCCCAAAATGTATCACTAAGGTGACAGAAGTTGATTTCGGAGCATAATTTTTGAACAGGAACTTCAACTGTTTTGTGGCATATGAGAAATTCCCTAAGCCCCGGACCTGTCGATTTTGGTCAAAAATGAAAATTTCAAAAATGCCCCAATTTCTGCTTTAAAGTTTAGGTACTATCCCAAAATGTATCACTAAGGTGACAGAAGTTGATTATGGAGCATAATTTTTGAACAGGAGCTTCAACCGTTTTGTGGCATATGAGAAATTCCCTAAGCCCCGGACCTGTTAATTTTGGTCAAAAATGAAAATTTCAAAAGTGCCCCAATTTCTGCTTTAAACTTTAGGTACTATCCCAAAATGTATCACTAAGGTGACAGAAGTTGATTATGGAGCATAATTTTTGAACAGGAGCTTCAACCGTTTTGTGGCATATGAGAAATTCCCTAAGCCCCGGACCTGTTGATTTTGGTCTAAAATGAAAATTTCAAAAGTGCCCCAATTTCTGCTTTAAACTTTAGGTAATATCCCAAAATGTATCACTAAGGTGACAGAAGTTGATTTCGGAGCATAATTTTTGAACAGTAGCTTCAACCGTTTTGTGGCATATGAGAAATTCCCTAAGCCCCGGACCTGTCGATTTTGGTCAAAAATGAAAATTTCAAAAGTGCCCCAATTTCTGCTTTAAACTTTAGGTACTATCCCAAAATGTATCACTAAGGTGACAGAAGTTGATTATGGAGCATAATTTTTGAACAGGAGCTTCAACCGTTTTGTGGCATATGAGAAATTCCCTAAGCCCCGAACCTGTCGATTTTGGTCAAAAATGAAAATTTCAAAAGTGCCCCAATTTCTGCTTTAAAGTTTAGGTACTATCCCAAAATGTATCACTAAGGTGACAGAAGTTGATTTCGGAGCATAATTTTTGAACAGGAGCTTCAACCATTTTGTGGCATATGACAAATTCCCTAACCCCCGGACCTGTCGATTTTGGTCAAAAATGAAAATTTCAAAAGTGCCCCAATTTCTGCTTTAAAGTTTAGGTACTTTCCCAAAATGTATCACTAAGGTGACAGAAGTTGATTTCAGAGCATAATTTTTGAACAGTAGCTTCAACCGTTTTGTGGCATATGAGAAATTCCATAAGCCCCGGACCTGTCGATTTTGGTCAAAAATGAAAATTTAAAAAGTGCCCCAATTTAGGCTTTAAACTTTAGGTACTATCCCAAAATGTATCACTAAGGTGACAGAAGTTGATTTCGGAGCATAAATTTTGAACAGGAGCTTCAACCGTTTTGTGGCATATGAGAAATTCCCTAAGCCCCGGACCTGTCGATTTTGGTCAAAAATGAAAATTTCAAAAATGCCCCAATTTCTGCTTTAAAGTTTAGGTACTATCCCAAAATGTATCACTAAGGTGACAGAAGTTGATTATGGAGCATAATTTTTGAACAGGAGCTTCAACCGTTTTGTGGCATATGAGAAATTCCCTAAGCCCCGAACCTGTCGATTTTGGTCTAAAATGAAAATTTCAAAAGTGCCCCAATTTCTGCTTTAAACTTTAGGTAATATCCCAAAATGTATCACTAAGGTGACAGAAGTTGATTTCGGAGCATAATTTTTGAACAGGAGCTTCAACCATTTTGTGGCATATGACAAATTCCCTAAGCCCCGGACCTGTCGATTTTGGTCAAAAATTAAAATTTCAAAAGTGCCCCAATTTCTGCTTTAAAGTTTAGGTACTATCCCAAAATGTATCACTAAGGTGACAGAAGTTGATTATGGAGCATAATTTTTGAACAGGAGCTTCAACCGTTTTGTGGCATATGAGAAATTCCCTAAGCCCCGGACCTGTTGATTTTGGTCTAAAATGAAAATTTCAAAAGTGCCCCAATTTCTGCTTTAAACTTTAGGTAATATCCCAAAATGTATCACTAAGGTGACAGAAGTTGATTTCGGAGCATAATTTTTGAACAGTAGCTTCAACCTTTTTATGGCATATGAGAAACTCCCTAAGCCCCGGACCTGTTGATTTTGGTCAAAAATGAAAATTTCAAAAGTGCCCCAATTTCTGCTTTAAACTTTAGGTACTATCCCAAAATGTATCACTAAGGTGACAGAAGTTGATTTCAGAGCATAATTTTTGAACAGTAGCTTCAACCGTTTTGTGGCATATGAGAAATTCCCTAAGCCCCGGACCTGTTAATTTTGGTCAAAAATGAAAATTTCAAAAGTGCCCCAATTTCTGCTTTAAACTTTAGGTACTATCCCAAAATGTATCACTAAGGTGACAGAAGTTGATTTCAGAGCATAATTTTTGAACAGTAGCTTCAACTGTTTTGTGGCATATGATAAGTTCCCTAACCCCCGGACCTGTCGATTTTGGTCAAAAATGAAAATTTCAAAAGTGCCCCAATTTCTGCTTTAAAGTTTAGGTACTTTCCCAAAATGTATCACTAAGGTGACAGAAGTTGATTTCAGAGCATAATTTTTGAACAGTAGCTTCAACCGTCTTGTGGCATATGAGAAATTCCCTAAGCCCCGGACCTGTCGATTTTGGTCAAAAATGAAAATTTCAAAAGTGCCCCAATTTCTGCTTTAAAGTTTAGGTACTATCCCAAAATGTATCACTAAGGTGACAGAAGTTGATTTCGGAGCATAATTTTTGAACAGGTGCTTCAACTGTTTTGTGGCATATGAGAAATTCCCTAAGCCCCGGACCTGTCGATTTTGGTCAAAAATGAAAATTTCAAAAGTGCCCCAATATCTGCTTTAAAGTTTAGGTACTTTCCCAAAATGTATCACTAAGGTGACAGAAGTTGATTTCAGAGCATAATTTTAAAACAGTAGCTTCAACCTTTTTGTGGCATATGAGAAATTCCATAAGCCTCGGACCTGTCGATTTTGGTCAAAAATGAAAATTTCAAAAGTACCCCAATTTCTGCTTTAAACTTTAGGTACTATCCCAAAATGTATCACTAAGGTGACAGAAGTTGATTTCAGAGCATAATTTTTGAACAGTAGCTTCAATCGTTTTGTGGCATATGAGAAATTCCCTAAGCCCCGGACCTGTCGATTTTGGTCAAAAATGAAAATTTGAAAAGTGCCCCAATTTCTGCTTTAAAGTTTAGGTACTTTCCCAAAATGTATCACTAAGGTGACAGAAGTTGATTTCAGAGCATAATTTTTGAACAGGAGCTTCAACCGTTTTGTGGCATATGAGAAATTCCCTAAGCCCCGGACCTGTCGATTTTGGTCAAAAATGAAAATTTCAAAAGTGCCCCAATTTCTGCTTTAAACTTTAGGTACTATCCCAAAATGTATCACTAAGGTGACAGAAGTTGATTTCGGAGCATCATTTTTGAACAGGAGCTTCAACTGTTTTGTGGCATATGAGAAATTCCCTAAGCCCCGGACCTGTCGATTTTGGTCAAAAATGAAAATTTCAAAAATGCCCCAATTTCTGCTTTAAAGTTTAGGTACTATCCCAAAATGTATCACTAAGGAGACAGAAGTTGATTATGGAGCATCATTTTTGAACAGGAGCTTCAACCGTTTTGTGGCATATGAGAAATTCCCTAAGCTCCGGACCTGTTGATTTTGGTCTAAAATGAAAATTTCAAAAGTGCCCCAATTTCTGCTTTAAACTTTAGGTAATATCCCAAAATGTATCACTAAGGTGACAGAAGTTGATTTCGGAGCATCATTTTTGAACAGTAGCTTCAACCGTTTTGTGGCATATGAGAAATTCCCTAAGCCCCGGACCTGTCGATTTTGGTCAAAAATGAAAATTTCAAAAGTGCCCCAATTTCTGCTTTAAACTTTAGGTACTATCCCAAAATGTATCACTAAGGTGACAGAAGTTGATTTCGGAGCATCATTTTTGAACAGGAGCTTCAACTGTTTTGTGGCATATGAGAAATTCCCTAAGCCCCGGACCTGTCGATTTTGGTCAAAAATGAAAATTTCAAAAATGCCCCAATTTCTGCTTTAAAGTTTAGGTACTATCCCAAAATGTATCACTAAGGTGACAGAAGTTGATTATGGAGCATAATTTTTGAACAGGAGCTTCAACCGTTTTGTGGCATATGAGAAATTCCCTAAGCCCCGGACCTGTTGATTTTGGTCTAAAATGAAAATTTCAAAAGTGCCCCAATTTCTGCTTTAAACTTTAGGTAATATCCCAAAATGTATCACTAAGGTGACAGAAGTTGATTTCGGAGCATAATTTTTGAACAGTAGCTTCAACCTTTTTATGGCATATGAGAAACTCCCTAAGCCCCGGACCTGTTGATTTTGGTCCAAAATGAAAATTTCAAAAGTGCCCCAATTTCTGCTTTAAACTTTAGGTACTATCCCAAAATGTATCACTAAGGTGACAGAAGTTGATTTCAGAGCATAATTTTTGAACAGTAGCTTCAACCGTTTTGTGGCATATGAGAAATTCCCTAAGCCCCGGACCTGTTAATTTTGGTCAAAAATGAAAATTTCAAAAGTGCCCCAATTTCTGCTTTAAACTTTAGGTACTATCCCAAAATGTATCACTAAGGTGACAGAAGTTGATTTCAGAGCATAATTTTTGAACAGTAGCTTCAACTGTTTTGTGGCATATGACAAGTTCCCTAACCCCCGGACCTGTCGATTTTGGTCAAAAATGAAAATTTCAAAAGTGCCCCAATTTCTGCTTTAAAGTTTAGGTACTTTCCCAAAATGTATCACTAAGGTGACAGAAGTTGATTTCAGAGCATAATTTTTGAACAGTAGCTTCAACCGTCTTGTGGCATATGAGAAATTCCCTAAGCCCCGGACCTGTCGATTTTGGTCAAAAATGAAAATTTCAAAAGTGCCCCAATTTCTGCTTTAAACTTTAGGTACTATCCCAAAATGTATCACTAAGGTGACAGAAGTTGATTATGGAGCATAATTTTTGAACAGTAGCTTCAACTGTTTTGTGGCATATGATAAGTTCCCTAACCCCCGGACCTGTCGATTTTGGTCAAAAATGAAAATTTCAAAAGTGCCCCAATTTCTGCTTTAAAGTTTAGGTACTTTCCCAAAATGTATCACTAAGGTGACAGAAGTTGATTTCAGAGCATAATTTTTGAACAGTAGCTTCAACCGTCTTGTGGCATATGAGAAATTCCCTAAGCCCCGGACCTGTCGATTTTGGTCAAAAATGAAAATTTCAAAAGTGCCCCAATTTCTGCTTTAAAGTTTAGGTACTATCCCAAAATGTATCACTAAGGTGACAGAAGTTGATTTCGGAGCATAATTTTTGAACAGGTGCTTCAACTGTTTTGTGGCATATGAGAAATTCCCTAAGCCCCGGACCTGTCGATTTTGGTCAAAAATGAAAATTTCAAAAGTGCCCCAATATCTGCTTTAAAGTTTAGGTACTTTCCCAAAATGTATCACTAAGGTGACAGAAGTTGATTTCAGAGCATAATTTTAAAACAGTAGCTTCAACCTTTTTGTGGCATATGAGAAATTCCATAAGCCTCGGACCTGTCGATTTTGGTCAAAAATGAAAATTTCAAAAGTGCCCCAATTTCTGCTTTAAACTTTAGGTACTATCCCAAAATGTATCACTAAGGTGACAGAAGTTGATTTCAGAGCATAATTTTTGAACAGTAGCTTCAATCGTTTTGTGGCATATGAGAAATTCCCTAAGCCCCGGACCTGTCGATTTTGGTCAAAAATGAAAATTTGAAAAGTGCCCCAATTTCTGCTTTAAAGTTTAGGTACTTTCCCAAAATGTATCACTAAGGTGACAGAAGTTGATTTCAGAGCATAATTTTTGAACAGGAGCTTCAACCGTTTTGTGGCATATGAGAAATTCCCTAAGCCCCGGACCTGTCGATTTTGGTCAAAAATGAAAATTTCAAAAGTGCCCCAATTTCTGCTTTAAACTTTAGGTACTATCCCAAAATGTATCACTAAGGTGACAGAAGTTGATTTCGGAGCATCATTTTTGAACAGGAGCTTCAACTGTTTTGTGGCATATGAGAAATTCCCTAAGCCCCGGACCTGTCGATTTTGGTCAAAAATGAAAATTTCAAAAATGCCCCAATTTCTGCTTTAAAGTTTAGGTACTATCCCAAAATGTATCACTAAGGAGACAGAAGTTGATTATGGAGCATCATTTTTGAACAGGAGCTTCAACCGTTTTGTGGCATATGAGAAATTCCCTAAGCTCCGGACCTGTTGATTTTGGACTAAAATGAAAATTTCAAAAGTGCCCCAATTTCTGCTTTAAACTTTAGGTAATATCCCAAAATGTATCACTAAGGTGACAGAAGTTGATTTCGGAGCATCATTTTTGAACAGTAGCTTCAACCGTTTTGTGGCATATGAGAAATTCCCTAAGCCCCGGACCTGTCGATTTTGGTCAAAAATGAAAATTTCAAAAGTGCCCCAATTTCTGCTTTAAACTTTAGGTACTATCCCAAAATGTATCACTAAGGTGACAGAAGTTGATTTCGGAGCATCATTTTTGAACAGGAGCTTCAACTGTTTTGTGGCATATGAGAAATTCCCTAAGCCCCGGACCTGTCGATTTTGGTCAAAAATGAAAATTTCAAAAATGCCCCAATTTCTGCTTTAAAGTTTAGGTACTATCCCAAAATGTATCACTAAGGTGACAGAAGTTGATTATGGAGCATAATTTTTGAACAGGAGCTTCAACCGTTTTGTGGCATATGAGAAATTCCCTAAGCCCCGGACCTGTTGATTTTGGTCTAAAATGAAAATTTCAAAAGTGCCCCAATTTCTGCTTTAAACTTTAGGTAATATCCCAAAATGTATCACTAAGGTGACAGAAGTTGATTTCGGAGCATAATTTTTGAACAGTAGCTTCAACCTTTTTATGGCATATGAGAAACTCCCTAAGCCCCGGACCTGTTGATTTTGGTCAAAAATGAAAATTTCAAAAGTGCCCCAATTTCTGCTTTAAACTTTAGGTACTATCCCAAAATGTATCACTAAGGTGACAGAAGTTGATTTCAGAGCATAATTTTTGAACAGTAGCTTCAACCGTTTTGTGGCATATGAGAAATTCCCTAAGCCCCGGACCTGTTAATTTTGGTCAAAAATGAAAATTTCAAAAGTGCCCCAATTTCTGCTTTAAACTTTAGGTACTATCCCAAAATGTATCACTAAGGTGACAGAAGTTGATTTCAGAGCATAATTTTTGAACAGTAGCTTCAACTGTTTTGTGGCATATGACAAGTTCCCTAACCCCCGGACCTGTCGATTTTGGTCAAAAATGAAAATTTCAAAAGTGCCCCAATTTCTGCTTTAAAGTTTAGGTACTTTCCCAAAATGTATCACTAAGGTGACAGAAGTTGATTTCAGAGCATAATTTTTGAACAGTAGCTTCAACCGTCTTGTGGCATATGAGAAATTCCCTAAGCCCCGGACCTGTCGATTTTGGTCAAAAATGAAAATTTCAAAAGTGCCCCAATTTCTGCTTTAAACTTTAGGTACTATCCCAAAATGTATCACTAAGGTGACAGAAGTTGATTATGGAGCATAATTTTTGAACAGGAGCTTCAACCGTTTTGTGGCATATGAGAAATTCCCTAAGCCCCGGACCTGTCGATTTTGGTCAAAAATTAAAATTTGAAAAGTGCCCCAATTTCTGCTTTAAAGTTTAGGTACTTTCCCAAAATGTATCACTAAGGTGACAGAAGTTGATTTCAGAGCATAATTTTTGAACAGGAGCTTCAACCGTTTTGTGGCATATGAGAAATTCCCTAAGCCCCGGACCTGTCGATTTTGGTCAAAAATGAAAATTTCAAAAGTGCCCCAATTTCTGCTTTAAACTTTAGGTACTATCCCAAAATGTATCACTAAGGTGACAGAAGTTGATTTCGGAGCATCATTTTTGAACAGGAGCTTCAACTGTTTTGTGGCATATGAGAAATTCCCTAAGCCCCGGACCTGTCGATTTTGGTCAAAAATTAAAATTTCAAAAATGCCCCAATTTCTGCTTTAAAGTTTAGGTACTATCCCAAAATGTATCACTAAGGTGACAGAAGTTGATTATGGAGCATAATTTTTGAACAGGAGCTTCAACCGTTTTGTGGCATATGAGAAATTCCCTAAGCCCCGAACCTGTCGATTTTGGTCTAAAATGAAAATTTCAAAAGTGCCCCAATTTCTGCTTTAAACTTTAGGTAATATCCCAAAATGTATCACTAAGGTGACAGAAGTTGATTTCGGAGCATAATTTTTGAACAGGAGCTTCAACCATTTTGTGGCATATGACAAATTCCCTAAGCCCCGGACCTGTCGATTTTGGTCAAAAATTAAAATTTCAAAAGTGCCCCAATTTCTGCTTTAAAGTTTAGGTACTATCCCAAAATGTATCACTAAGGTGACAGAAGTTGATTATGGAGCATAATTTTTGAACAGGAGCTTCAACCGTTTTGTGGCATATGAGAAATTCCCTAAGCCCCAGACCTGTTGATTTTGGTCTAAAATGAAAATTTCAAAAGTGCCCCAATTTCTGCTTTAAACTTTAGGTAATATCCCAAAATGTATCACTAAGGTGACAGAAGTTGATTTCGGAGCATAATTTTTGAACAGTAGCTTCAACCTTTTTATGGCATATGAGAAACTCCCTAAGCCCCGGACCTGTTGATTTTGGTCAAAAATGAAAATTTCAAAAGTGCCCCAATTTCTGCTTTAAACTTTAGGTACTATCCCAAAATGTATCACTAAGGTGACAGAAGTTGATTATGGAGCATAATTTTTGAACAGGAGCTTCAACCGTTTTGTGGCATATGAGAAATTCCCTAAGCCCCGAACCTGTCGATTTTGGTCAAAAATGAAAATTTCAAAAGTGCCCCAATTTCTGCTTTAAAGTTTAGGTACTATCCCAAAATGTATCACTAAGGTGACAGAAGTTGATTTCGGAGCATAATTTTTGAACAGGAGCTTCAACCATTTTGTGGCATATGACAAATTCCCTAAGCCCCGGACCTGTCGATTTTGGTCAAAAATGAAAATTTCAAAAGTGCCCCAATTTCTGCTTTAAACTTTAGGTACTATCCCAAAATGTATCACTAAGGTGACAGAAGTTGATTTCAGAGCATAATTTTTGAACAGTAGCTTCAATCGTTTTGTGGCATATGAGAAATTCCCTAAGCCCCGGACCTGTCGATTTTGGTCAAAAATTAAAATTTGAAAAGTGCCCCAATTTCTGCTTTAAAGTTTAGGTACTTTCCCAAAATGTATCACTAAGGTGACAGAAGTTGATTTCAGAGCATAATTTTTGAACAGGAGCTTCAACCGTTTTGTGGCATATGAGAAATTCCCTAAGCCCCGGACCTGTCGATTTTGGTCAAAAATAAAATTTCAAAAGTGCCCCAATTTCTGCTTTAAACTTTAGGTACTATCCCAAAATGTATCACTAAGGTGACAGAAGTTGATTTCGGAGCATCATTTTTGAACAGGAGCTTCAACTGTTTTGTGGCATATGAGAAATTCCCTAAGCCCCGGACCTGTCGATTTTGGTCAAAAATTAAAATTTCAAAAATGCCCCAATTTCTGCTTTAAAGTTTAGGTACTATCCCAAAATGTATCACTAAGGTGACAGAAGTTGATTATGGAGCATAATTTTTGAACAGGAGCTTCAACCGTTTTGTGGCATATGAGAAATTCCCTAAGCCCCGAACCTGTCGATTTTGGTCTAAAATGAAAATTTCAAAAGTGCCCCAATTTCTGCTTTAAACTTTAGGTAATATCCCAAAATGTATCACTAAGGTGACAGAAGTTGATTTCGGAGCATAATTTTTGAACAGGAGCTTCAACCATTTTGTGGCATATGACAAATTCCCTAAGCCCCGGACCTGTCGATTTTGGTCAAAAATGAAAATTTCAAAAGTGCCCCAATTTCTGCTTTAAAGTTTAGGTACTATCCCAAAATGTATCACTAAGGTGACAGAAGTTGATTTCGGAGCATAATTTTTGAACAGGAGCTTCAACTGTTTTGTGGCATATGAGAAATTCCCTAAGCCCCGGACCTGTCGATGTTGGTCAAAAATGAAAATTTCAAAAGTGCCCCAATTTAGGCTTTAAACTTTAGGTACTATCCCAAAATGTATCACTAAGGTGACAGAAGTTGATTTCGGAGCATCATTTTTGAACAGGAGCTTCAACTGTTTTGTGGCATATGAGAAATTCCCTAAGCCCCGGACCTGTCGATTTTGGTCAAAAATTAAAATTTCAAAAATGCCCCAATTTCTGCTTTAAAGTTTAGGTACTATCCCAAAATGTATCACTAAGGTGACAGAAGTTGATTATGGAGCATAATTTTTGAACAGGAGCTTCAACCGTTTTGTGGCATATGAGAAATTCCCTAAGCCCCGAACCTGTCGATTTTGGTCTAAAATGAAAATTTCAAAAGTGCCCCAATTTCTGCTTTAAACTTTAGGTAATATCCCAAAATGTATCACTAAGGTGACAGAAGTTGATTTCGGAGCATAATTTTTGAACAGGAGCTTCAACCATTTTGTGGCATATGACAAATTCCCTAAGCCCCGGACCTGTCGATTTTGGTCAAAAATTAAAATTTCAAAAGTGCCCCAATTTCTGCTTTAAAGTTTAGGTACTATCCCAAAATGTATCACTAAGGTGACAGAAGTTGATTATGGAGCATAATTTTTGAACAGGAGCTTCAACCGTTTTGTGGCATATGAGAAATTCCCTAAGCCCCGGACCTGTTGATTTTGGTCTAAAATGAAAATTTCAAAAGTGCCCCAATTTCTGCTTTAAACTTTAGGTAATATCCCAAAATGTATCACTAAGGTGACAGAAGTTGATTTCGGAGCATAATTTTTGAACAGTAGCTTCAACCTTTTTATGGCATATGAGAAACTCCCTAAGCCCCGGACCTGTTGATTTTGGTCAAAAATGAAAATTTCAAAAGTGCCCCAATTTCTGCTTTAAACTTTAGGTACTATCCCAAAATGTATCACTAAGGTGACAGAAGTTGATTATGGAGCATAATTTTTGAACAGGAGCTTCAACCGTTTTGTGGCATATGAGAAATTCCCTAAGCCCCGAACCTGTCGATTTTGGTCAAAAATGAAAATTTCAAAAGTGCCCCAATTTCTGCTTTAAAGTTTAGGTACTATCCCAAAATGTATCACTAAGGTGACAGAAGTTGATTTCGGAGCATAATTTTTGAACAGGAGCTTCAACCATTTTGTGGCATATGACAAATTCCCTAAGCCCCGGACCTGTCGATTTTGGTCAAAAATGAAAATTTCAAAAGTGCCCCAATTTCTGCTTTAAACTTTAGGTACTATCCCAAAATGTATCACTAAGGTGACAGAAGTTGACTTCAGAGCATAATTTTTGAACAGTAGCTTCAATCGTTTTGTGGCATATGAGAAATTCCCTAAGCCCCGGACCTGTCGATTTTGGTCAAAAATTAAAATTTGAAAAGTGCCCCAATTTCTGCTTTAAAGTTTAGGTACTTTCCCAAAATGTATCACTAAGGTGACAGAAGTTGATTTCAGAGCATAATTTTTGAACAGGAGCTTCAACCGTTTTGTGGCATATGAGAAATTCCCTAAGCCCCGGACCTGTCGATTTTGGTCAAAAATAAAATTTCAAAAGTGCCCCAATTTCTGCTTTAAACTTTAGGTACTATCCCAAAATGTATCACTAAGGTGACAGAAGTTGATTTCGGAGCATCATTTTTGAACAGGAGCTTCAACTGTTTTGTGGCATATGAGAAATTCCCTAAGCCCCGGACCTGTCGATTTTGGTCAAAAATTAAAATTTCAAAAATGCCCCAATTTCTGCTTTAAAGTTTAGGTACTATCCCAAAATGTATCACTAAGGTGACAGAAGTTGATTATGGAGCATAATTTTTGAACAGGAGCTTCAACCGTTTTGTGGCATATGAGAAATTCCCTAAGCCCCGAACCTGTCGATTTTGGTCTAAAATGAAAATTTCAAAAGTGCCCCAATTTCTGCTTTAAACTTTAGGTAATATCCCAAAATGTATCACTAAGGTGACAGAAGTTGATTTCGGAGCATAATTTTTGAACAGGAGCTTCAACCATTTTGTGGCATATGACAAATTCCCTAAGCCCCGGACCTGTCGATTTTGGTCAAAAATGAAAATTTCAAAAGTGCCCCAATTTCTGCTTTAAAGTTTAGGTACTATCCCAAAATGTATCACTAAGGTGACAGAAGTTGATTTCGGAGCATAATTTTTGAACAGGAGCTTCAACTGTTTTGTGGCATATGAGAAATTCCCTAAGCCCCGGACCTGTCGATGTTGGTCAAAAATGAAAATTTCAAAAGTGCCCCAATTTAGGCTTTAAACTTTAGGTACTATCCCAAAATGTATCACTAAGGTGACAGAAGTTGATTTCGGAGCATAATTTTTGAACAGAAGCTTCAACCATTTTGTGGCATATGAGAAATTCCCTAAGCCCCGGACCTGTCGATTTTGGTCAAAAATGAAAATTTCAAAAATGCCCCAATTTCTGCTTTAAAGTTTAGGTACTATCCCAAAATGTATCACTAAGGTGACAGAAGTTGATTATGGAGCATAATTTTTGAACAGGAGCTTCAACCGTTTTGTGGCATATGAGAAATTCCCTAAGCCCCAGACCTGTTGATTTTGGTCTAAAATGAAAATTTCAAAAGTGCCCCAATTTCTGCTTTAAACTTTAGGTAATATCCCAAAATGTATCACTAAGGTGACAGAAGTTGATTTCGGAGCATAATTTTTGAACAGTAGCTTCAACCGTTTTGTGGCATATGAGAAATTCCCTAAGCCCTGGACCTGTCGATTTTGGTCAAAAATGAAAATTTCAAAAGTGCCCCAATTTCTGCTTTAAACTTTAGGTACTATCCCAAAATGTATCACTAAGGTGACAGAAGTTGATTTCAGAGCATCATTTTTGAACAGGAGCTTCAACTGTTTTGTGGCATATGAGAAATTCCCTAAGCCCCGGACCTGTCGATTTTGGTCAAAAATGAAAATTTCAAAAATGCCCCAATTTCTGCTTTAAAGTTTAGGTACTATCCCAAAATGTATCACTAAGGTGACAGAAGTTGATTATGGAGCATAATTTTTGAACAGGAGCTTCAACCGTTTTGTGGCATATGAGAAATTCTCTAAGCCCCGGACCTGTCGATTTTGGTCAAAAATGAAAATTTCAAAAGTGCCCCAATTTCTGCTTTAAACTTTAGGTACTATCCCAAAATGTATCACTAAGGTGACAGAAGTTGATTTCAGAGCATAATTTTTGAACAGTAGCTTCAACCGTTTTGTGGCATATGAGAAATTCCCTAAGCCCCGGACCTGTAGATTTTGGTCTAAAATGAAAATTTCAAAAGTGCCCCAATTTCTGCTTTAAAGTTTAGGTACTATCCCAAAATGTATCACTAAGGTGACAGAAGTTGATTTCGGAGCATAATTTTTAAACAGGAGCTTCAACTATTTTGTGGCATATGAGAAATTCCCTAAGCCCCGGACCTGTCGATTTTGGTCAAAAATGAAAATTTGAAAAGTGCCCCAATTTCTGCTTTAAAGTTTAGGTACTTTCCCAAAAAGTATCACTAAGGTGACAGAAGTTGATTTCAGAGCATAATTTTTGAACAGGAGCTTCAACCGTTTTGTGGCATATGAGAAATTCCCTAAGCCCCGGACCTGTCAATTTTGGTCAAAAATGAAAATTTCAAAAATGCCCCAATTTCTGCTTTAAAGTTTAGGTACTATCCCAAAATGTATCACTAAGGTGACAGAAGTTGATTATGGAGCATAATTTTTGAACAGGAGCTTCAACCGTTTTGTGGCATATGAGAAATTCCCTAAGCTCCGGACCTGTTGATTTTGGTCTAAAATGAAAATTTCAAAAGTGCCCTAATTTCTGCTTTAAACTTCAGGTAATATCCCAAAATGTATCACTAAGGTGACAGAAGTTGATTTCGGAGCATAATTTTTGAACAGTAGCTTCAACCGTTTTGTGGCATATGAGAAATTCCCTAAGCCCTGGACCTGTCGATTTTGGTCAAAAATGAAAATGTCAAAAGTGCCCCAATTTCTGCTTTAAAGTTTAGGTACTATCCCAAAATGTATCACTAAGGTGACAGAAGTTGATTTCAGAGCATAATTTTTGAACAGGAGCTTCAACTGTTTTGTGGCATATGATAAATTCCCTAACCCCCGGACCTGTCGATTTTGGTCAAAAATTAAAATTTCAAAAGTGCCCCAATTTCTGCTTTAAACTTTAGGTACTATCCCAAAATGTATCACTAAGGTGACAGAAGTTGATTATGGAGCATAATTTTTGAACAGGAGCTTCAACCGTTTTGTGGCATATGAGAAATTCCCTAAGCCTCTGACCTGTCGATTTTGGTCAAAAATGAAAATTTCAAAAGTGCCCCAATTTCTGCTTTAAACTTTAGGTACTATCCCAAAATGTATCACTAAGGTGACAGAAGTTGATTATGGAGCATAATTTTTGAACAGGAGCTTCAACCGTTTTGTGGCATATGAGAAATTCCCTAAGCCTCTGACCTGTCGATTTTGGTCAAAAATGAAAATTTCAAAAGTGCCCCTATTTCTGCTTTAAAGTATAGGAACTATCCCAAAATGTATCACTAAGGTGACAGAAGTTGATTATGGAGCATCATTTTTGAACAGGAGCTTCAACCGTTTTGTGGCATATGAGAAATTCCCTAAGCCCCGGACCTGTCAATTTTGGTCAAAAATGAAAATTTCAAAAGTGCCCCAATTTCTGCTTTAAACTTTAGGTACTATACCAAAATGTATCACTAAGGTGACAGAAGTTGATTATGGAGCATAATTTTTGAACAGAAGCTTCAACCGTTTTGTGGCATATGAGAAATTCCCTAAGCCCGGAACCTGTCGATTTTGGTCAAAAATGAAAATTTCAAAAGTGCCCCAATTTCTGCTTTAAAGTTTAGGTACTATCCCAAAATGTATCACTAAGGTGACAGAAGTTGATTTCGGAGCATCATTTTTGAACAGTAGCTTCAACCGTTTTGTGGCATATGAGAAATTCCCTAAGCCCCGGACCTGTTGATTTTGGTCTAAAATGAAAATTTCAAAAGTGCCCCAATTTCTGCTTTAAACTTTAGATAATATCCCAAAATGTATCACTAAGGTGACAGAAGTTGATTTCGGTGCATAATTTTTGAACAGGAGCTTCAACCGTTTTGTGGCATATGACAAATTCCCTAAGCCCCGGACCTGTCGATTTTGGTCAAAAATGAAAATTTCAAAAGTGCCCCAATTTCTGCTTTAAACTTTAGGTACTATCCCAAAATGTATCACTAAGGTGACAGAAGTTGATTTCAGAGCATAATTTTTGAACAGTAGCTTCAACCGTTTTGTGGCATATGAGAAATTCCCTAAGCCCCAGACCTGTAGATTTTGGTCTAAAATGAAAATTTCAAAAGTGCCCCAATTTCTGCTTTAAAGTTTAGGTACTATCCCAAAATGTATCACTAAGGTGACAGAAGTTGATTTCGGAGCATAATTTTTAAACAGGAGCTTCAACTGTTTTGTGGCATATGAGAAATTCCCTAAGCCCCGGACCTGTCGATTTTGGTCAAAAATGAAAATTTGAAAAGTGCCCCAATTTCTGCTTTAAAGTTTAGGTACTTTCCCAAAAAGTATCACTAAGGTGACAGAAGTTGATTTCAGAGCATAATTTTTGAACAGGAGCTTCAACCGTTTTGTGGCATATGAGAAATTCCCTAAGCCCCGGACCTGTCAATTTTGGTCAAAAATGAAAATTTCAAAAATGCCCCAATTTCTGCTTTAAAGTTTAGGTACTATCCCAAAATGTATCCCTAAGGAGACAGAAGTTGATTATGGAGCATAATTTTTGAACAGGAGCTTCAACCGTTTTGTGGCATATGAGAAATTCCCTAAGCTCCGGACCTGTTGATTTTGGTCTAAAATGAAAATTTCAAAAGTGCCCTAATTTCTGCTTTAAACTTCAGGTAATATCCCAAAATGTATCACTAAGGTGACAGAAGTTGATTTCGGAGCATAATTTTTGAACAGTAGCTTCAACCGTTTTGTGGCATATGAGAAATTCCCTAAGCCCTGGACCTGTCGATTTTGGTCAAAAATGAAAATGTCAAAAGTGCCCCAATTTCTGCTTTAAAGTTTAGGTACTATCCCAAAATGTATCACTAAGGTGACAGAAGTTGATTTCAGAGCATAATTTTTGAACAGGAGCTTCAACTGTTTTGTGGCATATGATAAATTCCCTAACCCCCGGACCTGTCGATTTTGGTCAAAAATTAAAATTTCAAAAGTGCCCCAATTTCTGCTTTAAACTTTAGGTACTATCCCAAAATGTATCACTAAGGTGACAGAAGTTGATTATGGAGCATAATTTTTGAACAGGAGCTTCAACCGTTTTGTGGCATATGAGAAATTCCCTAAGCCTCTGACCTGTCGATTTTGGTCAAAAATGAAAATTTCAAAAGTGCCCCAATTTCTGCTTTAAACTTTAGGTACTATCCCAAAATGTATCACTAAGGTGACAGAAGTTGATTATGGAGCATAATTTTTGAACAGGAGCTTCAACCGTTTTGTGGCATATGAGAAATTCCCTAAGCCTCTGACCTGTCGATTTTGGTCAAAAATTAAAATTTCAAAAGTGCCCCTATTTCTGCTTTAAAGTATAGGAACTATCCCAAAATGTATCACTAAGGTGACAGAAGTTGATTATGGAGCATCATTTTTGAACAGGAGCTTCAACCGTTTTGTGGCATATGAGAAATTCCCTAAGCCCCGGACCTGTCAATTTTGGTCAAAAATGAAAATTTCAAAAGTGCCCCAATTTCTGCTTTAAACTTTAGGTACTATACCAAAATGTATCACTAAGGTGACAGAAGTTGATTATGGAGCATAATTTTTGAACAGAAGCTTCAACCGTTTTGTGGCATATGAGAAATTCCCTAAGCCCGGAACCTGTCGATTTTGGTCAAAAATGAAAATTTCAAAAGTGCCCCAATTTCTGCTTTAAAGTTTAGGTACTATCCCAAAATGTATCACTAAGGTGACAGAAGTTGATTTCGGAGCATCATTTTTGAACAGTAGCTTCAACCGTTTTGTGGCATATGAGAAATTCCCTAAGCCCCGGACCTGTTGATTTTGGTCTAAAATGAAAATTTCAAAAGTGCCCCAATTTCTGCTTTAAACTTTAGATAATATCCCAAAATGTATCACTAAGGTGACAGAAGTTGATTTCGGTGCATAATTTTTGAACAGGAGCTTCAACCGTTTTGTGGCATATGACAAATTCCCTAAGCCCCGGACCTGTCGATTTTGGTCAAAAATGAAAATTTCAAAAGTGCCTCAATTTCTGCTTTAAAGTTTAGGTACTATCCCAAAATGTATCACTAAGGTGACAGAAGTTGATTTCGGAGCATAATTTTTTAACAGGAGCTTCAACCATTTTGTGGCATATGACAAATTCCCTAAGCCCCGGACCTGTCGATTTTGGTCAAAAATGAAAATTTCAAAAGTGCCCCAATATCTGCTTTAAAGTTTAGGTACTTTCCCAAAATGTATCACTAAGGTGACAGAAGTTGATTTCGGAGCATCATTTTTGCACAGGAGCTTCAACTGTTTTGTGGCATATGAGAAATTCCCTAAGCCCCGGACCTGTCGATTTTGGTCAAAAATGAAAATTTCAAAAGTGCCCCAATTTCTGCTTTAAAGTTTAGGTACTATCCCAAAATGTATCACTAAGGTGACAGAAGTTGATTTCGGAGCATAATTTTTGAACAGGTGCTTCAACTGTTTTGTGGCATATGAGAAATTCCCTAAGCCCCGGACCTGTCGATTTTGGTCAAAAATGAAAATTTCAAAAGTGCCCCAATTTAGGCTTTAAACTTTAGGTACTATCCCAAAATGTATCACTAAGGTGACAGAAGTTGATTATGGAGCATAATTTTTGAACAGGAGCTTCAACCGTTTTGTGGCATATGAGAAATTCCCTAAGCCTCTGACCTGTCGATTTTGGTCAAAAATGAAAATTTCAAAAGTGCCCCTATTTCTGCTTTAAAGTATAGGAACTATCCCAAAATGTATCACTAAGGTGACAGAAGTTGATTATGGAGCATCATTTTTGAACAGGAGCTTCAACCGTTTTGTGGCATATGAGAAATTCCCTAAGCCCCGGACCTGTCAATTTTGGTTAAAAATGAAAATGTCAAAAGTGCCCCAATTTCTGCTTTAAACTTTAGGTACTATACCAAAATGTATCACTAAGGTGACAGAAGTTGATTATGGAGCATAATTTTTGAACAGAAGCTTCAACCGTTTTGTGGCATATGAGAAATTCCCTAAGCCCCGAACCTGTCAATTTTGGTCAAAAATGAAAATTTCAAAAGTGCCTCAATTTCTGCTTTAAAGTTTAGGTACTATCCCAAAATGTATCACTAAGGTGACAGAAGTTGATTTCGGAGCATAATTTTTTAACAGGAGCTTCAACCATTTTGTGGCATATGACAAATTCCCTAAGCCCCGGACCTGTCGATTTTGGTCAAAAATGAAAATTTCAAAAGTGCCCCAATATCTGCTTTAAAGTTTAGGTACTTTCCCAAAATGTATCACTAAGGTGACAGAAGTTGATTTCGGAGCATCATTTTTGCACAGGAGCTTCAACTGTTTTGTGGCATATGAGAAATTCCCTAAGCCCCGGACCTGTCGATTTTGGTCGAAAATGAAAATTTCAAAAGTGCCCCAATTTCTGCTTTAAAGTTTAGGTACTATCCCAAAATGTATCACTAAGGTGACAGAAGTTGATTTCGGAGCATAATTTTTGAACAGGTGCTTCAACTGTTTTGTGGCATATGAGAAATTCCCTAAGCCCCGGACCTGTCGATTTTGGTCAAAAATGAAAATTTCAAAAGTGCCCCAATTTAGGCTTTAAACTTTAGGTACTATCCCAAAATGTATCACTAAGGTGACAGAAGTTGATTTCGGAGCATCATTTTTGAACAGGAGCTTCAACCGTTTTGTGGCATATGAGAAATTCCCTAAGCCCCGGACCTGTCGATTTTGGTCAAAAATGAAAATTTCAAAAGTGCCCCAATTTCTGCTTTAAACTTTAGGTACTATCCCAAAATGTATCACTAAGGTGACAGAAGTTGATTTCGGAGCATCATTTTTGAACAGGAGCTTCAACTGTTTTGTGGCATATGAGAAATTCCCTAAGCCCCGGACCTGTCGATTTTGGTCAAAAATGAAAATTTCAAAAATGCCCCAATTTCTGCTTTAAAGTTTAGGTACTATCCCAAAATGTATCACTAAGGAGACAGAAGTTGATTATGGAGCATCATTTTTGAACAGGAGCTTCAACCGTTTTGTGGCATATGAGAAATTCCCTAAGCTCCGGACCTGTTGATTTTGGTCTAAAATGAAAATTTCAAAAGTGCCCCAATTTCTGCTTTAAACTTTAGGTAATATCCCAAAATGTATCACTAAGGTGACAGAAGTTGATTTCGGAGCATAATTTTTGAACAGTAGCTTCAACCGTTTTGTGGCATATGAGAAATTCCCTAAGCCCCGGACCTGTCGATTTTGGTCAAAAATGAAAATTTCAAAAGTGCCTCAATTTCTGCTTTAAAGTTTAGGTACTATCCCAAAATGTATCACTAAGGTGACAGAAGTTGATTTCGGAGCATAATTTTTTAACAGGAGCTTCAACCATTTTGTGGCATATGACAAATTCCCTAAGCCCCGGACCTGTCGATTTTGGTCAAAAATGAAAATTTCAAAAGTGCCCCAATTTCTGCTTTAAAGTTTAGGTACTTTCCCAAAATGTATCACTAAGGTGACAGAAGTTGATTTCAGAGCATAATTTTTGAACAGTAGCTTCAACCGTTTTGTGGCATATGAGAAATTCCCTAAGCCTCGGACCTGTCGATTTTGGTCAAAAATGAAAATTTCAAAAGTGCCCCAATTTCTGCTTTAAACTTTAGGTACTATCCCAAAATGTATCACTAAGGTGACAGAAGTTGATTTCAGAGCATAATTTTTGAACAGTAGCTTCAATCGTTTTGTGGCATATGAGAAATTCCCTAAGCCCCGGACCTGTCGATTTTGGTCAAAAATTAAAATTTCAAAAATGCCCCAATTTCTGCTTTAAAGTTTAGGTACTATCCCAAAATGTATCACTAAGGTGACGGAAGTTGATTATGGAGCATAATTTTTGAACAGGAGCTTCAACCGTTTTGTGGCATATGAGAAATTCCCTAAGCCCCGAACCTGTCGATTTTGGTCTAAAATGAAAATTTCAAAAGTGCCCCAATTTCTGCTTTAAACTTTAGGTAATATCCCAAAATGTATCACTAAGGTGACAGAAGTTGATTTCGGAGCATAATTTTTGAACAGGAGCTTCAACCATTTTGTGGCATATGACAAATTCCCTAAGCCCCGGACCTGTCGATTTTGGTCAAAAATGAAAATTTCAAAAGTGCCCCAATTTCTGCTTTAAAGTTTAGGTACTATCCCAAAATGTATCACTAAGGTGACAGAAGTTGATTTCGGAGCATAATTTTTGAACAGGAGCTTCAACTGTTTTGTGGCATATGAGAAATTCCCTAAGCCCCGGACCTGTCGATGTTGGTCAAAAATGAAAATTTCAAAAGTGCCCCAATTTAGGCTTTAAACTTTAGGTACTATCCCAAAATGTATCACTAAGGTGACAGAAGTTGATTTCGGAGCATAATTTTTGAACAGAAGCTTCAACCATTTTGTGGCATATGAGAAATTCCCTAAGCCCCGGACCTGTCGATTTTGGTCAAAACTGAAAATTTCAAAAATGCCCCAATTTCTGCTTTAAAGTTTAGGTACTATCCCAAAATGTATCACTAAGGTGACAGAAGTTGATTATGGAGCATAATTTTGAACAGGAGCTTCAACCGTTTTGTGGCATATGAGAAATTCCCTAAGCCCCGGACCTGTTGATTTTGGTCTAAAATGAAAATTTCAAAAGTGCCCCAATTTCTGCTTTAAACTTTAGGTAATATCCCAAAATGTATCACTAAGGTGACAGAAGTTGATTTCGGAGCATAATTTTTGAACAGTAGCTTCAACCGTTTTGTGGCATATGAGAAATTCCCTAAGCCCTGGACCTGTCGATTTTGGTCAAAAATGAAAATTTCAAAAGTGCCCCAATTTCTGCTTTAAACTTTAGGTACTATCCCAAAATGTATCACTAAGGTGACAGAAGTTGATTTCAGAGCATCATTTTTGAACAGGAGCTTCAACTGTTTTGTGGCATATGAGAAATTCCCTAAGCCCCGGACCTGTCGATTTTGGTCAAAAATGAAAATTTCAAAAATGCCCCAATTTCTGCTTTAAAGTTTAGGTACTATCCCAAAATGTATCACTAAGGTGACAGAAGTTGATTATGGAGCATAATTTTTGAACAGGAGCTTCAACCGTTTTGTGGCATATGAGAAATTCTCTAAGCCCCGGACCTGTCGATTTTGGTCAAAAATGAAAATTTCAAAAGTGCCCCAATTTCTGCTTTAAACTTTAGGTACTATCCCAAAATGTATCACTAAGGTGACAGAAGTTGATTTCAGAGCATAATTTTTGAACAGTAGCTTCAACCGTTTTGTGGCATATGAGAAATTCCCTAAGCCCCGGACCTGTAGATTTTGGTCTAAAATGAAAATTTCAAAAGTGCCCCAATTTCTGCTTTAAAGTTTAGGTACTATCCCAAAATGTATCACTAAGGTGACAGAAGTTGATTTCGGAGCATAATTTTTGAACAGGAGCTTCAACTGTTTTTTGGCATATGAGAAATTCCCTAAGCCCCGGACCTGTCGATTTTGGTCAAAAATGAAAATTTGAAAAGTGCCCCAATTTCTGCTTTAAAGTTTAGGTACTTTCCCAAAAAGTATCACTAAGGTGACAGAAGTTGATTTCAGAGCATAATTTTTGAACAGGAGCTTCAACCGTTTTGTGGCATATGAGAAATTCCCTAAGCCCCGGACCTGTTAATTTTGGTCAAAAATGAAAATTTCAAAAGTGCCCCAATTTCTGCTTTAAACTTTAGGTACTATCCCAAAATGTATCACTAAGGTGACAGAAGTTGATTTCAGAGCATAATTTTTGAACAGTAGCTTCAACTGTTTTGTGGCATATGATAAGTTCCCTAACCCCCGGACCTGTCGATTTTGGTCAAAAATGAAAATTTCAAAAGTGCCCCAATTTCTGCTTTAAAGTTTAGGTACTTTCCCAAAATGTATCACTAAGGTGACAGAAGTTGATTTCAGAGCATAATTTTTGAACAGTAGCTTCAACCGTCTTGTGGCATATGAGAAATTCCCTAAGCCCCGGACCTGTCGATTTTGGTCAAAAATGAAAATTTCAAAAGTGCCCCAATTTCTGCTTTAAACTTTAGGTACTATCCCAAAATGTATCACTAAGGTGACAGAAGTTGATTTCAGAGCATAATTTTTGAACAGTAGCTTCAACTGTTTTGTGGCATATGATAAGTTCCCTAACCCCCGGACCTGTCGATTTTGGTCAAAAATAAAAATTTCAAAAGTGCCCCAATTTCTGCTTTAAATTTTAGGTACTATCCCAAAATGTATCACTAAGGTGACAGAAGTTGATTTCGGAGCATAATTTTTGAACAGGAGCTTCAACCGTTTTGTGGCATATGAGAAATTCCCTAAGCTCCGGACCTGTTGATTTTGGTCTAAAATGAAAATTTCAAAAGTGCCCTAATTTCTGCTTTAAACTTCAGGTAATATCCCAAAATGTATCACTAAGGTGACAGAAGTTGATTTCGGAGCATAATTTTTGAACAGTAGCTTCAACCGTTTTGTGGCATATGAGAAATTCCCTAAGCCCTGGACCTGTCGATTTTGGTCAAAAATGAAAATGTCAAAAGTGCCCCAATTTCTGCTTTAAAGTTTAGGTACTATCCCAAAATGTATCACTAAGGTGACAGAAGTTGATTTCAGAGCATAATTTTTGAACAGGAGCTTCAACTGTTTTGTGGCATATGATAAATTCCCTAACCCCCGGACCTGTCGATTTTGGTCAAAAATTAAAATTTCAAAAGTGCCCCAATTTCTGCTTTAAACTTTAGGTACTTTCCCAAAATGTATCACTAAGGTGACAGAAGTTGATTTCAGAGCATCATTTTTGAACAGTAGCTTCAACCGTTTTGTGGCATATGAGAAATTCCCTAAGCCCCGGACCTGTCGATTTTGGTCAAAAATGAAAATTTCAAAAGTGCCCCAATTTCTGCTTTAAACTTTAGGTACTATCCCAAAATGTATCACTAAGGTGACAGAAGTTGATTATGGAGCATAATTTTTGAACAGGAGCTTCAACCGTTTTGTGGCATATGAGAAATTCCCTAAGCCTCTGACCTGTCGATTTTGGTCAAAAATGAAAATTTCAAAAGTGCCCCAATTTCTGCTTTAAACTTTAGGTACTATCCCAAAATGTATCACTAAGGTGACAGAAGTTGATTATGGAGCATAATTTTTGAACAGGAGCTTCAACCGTTTTGTGGCATATGAGAAATTCCCTAAGCCTCTGACCTGTCGATTTTGGTCAAAAATGAAAATTTCAAAAGTGCCCCTATTTCTGCTTTAAAGTATAGGAACTATCCCAAAATGTATCACTAAGGTGACAGAAGTTGATTATGGAGCATCATTTTTGAACAGGAGCTTCAACTGTTTTGTGGCATATGAGAAATTCCCTAAGCCCCGGACCTGTCGATTTTGGTCAAAAATGAAAATTTCAAAAGTGCCCCAATTTAGGCTTTAAACTTTAGGTACTATCCCAAAATGTATCACTAAGGTGACAGAAGTTGATTATGGAGCATAATTTTTGAACAGGAGCTTCAACCGTTTTGTGGCATATGAGAAATTCCCTAAGCCTCTGACCTGTCGATTTTGGTCAAAAATGAAAATTTCAAAAGTGCCCCTATTTCTGCTTTAAAGTATAGGAACTATCCCAAAATGTATCACTAAGGTGACAGAAGTTGATTATGGAGCATCATTTTTGAACAGGAGCTTCAACCGTTTTGTGGCATATGACAAATTCCCTAAGCCCCGGACCTGTCAATTTTGGTTAAAAATGAAAATGTCAAAAGTGCCCCAATTTCTGCTTTAAACTTTAGGTACTATACCAAAATGTATCACTAAGGTGACAGAAGTTGATTATGGAGCATAATTTTTGAACAGAAGCTTCAACCGTTTTGTGGCATATGAGAAATTCCCTAAGCCCCGAACCTGTCGATTTTGGTCAAAAATGAAAATTTCAAAAGTGCCTCAATTTCTGCTTTAAAGTTTAGGTACTATCCCAAAATGTATCACTAAGGTGACAGAAGTTGATTTCGGAGCATAATTTTTGAACAGGTGCTTCAACTGTTTTGTGGCATATGAGAAATTCCCTAAGCCCCGGACCTGTCGATTTTGGTCAAAAATGAAAATTTCAAAAGTGCCCCAATTTAGGCTTTAAACTTTAGGTACTATCCCAAAATGTATCACTAAGGTGACAGAAGTTGATTATGGAGCATAATTTTTGAACAGGAGCTTCAACCGTTTTGTGGCATATGAGAAATTCCCTAAGCCCCGGACCTGTCGATTTTGGTCAAAAATGAAAATTTCAAAAATGCCCCAATTTCTGCTTTAAAGTTTAGGTACTATCCCAAAATGTATCACTAAGGTGACAGAAGTTGATTATGGAGCATAATTTTTGAACAGGAGCTTCAACCGTTTTGTGGCATATGAGAAATTCTCTAAGCCCCGGACCTGTCGATTTTGGTCAAAAATGAAAATTTCAAAAGTGCCCCAATTTCTGCTTTAAACTTTAGGTACTATCCCAAAATGTATCACTAAGGTGACAGAAGTTGATTTCAGAGCATAATTTTTGAACAGTAGCTTCAACCGTTTTGTGGCATATGAGAAATTCCCTAAGCCCCGGACCTGTAGATTTTGGTCTAAAATGAAAATTTCAAAAGTGCCCCAATTTCTGCTTTAAAGTTTAGGTACTATCCCAAAATGTATCACTAAGGTGACAGAAGTTGATTTCGGAGCATAATTTTTGAACAGGAGCTTCAACTGTTTTGTGGCATATGAGAAATTCCCTAAGCCCCGGACCTGTCGATTTTGGTCAAAAATGAAAATTTGAAAAGTGCCCCAATTTCTGCTTTAAAGTTTAGGTACTTTCCCAAAAAGTATCACTAAGGTGACAGAAGTTGATTTCAGAGCATAATTTTTGAACAGGAGCTTCAACCGTTTTGTGGCATATGAGAAATTCCCTAAGCCCCGGACCTGTTAATTTTGGTCAAAAATGAAAATTTCAAAAGTGCCCCAATTTCTGCTTTAAACTTTAGGTACTATCCCAAAATGTATCACTAAGGTGACAGAAGTTGATTTCAGAGCATAATTTTTGAACAGTAGCTTCAACTGTTTTGTGGCATATGATAAGTTCCCTAACCCCCGGACCTGTCGATTTTGGTCAAAAATGAAAATTTCAAAAGTGCCCCAATTTCTGCTTTAAAGTTTAGGTACTTTCCCAAAATGTATCACTAAGGTGACAGAAGTTGATTTCAGAGCATAATTTTTGAACAGTAGCTTCAACCGTCTTGTGGCATATGAGAAATTCCCTAAGCCCCGGACCTGTCGATTTTGGTCAAAAATGAAAATTTCAAAAGTGCCCCAATTTCTGCTTTAAACTTTAGGTACTATCCCAAAATGTATCACTAAGGTGACAGAAGTTGATTTCAGAGCATAATTTTTGAACAGTAGCTTCAACTGTTTTGTGGCATATGATAAGTTCCCTAACCCCCGGACCTGTCGATTTTGGTCAAAAATAAAAATTTCAAAAGTGCCCCAATTTCTGCTTTAAAATTTAGGTACTATCCCAAAATGTATCACTAAGGTGACAGAAGTTGATTTCGGAGCATAATTTTTGAACAGGAGCTTCAACCGTTTTGTGGCATATGAGAAATTCCCTAAGCTCCGGACCTGTTGATTTTGGTCTAAAATGAAAATTTCAAAAGTGCCCTAATTTCTGCTTTAAACTTCAGGTAATATCCCAAAATGTATCACTAAGGTGACAGAAGTTGATTTCGGAGCATAATTTTTGAACAGTAGCTTCAACCGTTTTGTGGCATATGAGAAATTCCCTAAGCCCTGGACCTGTCGATTTTGGTCAAAAATGAAAATGTCAAAAGTGCCCCAATTTCTGCTTTAAAGTTTAGGTACTATCCCAAAATGTATCACTAAGGTGACAGAAGTTGATTTCAGAGCATAATTTTTGAACAGGAGCTTCAACTGTTTTGTGGCATATGATAAATTCCCTAACCCCCGGACCTGTCGATTTTGGTCAAAAATTAAAATTTCAAAAGTGCCCCAATTTCTGCTTTAAACTTTAGGTACTTTCCCAAAATGTATCACTAAGGTGACAGAAGTTGATTTCAGAGCATCATTTTTGAACAGTAGCTTCAACCGTTTTGTGGCATATGAGAAATTCCCTAAGCCCCGGACCTGTCGATTTTGGTCAAAAATGAAAATTTCAAAAGTGCCCCAATTTCTGCTTTAAACTTTAGGTACTATCCCAAAATGTATCACTAAGGTGACAGAAGTTGATTATGGAGCATAATTTTTGAACAGGAGCTTCAACCGTTTTGTGGCATATGAGAAATTCCCTAAGCCTCTGACCTGTCGATTTTGGTCAAAAATGAAAATTTCAAAAGTGCCCCAATTTCTGCTTTAAACTTTAGGTACTATCCCAAAATGTATCACTAAGGTGACAGAAGTTGATTATGGAGCATAATTTTTGAACAGGAGCTTCAACCGTTTTGTGGCATATGAGAAATTCCCTAAGCCTCTGACCTGTCGATTTTGGTCAAAAATGAAAATTTCAAAAGTGCCCCAATTTCTGCTTTAAAGTTTAGGTACTATCCCAAAATGTATCACTAAGGTGACAGAAGTTGATTTCGGAGCATCATTTTTGAACAGTAGCTTCAACCGTTTTGTGGCATATGAGAAATTCCCTAAGCCCCGGACCTGTTGATTTTGGTCTAAAATGAAAATTTCAAAAGTGCCCCAATTTCTGCTTTAAACTTTAGATAATATCCCAAAATGTATCACTAAGGTGACAGAAGTTGATTTCGGTGCATAATTTTTGAACAGGAGCTTCAACCGTTTTGTGGCATATGACAAATTCCCTAAGCCCCGGACCTGTCGATTTTGGTCAAAAATGAAAATTTCAAAAGTGCCTCAATTTCTGCTTTAAAGTTTAGGTACTATCCCAAAATGTATCACTAAGGTGACAGAAGTTGATTTCGGAGCATAATTTTTTAACAGGAGCTTCAACCATTTTGTGGCATATGACAAATTCCCTAAGCCCCGGACCTGTCGATTTTGGTCAAAAATGAAAATTTCAAAAGTGCCCCAATATCTGCTTTAAAGTTTAGGTACTTTCCCAAAATGTATCACTAAGGTGACAGAAGTTGATTTCGGAGCATCATTTTTGCACAGGAGCTTCAACTGTTTTGTGGCATATGAGAAATTCCCTAAGCCCCGGACCTGTCGATTTTGGTCAAAAATGAAAATTTCAAAAGTGCCCCAATTTCTGCTTTAAACTTTAGGTACTATCCCAAAATGTATCACTAAGGTGACAGAAGTTGATTATGGAGCATAATTTTTGAACAGGAGCTTCAACCGTTTTGTGGCATATGAGAAATTCCCTAAGCCTCTGACCTGTCGATTTTGGTCAAAAATGAAAATTTCAAAAGTGCCCCAATTTCTGCTTTAAACTTTAGGTACTATCCCAAAATGTATCACTAAGGTGACAGAAGTTGATTATGGAGCATAATTTTTGAACAGGAGCTTCAACCGTTTTGTGGCATATGAGAAATTCCCTAAGCCTCTGACCTGTCGATTTTGGTCAAAAATGAAAATTTCAAAAGTGCCCCTATTTCTGCTTTAAAGTATAGGAACTATCCCAAAATGTATCACTAAGGTGACAGAAGTTGATTATGGAGCATCATTTTTGAACAGGAGCTTCAACCGTTTTGTGGCATATGTGAAATTCCCTAAGCCCCGGACCTGTCAATTTTGGTCAAAAATGAAAATTTCAAAAGTGCCCCAATTTCTGCTTTAAACTTTAGGTACTATACCAAAATGTATCACTAAGGTGACAGAAGTTGATTATGGAGCATAATTTTTGAACAGAAGCTTCAACCGTTTTGTGGCATATGAGAAATTCCCTAAGCCCGGAACCTGTCGATTTTGGTCAAAAATGAAAATTTCAAAAGTGCCCCAATTTCTGCTTTAAAGTTTAGGTACTATCCCAAAATGTATCACTAAGGTGACAGAAGTTGATTTCGGAGCATCATTTTTGAACAGTAGCTTCAACCGTTTTGTGGCATATGAGAAATTCCCTAAGCCCCGGACCTGTTGATTTTGGTCTAAAATGAAAATTTCAAAAGTGCCCCAATTTCTGCTTTAAACTTTAGATAATATCCCAAAATGTATCACTAAGGTGACAGAAGTTGATTTCGGTGCATAATTTTTGAACAGGAGCTTCAACCGTTTTGTGGCATATGACAAATTCCCTAAGCCCCGGACCTGTCGATTTTGGTCAAAAATGAAAATTTCAAAAGTGCCTCAATTTCTGCTTTAAAGTTTAGGTACTATCCCAAAATGTATCACTAAGGTGACAGAAGTTGATTTCGGAGCATAATTTTTTAACAGGAGCTTCAACCATTTTGTGGCATATGACAAATTCCCTAAGCCCCGGACCTGTCGATTTTGGTCAAAAATGAAAATTTCAAAAGTGCCCCAATATCTGCTTTAAAGTTTAGGTACTTTCCCAAAATGTATCACTAAGGTGACAGAAGTTGATTTCGGAGCATCATTTTTGCACAGGAGCTTCAACTGTTTTGTGGCATATGAGAAATTCCCTAAGCCCCGGACCTGTCGATTTTGGTCAAAAATGAAAATTTCAAAAGTGCCCCAATTTCTGCTTTAAAGTTTAGGTACTATCCCAAAATGTATCACTAAGGTGACAGAAGTTGATTTCGGAGCATAATTTTTGAACAGGTGCTTCAACTGTTTTGTGGCATATGAGAAATTCCCTAAGCCCCGGACCTGTCGATTTTGGTCAAAAATGAAAATTTCAAAAGTGCCCCTATTTCTGCTTTAAAGTATAGGAACTATCCCAAAATGTATCACTAAGGTGACAGAAGTTGATTATGGAGCATCATTTTTGAACAGGAGCTTCAACCGTTTTGTGGCATATGAGAAATTCCCTAAGCCCCGGACCTGTCAATTTTGGTTAAAAATGAAAATGTCAAAAGTGCCCCAATTTCTGCTTTAAACTTTAGGTACTATACCAAAATGTATCACTAAGGTGACAGAAGTTGATTATGGAGCATAATTTTTGAACAGAAGCTTCAACCGTTTTGTGGCATATGAGAAATTCCCTAAGCCCCGAACCTGTCGATTTTGGTCAAAAATGAAAATTTCAAAAGTGCCTCAATTTCTGCTTTGAAGTTTAGGTACTATCCCAAAATGTATCACTAAGGTGACAGAAGTTGATTTTGGAGCATAATTTTTGAACAGGTGCTTCAACTGTTTTGTGGCATATGAGAAATTCCCTAAGCCTGTCGATTTTGGTCAAAAATGAAAATTTCAAAAGTGCCCCAATTTAGGCTTTAAACTTTAGGTACTATCCCAAAATGTATCACTAAGGTGACAGAAGTTGATTTCGGAGCATAATTTTTGAACAGGAGCTACAACCATTTTGTGGCATATGACAAATTCCCTAAGCCCCGGACCTGTCGATTTTGGTCAAAAATGAAAATTTCAAAAGTGCCCCAATATCTGCTTTAAAGTTTAGGTACTTTCCCAAAATGTATCACTAAGGTGACAGAAGATGATTTCAGAGCATAATTTTTAAACAGTAGCTTCAACCGTTTTGTGGCATATGAGAAATTCCCTAAGCCTCGGACCTGTCGATTTTGGTCAAAAATGAAAATTTCAAAAGTGCCCCAATTTCTGCTTTAAACTTTAGGTACTATCCCAAAATGTATCACTAAGGTGACAGAAGTTGATTTCAGAGCATAATTTTTGAACAGTAGCTTCAATCGTTTTGTGGCATATGAGAAATTCCCTAAGCCCCGGACCTGTCGATTTTGGTCAAAAATGAAAATTTGAAAAGTGCCCCAATTTCTGCTTTAAAGTTTAGGTACTTTCCCAAAATGTATCACTAAGGTGACAGAAGTTGATTTCAGAGCATAATTTTTGAACAGGAGCTTCAACCGTTTTGTGGCATATGAGAAATTCCCTAAGCCCCGGACCTGTCGATTTTGGTCAAAAATGAAAATTTCAAAAGTGCCCCAATTTCTGCTTTAAACTTTAGGTACTATCCCAAAATGTATCACTAAGGTGACAGAAGTTGATTTCGGAGCATCATTTTTGAACAGGAGCTTCAACTGTTTTGTGGCATATGAGAAATTCCCTAAGCCCCGGACCTGTCGATTTTGGTCAAAAATGAAAATTTCAAAAATGCCCCAATTTCTGCTTTAAAGTTTAGGTACTATCCCAAAATGTATCACTAAGGAGACAGAAGTTGATTATGGAGCATCATTTTTGAACAGGAGCTTCAACCGTTTTGTGGCATATGAGAAATTCCCTAAGCTCCGGACCTGTTGATTTTGGTCTAAAATGAAAATTTCAAAAGTGCCCCAATTTCTGCTTTAAACTTTAGGTAATATCCCAAAATGTATCACTAAGGTGACAGAAGTTGATTTCGGAGCATAATTTTTGAACAGTAGCTTCAACCGTTTTGTGGCATATGAGAAATTCCCTAAGCCCCGGACCTGTCGATTTTGGTCAAAAATGAAAATTTCATAAGTGCCTCAATTTCTGCTTTAAAGTTTAGGTACTATCCCAAAATGTATCACTAAGGTGACAGAAGTTGATTTCGGAGCATAATTTTTTAACAGGAGCTTCAACCATTTTGTGGCATATGACAAATTCCCTAAGCCCCGGACCTGTCGATTTTGGTCAAAAATGAAAATTTCAAAAGTGCCCCAATTTCTGCTTTAAAGTTTAGGTACTTTCCCAAAATGTATCACTAAGGTGACAGAAGTTGATTTCAGAGCATAATTTTTGAACAGTAGCTTCAACCGTTTTGTGGCATATGAGAAATTCCCTAAGCCTCGGACCTGTCGATTTTGGTCAAAAATGAAAATTTCAAAAGTGCCCCAATTTCTGCTTTAAACTTTAGGTACTATCCCAAAATGTATCACTAAGGTGACAGAAGTTGATTTCAGAGCATAATTTTTGAACAGTAGCTTCAATCGTTTTGTGGCATATGAGAAATTCCCTAAGCCCCGGACCTGTCGATTTTGATCAAAAATTAAAATTTGAAAAGTGCCCCAATTTCTGCTTTAAAGTTTAGGTACTATCCCAAAATGTATCACTAAGGTGACGGAAGTTGATTATGGAGCATAATTTTTGAACAGGAGCTTCAACCGTTTTGTGGCATATGAGAAATTCCCTAAGCCCCGAACCTGTCGATTTTGGTCTAAAATGAAAATTTCAAAAGTGCCCCAATTTCTGCTTTAAACTTTAGGTAATATCTCAAAATGTATCACTAAGGTGACAGAAGTTGATTTCGGAGCATAATTTTTGAACAGGAGCTTCAACCATTTTGTGGCATATGACAAATTCCCTAAGCCCCGGACCTGTCGATTTTGGTCAAAAATGAAAATTTCAAAAGTGCCCCAATTTCTGCTTTAAAGTTTAGGTACTATCCCAAAATGTATCACTAAGGTGACAGAAGTTGATTTCGGAGCATAATTTTTGAACAGGAGCTTCAACTGTTTTGTGGCATATGAGAAATTCCCTAAGCCCCGGACCTGTCGATGTTGGTCAAAAATGAAAATTTCAAAAGTGCCCCAATTTAGGCTTTAAACTTTAGGTACTATCCCAAAATGTATCACTAAGGTGACAGAAGTTGATTTCGGAGCATAATTTTTGAACAGTAGCTTCAACTGTTTTGTGGCATATGAGAAATTCCCTAAGCCCCGGACCTGTCGATTTTGGTCAAAAATGAAAATTTCAAAAATGCCCCAATTTCTGCTTTAAAGTTTAGGTACTATCCCAAAATGTATCACTAAGGTGACAGAAGTTGATTATGGAGCATAATTTTTGAACAGGAGCTTCAACCGTTTTGTGGCATATGAGAAATTCTCTAAGCCCCGGACCTGTCGATTTTGGTCAAAAATGAAAATTTCAAAAGTGCCCCAATTTCTGCTTTAAACTTTAGGTACTATCCCAAAATGTATCACTAAGGTGACAGAAGTTGATTTCAGAGCATAATTTTTGAACAGTAGCTTCAACCGTTTTGTGGCATATGAGAAATTCCCTAAGCCCCGGACCTGTCGATTTTGGTCAAAAATGAAAATTTGAAAAGTGCCCCAATTTCTGCTTTAAAGTTTAGGTACTTTCCCAAAAAGTATCACTAAGGTGACAGAAGTTGATTTCAGAGCATAATTTTTGAACAGGAGCTTCAACCGTTTTGTGGCATATGAGAAATTCCCTAAGCCCCGGACCTGTTAATTTTGGTCAAAAATGAAAATTTCAAAAGTGCCCCAATTTCTGCTTTAAACTTTAGGTACTATCCCAAAATGTATCACTAAGGTGACAGAAGTTGATTTCAGAGCATAATTTTTGAACAGTAGCTTCAACTGTTTTGTGGCATATGATAAGTTCCCTAACCCCCGGACCTGTCGATTTTGGTCAAAAATGAAAATTTCAAAAGTGCCCCAATTTCTGCTTTAAAGTTTAGGTACTTTCCCAAAATGTATCACTAAGGTGACAGAAGTTGATTATGGAGCATAATTTTTGAACAGGAGCTTCAACCGTTTTGTGGCATATGAGAAATTCCCTAAGCCCCGGACCTGTTGATTTTGGTCTAAAATGAAAATTTCAAAAGTGCCCCAATTTCTGCTTTAAACTTTAGGTAATATCCCAAAATGTATCACTAAGGTGACAGAAGTTGATTTCGGAGCATAATTTTTGAACAGTAGCTTCAACCGTTTTGTGGCATATGAGAAATTCCCTAAGCCCTGGACCTGTCGATTTTGGTCAAAAATGAAAATTTCAAAAGTGCCCCAATTTCTGCTTTAAACTTTAGGTACTATCCCAAAATGTATCACTAAGGTGACAGAAGTTGATTTCAGAGCATCATTTTTGAACAGGAGCTTCAACTGTTTTGTGGCATATGAGAAATTCCCTAAGCCCCGGACCTGTCGATTTTGGTCAAAAATGAAAATTTCAAAAATGCCCCAATTTCTGCTTTAAAGTTTAGGTACTATCCCAAAATGTATCACTAAGGTGACAGAAGTTGATTTCAGAGCATAATTTTTGAACAGTAGCTTCAACCGTTTTGTGGCATATGAGAAATTCCCTAAGCCTCGGACCTGTCGATTTTGGTCAAAAATGAAAATTTCAAAAGTGCCCCAATTTCTGCTTTAAACTTTAGGTACTATCCCAAAATGTATCACTAAGGTGACAGAAGTTGATTTCAGAGCATAATTTTTGAACAGTAGCTTCAATCGTTTTGTGGCATATGACAAATTCCCTAAGCCCCGGACCTGTCGATTTTGGTCAAAAATTAAAATTTGAAAAGTGCCCCAATTTCTGCTTTAAAGTTTAGGTACTATCCCAAAATGTATCACTAAGGTGACAGAAGTTGATTATGGAGCATCATTTTTGAACAGGAGCTTCAACCGTTTTGTGACATATGAGAAATTTCCTAAGCCCCGGACCTGTCGATTATGGTCAAAAATGAAAATTTCAAAAGTGCCCCAATTTCTGCTTTAAAGTTTAGGTACTATCCCAAAATGTATCACTAAGGTGACAGAAGTTGATTTTGGAGCATAATTTTTGAACAGTAGCTTCAACCGTTTTGTGGCATATGAGAAATTCCCTAAGCCCCGGACCTGTTGATTTTGGTCTAAAATGAAAATTTCAAAAGTGCCCCAATTTCTGCTTTAAACTTTAGGTAATATCCCAAAATGTATCACTAAGGTGACAGAAGTTGATTTCGGAGCATAATTTTTGAACAGGAGCTTCAACCATTTTGTGGCATATGACAAATTCCCTAAGCCCCAGACCTGTCGATTTTGGTCAAAAATGAAAATTTCAAAAGTGCCCCAATTTCTGCTTTAAAGTTTAGGTACTATCCCAAAATGTATCACTAAGGTGACAGAAGTTGATTTCGGAGCATACATTTTGAACAGGAGCTTCAACTGTTTTGTGGCATATGAGAAATTCCCTAAGCCCCGGACCTGTCGATTTTGGTCAAAAATTAAAATTTCAAAAGTGCCCCAATTTCTGCTTTAAAGTTTAGGTACTTTCCCAAAATGTATCACTAAGGTGACAGAAGTTGATTTCAGAGAATAATTTTTGAACAGTAGCTTCAACCGTTTTGTGGCATATGAGAAATTCCCTAAGCCCCGGACCTGTCGATTTTTGTCAAAAATGAAAATTTCAAAAGTGCCCCAATTTCTGCTTTAAACTTTAGGTACTATCCCAAAATGTATCACTAAGGTGACAGAAGTTGATTTCAGAGCATAATTTTTGAACAGTAGCTTCAACTGTTTTGTGGCATATGATAAATTCCCTAAGCCCCGGACCTGTCGATTTTGGTCAAAAATGAAAATTTCAAAAGTGCCCCAATTTCTGCTTTAAAGTTTAGGTACTTTCCCAAAATGTATCACTAAGGTGACAGAAGTTGATTTCAGAGCATAATTTTTGAACAGTAGCTTCAACTGTTTTGTGGCATATGATAAATTCCCTAAGCCCCGGACCTGTCGATTTTGGTCAAAAATGAAAATTTCAAAAGTGCCCCAATTTCTGCTTTAAAGTATAGGAACTATCCCAAAATGTATCACTAAGGTGACAGAAGTTGATTTCGGAGCATAATTTTTAAACAGGAGCTTCAACCATTTTGTGGCATATGACAAATTCCCTAAGCCCCGGACCTGTCGATTTTGGTCAAAACTGAAAATGTCAAAAGTGCCCCAATTTCTGCTTTAAAGTTTAGGTACTATCCCAAAATGTATCACTAAGGTGACAGAAGTTGATTTCGGAGCATAAATTTTGAACAGGAGCTTCAACTGTTTTGTGGCATATGAGAAATTCCCTAAGCCCCAGACCTGGCGATTTTGGTCAAAAATGAAAATTTCAAAAGTGCCCCTATTTCTGCTTTAAAGTTTAGGTACTTTCCCAAAATGTATCACTAAGGTGACAGAAGTTGATTTCAGAGCATAATTTTTGAACAGTAGCTTCAACCGTTTTGTGGCATATGAGAAATTCCCTAAGCCCAGGACCTGTCGATTTTGGTCAAAAATGAAAATTTCAAAAGTGCACCAATTTCTGCTTTAAACTTTAGGTACTATCCCAAAATGTATAACTAAGGTGACAGAAGTTGATTTTGGAGCATAATTTTTGAACAGGAGCTTCAACTGTTTTGTGGCATATGAGAAATTCCCTAAGCCCCGGCCGGACCTGTCGATTTTGGTCAAAAATGAAAATTTCAAAAGTGCCCCAATTTCTGCTTTAAAGTATAGGAACTATCCCAAAATGTATCACTAAGGTGACAGAAGTTGATTTCGGAGCATCATTTTTGAACAGGGAGCTTCAACCGTTTTGTGCATATGAGAAATTCCCTAAGCCCCGGACCTGTCGATTTTGGTCAAAAATGAAAATTTCAAAAGTGCCCCAATTTCTGCTTTAAACTTTAGGTACTATCCAAAAATGTATCACTAAGGTGACAGAAGTTGATTTCAGAGCATAATTTTTGAACAGTAGCTTCAACTGTTTTGTGGCATATGATAAATTCCCTAAGCCCCGGACCTGTCTATTTTGGTCAAAAATGAAAATTTCAAAAGTGCCCCAATTTCTGCTTTAAACTTTAGGTACTATCCAAAAATGTATCACTAAGGTGACAGAAGTTGATTTCAGAGCATAATTTTTGAACAGTAGCTTCAACTGTTTTGTGGCATATGATAAATTCCCTAAGCCCCGGACCTGTCGATTTTGGTCAAAAATTAAAATTTCAAAAGTGCCCCAATTTCTGCTTTAAAGTTTAGGTACTTTCCCAAAATGTATCACTAAGGTGACAGAAGTTGATTTCAGAGCATAATTTTTGAACAGTAGCTTCAACCGTTTTGTGGCATATGAGAAATTCCCTAAGCCCCGGACCTGTCGATTTTGGTCAAAAATGAAAATTTCAAAAGTGCCCCAATTTCTGCTTTAAACTTTAGGTACTATCCCAAAATGTATCACTAAGGTGACAGAAGTTGATTATGGAGCATAATTTTTGAACAGGAGCTTCAACCATTTTGTGGCATATGAGAAATTCCCTAAGCCCCGGACCTGTCGATTTTGGTCAAAAATGAAAATTTCAAAAGTGCCCCAATTTCTGCTTTAAAGTATAGGAACTATCCCAAAATGTATCACTAAGGTGACAGAAGTTGATTTCGGAGCATGATTTTTGAACAGGAGCTTCAACCGTTTTGTGGCATATGAGAAATTCCCTAAGCCCCGGACCTGTCGATTTTGGTCAAAAATTAAAATTTCAAAAGTGCCCCAATTTCTGCTTTAAAGTTTAGGTACTATCCCAAAATGTATCACTAAGGTGACAGAAGTTGATTTCAGAGCATAATTTTTGAACAGTAGCTTCAACTGTTTTGTGGCATATGATAAATTCCCTAAGCCCCGGACCTGTCGATTTTGGTCAAAAATGAAAATTTCAAAAGTGCCCCAATTTCTGCTTTAAAGTTTAGGTACTTTCCCAAAATGTATCACTTAGGTGACAGAAGTTGATTTCAGAGCATAATTTTTGAACAGTAGCTTCAACCGTTTTGTGGCATATGAGAAATTCCCTAAGCCCCGGACCTGTCGATTTTGGTCAAAAATGAAAATTTCAAAAGTGCCCCAATTTCTGCTTTAAACTTTAGGTACTATCCCAAAATGTATCACTGAGGTGACAGAAGTTGATTATGGAGCATAATTTTTGAACAGGAGCTTCAACCGTTTTGTGGCATATGAGAAATTCCCTAAGCCCCTGACCTGTCGATTTTGGTCAAAAATGAAAATTTCAAAAGTGCCCCAATTTCTGCTTTAAACTTTAGGTACTATCCCAAAATGTATCACTAAGGTGACAGAAGTTGATTTCGGAGCATAATATTTGAACAGTAGCTTCAACCGTTTTGTGGCATATGAGAAATTCCCTAAGCCCCGGACCTGTCGATTTTGGTCAAAAATGAAAATGTCAAAAGTGCCCCAATTTCTGCTTTAAACTTTAGGTACTATCCCAAAATTTATCACTAAGGTGACAGAAGTTGATTTCAGTGCATAATTTTTGAACAGTAGCTTCAACTGTTTTGTGGCATATGATAAATTCCCTAAGCCCCGGACCTGTCGATTTTGGTCAAAAATGAAAATTTCAAAAGTGCCCCAATTTCTGCTTTAAAGTTTAGGTACTTTCCCAAAATGTATCACTAAGGTGACAGAAGTTGATTTCAGAGCATAATTTTTGAACAGTAGCTTCAACTGTTTTGTGGCATATGATAAATTCCCTAAGCCCCGGACCTGTCGATTTTGGTCAAAAATGAAAATTTCAAAAGTGCCCCAATTTCTGCTTTAAAGTATAGGTACTATCCCAAAATGTATCACTAAGGTGACAGAAGTTGATTTCGGAGCATAATTTTTAAACAGGAGCTTCAACCATTTTGTGGCATATGACAAATTCCCTAAGCCCCGGACCTGTCGATTTTGGTCAAAACTGAAAATTTCAAAAGTGCCCCAATTTCTGCTTTAAAGTTTAGGTACTATCCCAAAATGTATCACTAAGGTGACAGAAGTTGATTTCGGAGCATAAATTTTGAACAGGAGCTTCAACTGTTTTGTGGCATATGAGAAATTCCCTAAGCCCCAGACCTGGCGATTTTGGTCAAAAATGAAAATTTCAAAAGTGCCCCTATTTCTGCTTTAAAGTTTAGGTACTTTCCCAAAATGTATCACTAAGGTGACAGAAGTTGATTTCAGAGCATAATTTTTGAACAGTAGCTTCAACCGTTTTGTGGCATATGAGAAATTCCCTAAGCCCAGGACCTGTCGATTTTGGTCAAAAATGAAAATTTCAAAAGTGCCCCAATTTCTGCTTTAAACTTTAGGTACTATCCCAAAATGTATAACTAAGGTGACAGAAGTTGATTTTGGAGCATAATTTTTGAACAGGAGCTTCAACTGTTTTGTGGCATATGAGAAATTCCCTAAGCCCCGGCCGGACCTGTCGATTTTGGTCAAAAATGAAAATTTCAAAAGTGCCCCAATTTCTGCTTTAAAGTATAGGAACTATCCCAAAATGTATCACTAAGGTGACAGAAGTTGATTTCGGAGCATAATTTTTGAACAGTAGCTTCAACTGTTTTGTGGCATATGATAAATTCTCTAAGCCCCGGACCTGTCGATTTTGGTCAAAAATGAAAATTTCAAAAGTGCCCCAATTTCTGCTTTAAACTTTAGGTACTATCCCAAAATGTATCACTAAGGTGACAGAAGTTGATTTCAGAGCATAATTTTTGAACAGTAGCTTCAACTGTTTTGTGGCATATGATAAATTCTCTAAGCCCCGGACCTGTCGATTTTGGTCAAAAATGAAAATTTCAAAAGTGCCCCAATTTCTGCTTTAAACTTTAGGTACTATCCAAAAATGTATCACTAAGGTGACAGAAGTTGATTTCAGAGCATAATTTTTGAACAGTAGCTTCAACTGTTTTGTGGCATATGATAAATTCCCTAAGCCCCGGACCTGTCTATTTTGGTCAAAAATGAAAATTTCAAAAGTGCCCCAATTTCTGCTTTAAACTTTAGGTACTATCCAAAAATGTATCACTAAGGTGACAGAAGTTGATTTCAGAGCATAATTTTTGAACAGTAGCTTCAACTGTTTTGTGGCATATGATAAATTCCCTAAGCCCCGGACCTGTCTATTTTGGTCAAAATGAAAATTTCAAAAGTGCCCCAATTTCTGCTTTAAAGTTTAGGTACTTTCCCAAAATGTATCACTAAGGTGACAGAAGTTGATTTCAGAGCATAATTTTTGAACAGTAGCTTCAACCGTTTTGTGGCATATGAGAAATTCCCTAAGCCCCGGACCTGTCGATTTTGGTCAAAAATGAAAATTTCAAAAGTGCCCCAATTTCTGCTTTAAACTTTAGGTACTATCCCAAAATGTATCACTAAATCACTAAGGTGACAGAAGTTGATTATGGAGCATAATTTTTGAACAGGAGCTTCAACCGTTTTGTGGCATATGAGAAATTCCCTAAGCCCCGGACCTGTCGATTTTGGTCAAAAATGAAAATTTCAAAAGTGCCCCAATTTCTGCTTTAAAGTTTAGGTACTATCCCAAAATGTATCACTAAGGTGACAGAAGTTGATTATGAAGCATCATTTTTGAACAGGAGCTTCAACCGTTTTGTGGCATATGAGAAATTCCCTAAGCCCCGGACCTGTCGATTTTGGTCAAAAATGAAAATTTCAAAAGTGCCCCAATTTCTGCTTTAAACTTTAGGTACTATCCCAAAATGTATCACTAAGGTGACAGAAGTTGATTTCAGAGCATAATTTTTGAACAGTAGCTTCAACTGTTTTGTGGCATATGATAAATTCCCTAAGCCCCGGACCTGTCGATTTTGGTCAAAAATGAAAATTTCAAAAGTGCCCCAATTTCTGCTTTAAACTTTAGGTACTTTCCCAAAATGTATCACTTAGGTGACAGAAGTTGATTTCAGAGCATAATTTTTGAACAGTAGCTTCAACCGTTTTGTGGCATATGATAAGTTCCCTAACCCCCGGACCTGTCGATTTTGGTCAAAAATGAAAATTTCAAAAGTGCCCCAATTTCTGCTTTAAACTTTAGGTACTATCCCAAAATGTATCACTGAGGTGACAGAAGTTGATTATGGAGCATAATTTTTGAACAGGAGCTTCAACCGTTTTGTGGCATATGAGAAATTCCCTAAGCCCCTGACCTGTCGATTTTGGTCAAAAATGAAAATTTCAAAAGTGCCCCAATTTCTGCTTTAAACTTTAGGTACTATCCCAAAATGTATCACTAAGGTGACAGAAGTTGATTTCGGAGCATAATATTTGAACAGTAGCTTCAACCGTTTTGTGGCATATGAGAAATTCCCTAAGCCCCGGACCTGTCGATTTTGGTCAAAAATGAAAATGTCAAAAGTGCCCCAATTTCTGCTTTAAACTTTAGGTACTATCCCAAAATTTATCACTAAGGTGACAGAAGTTGATTTCAGAGCATAATTTTTGAACAGTAGCTTCAACTGTTTTGTGGCATATGATAAATTCCCTAAGCCCCGGACCTGTCGATTTTGGTCAAAAATGAAAATTTCAAAAGTGCCCCAATTTCTGCTTTAAAGTTTAGGTACTTTCCCAAAATGTATCACTAAGGTGACAGAAGTTGATTTCAGAGCATAATTTTTGAACAGTAGCTTCAACTGTTTTGTGGCATATGATAAATTCCCTAAGCCCCGGACCTGTCGATTTTGGTCAAAAATGAAAATTTCAAAAGTGCCCCAATTTCTGCTTTAAAGTATAGGAACTATCCCAAAATGTATCACTAAGGTGACAGAAGTTGATTTCGGAGCATAATTTTTAAACAGGAGCTTCAACCATTTTGTGGCATATGACAAATTCCCTAAGCCCCGGACCTGTCGATTTTGGTCAAAACTGAAAATTTCAAAAGTGCCCCAATTTCTGCTTTAAAGTTTAGGTACTATCCCAAAATGTATCACTAAGGTGACAGAAGTTGATTTCGGAGCATAAATTTTGAACAGGAGCTTCAACTGTTTTGTGGCATATGAGAAATTCCCTAAGCCCCAGACCTGGCGATTTTGGTCAAAAATGAAAATTTCAAAAGTGCCCCTATTTCTGCTTTAAAGTTTAGGTACTTTCCCAAAATGTATCACTAAGGTGACAGAAGTTGATTTCAGAGCATAATTTTTGAACAGTAGCTTCAACCGTTTTGTGGCATATGAGAAATTCCCTAAGCCCAGGACCTGTCGATTTTGGTCAAAAATGAAAATTTCAAAAGTGCCCCAATTTCTGCTTTAAACTTTAGGTACTATCCCAAAATGTATAACTAAGGTGACAGAAGTTGATTTTGGAGCATAATTTTTGAACAGGAGCTTCAACTGTTTTGTGGCATATGAGAAATTCCCTAAGCCCCGGCCGGACCTGTCGATTTTGGTCAAAAATGAAAATTTCAAAAGTGCCCCAATTTCTGCTTTAAAGTATAGGAACTATCCCAAAATGTATCACTAAGGTGACAGAAGTTGATTTCGGAGCATAATTTTTGAACAGGGAGCTTCAACCGTTTTGTGCATATGAGAAATTCCCTAAGCCCCGGACCTGTCGATTTTGGTCAAAAATGAAAATTTCAAAAGTGCCCCAATTTCTGCTTTAAACTTTAGGTACTATCCCAAAATGTATCACTAAGGTGACAGAAGTTGATTTCAGAGCATAATTTTTGAACAGTAGCTTCAACTGTTTTGTGGCATATGATAAATTCTCTAAGCCCCGGACCTGTCGATTTTGGTCAAAAATGAAAATTTCAAAAGTGACCCAATTTCTGCTTTAAAGTTTAGGTACTATCCCAAAATGTATCACTAAGGTGACAGAAGTTGATTATGAAGCATCATTTTTGAACAGGAGCTTCAACCGTTTTGTGGCATATGAGAAATTCCCTAAGCCCCGGACCTGTCGATTTTGGTCAAAAATGAAAATTTCAAAAGTGCCCCAATTTCTGCTTTAAACTTTAGGTACTATCCCAAAATGTATCACTAAGGTGACAGAAGTTGATTTTGGAGGAAAATTTTTGAACAGGAGCTTCAACCGTTTCGTGGCATATGAGAAATTCCCTAAGCCCCGGACCTGTCGATTTTGGTCAAAAATGAAAATTTCAAAAGTGCCCCAATTTCTGCTTTAAAGTTTAGGTACTATCCCAAAATGTATCACTAAGGTGACAGAAGTTGATTATGAAGCATAATTTTTGAACAGTAGCTTCAACCGTTTTGTGGCATATGAGAAATTCCCTAAGCCCAGGACCTGTCGATTTTGGTCAAAAATGAAAATTTCAAAAGTGCCCCAATTTCTGCTTTAAACTTTAGGTACTATCCCAAAATGTATAACTAAGGTGACAGAAGTTGATTTTGGAGCATAATTTTTGAACAGGAGCTTCAACTGTTTTGTGGCATATGAGAAATTCCCTAAGCCCCGGCCGGACCTGTCGATTTTGGTCAAAAATGAAAATTTCAAAAGTGCCCCAATTTCTGCTTTAAAGTATAGGAACTATCCCAAAATGTATCACTAAGGTGACAGAAGTTGATTTCGGAGCATAATTTTTGAACAGGGAGCTTCAACCGTTTTGTGCATATGAGAAATTCCCTAAGCCCCGGACCTGTCGATTTTGGTAAAAAATGAAAATTTCAAAAGTGCCATAATTTCTGCTTTAAACTTTAGGTACTATCCCAAAATGTATCACTAAGGTGACAGAAGTTGATTTCGGAGCATAATTTTTGAACAGTAGCTTCAACCGTTTTGTGGCATATGAGAAATTCCCTAAGCCCTGGACCTGTTGATTTTGGTCTAAAATTAAAATTTCAAAAGTGCCCTAATTTCTGCTTTAAACTTTAGGTAATATCCCAAAATGTATCACTAAGGTGACAGAAGTTGATTTCGGAGCATAATTTTTGAACAGTAGCTTCAACCGTTTTGTGGCTTATGAGAAATTCCCTAAGCCCCGGACCTGTTGATTTTGGTCTAAAATGAAAATTTCAAAAGTGCCCCAATTGCTGCTTTAAACTTTAATTAATATCCCAAAATGTATCACTAAGGTGACAGAAGTTGATTTCGGAGCATAATTTTTGAACAGGAGCTTCAACCATTTTGTGGCATATGAGAAATTCCCTAAGCCCCGGACCTGTCGATTTTGGTCAAAAATGAAAATTTCAAAAGTGACCCAATTTCTGCTTTAAAGTTTAGGTACTATCCCAAAATGTATCACTAAGGTGACAGAAGTTGATTATGAAGCATCATTTTTGAACAGGAGCTTCAACCGTTTTGTGGCATATGAGAAATTCCCTAAGCCCCGGACCTGTCGATTTTGGTCAAAAATGAAAATTTCAAAAGTGCCCCAATTTCTGCTTTAAACTTTAGGTACTATCCCAAAATGTATCACTAAGGTGACAGAAGTTGATTTCGGAGCATAAATTTTGAACAGGAGCTTCAACTGTTTTGTGGCATATGAGAAATTCCCTAAGCCCCGGACCTGGCGATTTTGGTCAAAAATGAAAATTTCAAAAGTGCCCCAATTTCTGCTTTAAAGTTTAGGTACTATCCCAAAATGTATCACTAAGGTGACAGAAGTTGATTTCAGAGCATAATTTTTGAACAGTAGCTTCAACCGTTTTGTGGCATATGAGAAATTCCCTAAGCCCAGGACCTGTCGATTTTGGTCAAAAATGAAAATTTCAAAAGTGCCCCAATTTCTGCTTTAAACTTTAGGTACTATCCCAAAATGTATAACTAAGGTGACAGAAGTTGATTTTGGAGCATAATTTTTGAACAGGAGCTTCAACTGTTTTGTGGCATATGAGAAATTCCCTAAGCCCCGGCCGGACCTGTCGATTTTGGTCAAAAATGAAAATTTCAAAAGTGCCCCAATTTCTGCTTTAAAGTATAGGAACTATCCCAAAATGTATCACTAAGGTGACAGAAGTTGATTTCAGAGCATCATTTTTGAACAGTAGCTTCAACTGTTTTGTGGCATATGATAAATTCCCTAAGCCCCGGACCTGTCGATTTTGGTCAAAAATGAAAATTTCAAAAGTGCCCCAATTTCTGCTTTAAACTTTAGGTACTATCCCAAAATGTATCACTAAGGTGACAGAAGTTGATTTCAGATCATCATTTTTGAACAGTAGCTTCAACTGTTTTGTGGCATATGATAAATTCCCTAAGCCACGGACCTGTCGATTTTGGTCAAAAATGAAAATTTCAAAAGTGCCCCAATTTCTGCTTTAAACTTTAGGTACTATCCCAAAATGTATCACTAAGGTGACAGAAGTTGATTTCAGAGCATCATTTTTGAACAGTAGCTTCAACTGTTTTGTGGCATATGATAAATTCCCTAAGCCCCGGACCTGTCGATTTTGGTCAAAAATGAAAATTTCAAAAGTGCCCCAATTTCTGCTTTAAAGTTTAGGTACTTTCCCAAAATGTATCACTAAGGTGACAGAAGTTGATTTCAGAGCATAATTTTTGAACAGTAGCTTCAACCGTTTTGTGGCATATGAGAAATTCCCTAAGCCCCGGACCTGTCGATTTTGGTCAAAAATGAAAATTTCAAAAGTGCCCCAATTTCTGCTTTAAAGTTTAGGTACTATCCCAAAATGTATCACTAAGGTGACAGAAGTTGATTATGAAGCATCATTTTTGAACATGAGCTTCAACCGTTTTGTGGCATATGAGAAATTCCCTAAGCCCCGGACCTGTCGATTTTGGTCAAAAATGAAAATTTCAAAAGTGCCCCAATTTCTGCTTTAAACTTTAGGTACTATCCCAAAATGTATGACTAAGGTGACAGAAGTTGATTTCGGAGCATAATTTTTGAACAGGAGCTTCAACTGTTTTGTGGCATATGAGAAATTCCCTAAGCCCCGGACCTGTCGATTTTGGTCAAAAATGAAAATTTCAAAAGTGCCCCAATTTCTGCTTTAAACTTTAGGTACTATCCCAAAATGTATCACTAAGGTGACAGAAGTTGATTTCAGAGCATAATTTTTGAACAGTAGCTTCAACTGTTTTGTGGCATATGATCAATTCCCTAAGCCCCGGACCTGTCTATTTTGGTCAAAAATGAAAATTTCAAAAGTGCCCCAATTTCTGCTTTAAAGTTTAGGTACTTTCCCAAAATGTATCACTAAGGTGACAGAAGTTGATTTCAGAGCATAATTTTTGAACAGTAGCTTCAACCGTTTTGTGGCATATGAGAAATTCCCTAAGCCCTGGACCTGTCGATTTTGGTCAAAAATGAAAATTTCAAAAGTGCCCCAATTTCTGCTTTAAAGTTTAGGTTCTATCCCAAAATGTATCACTAAGGTGACAGAAGTTGATTTTGGAGGAAAATTTTTGAACAGGAGCTTCAACCGTTTCGTGGCATATGAGAAATTCCCTAAGCCCCGGACCTGTCGATTTTGGTCAAAAATGAAAATTTCAAAAGTGCCCCAATTTCTGCTTTAAAGTTTAGGTACTATCCCAAAATGTATCACTAAGGTGACAGAAGTTGATTATGAAGCATCATTTTTGAACAGGAGCTTCAACCGTTTTGTGGCATATGAGAAATTCCCTAAGCCCCGGACCTGTCGATTTTGGTCAAAAATGAAAATTTCAAAAGTGCCCCAATTTCTGCTTTAAACTTTAGGTACTATCCCAAAATGTATCACTAAGGTGACAGAAGTTGATTTCAGAGCATAATTTTTGAACAGTAGCTTCAACTGTTTTGTGGCATATGATAAATTCCCTAAGCCCCGGACCTGTCGATTTTGGTCAAAAATGAAAATTTCAAAAGTGCCCCAATTTCTGCTTTAAAGTTTAGGTACTTTCCCAAAATGTATCACTAAGGTGACAGAAGTTGATTTCAGAGCATAATTTTTGAACAGTAGCTTCAACCGTTTTGTGGCATATGAGAAATTCCCTAAGCCCCGGACCTGTCGATTTTGGTCAAAAATGAAAATTTCAAAAGTGCCCCAATTTCTGCTTTAAAGTTTAGGTACTATCCCAAAATGTATCACTAAGGTGACAGAAGTTGATTATGGAGCATAATTTTTGAACAGGAGCTTCAACCGTTTTGTGGCATATGAGAAATTCCCTAAGCCCCGGACCTGTCGATTTTGGTAAAAAATGAAAATTTCAAAAGTGCCATAATTTCTGCTTTAAACTTTAGGTACTATCCCAAAATGTATCACTAAGGTGACAGAAGTTGATTTCGGAGCATAATTTTTGAACAGTAGCTTCAACCGTTTTGTGGCATATGAGAAATTCCCTAAGCCCCGGACCTGTTGATTTTGGTCTAAAATTAAAATTTCAAAAGTGCCCTAATTTCTGCTTTAAACTTTAGGTAATATCCCAAAATGTATCACTAAGGTGACAGAAGTTGATTTCGGAGCATAATTTTTGAACAGTAGCTTCAACCGTTTTGTGGCTTATGAGAAATTCCCTAAGCCCCGGACCTGTTGATTTTGGTCTAAAATGAAAATTTCAAAAGTGCCCCAATTGCTGCTTTAAACTTTAATTAATATCCCAAAATGTATCACTAAGGTGACAGAAGTTGATTTCGGAGCATAATTTTTGAACAGGAGCTTCAACCATTTTGTGGCATATGAGAAATTCCCTAAGCCCCGGACCTGTCGATTTTGGTCAAAAATGAAAATTTCAAAAGTGACCCAATTTCTGCTTTAAAGTTTAGGTACTATCCCAAAATGTATCACTAAGGTGACAGAAGTTGATTATGAAGCATCATTTTTGAACAGGAGCTTCAACCGTTTTGTGGCATATGAGAAATTCCCTAAGCCCCGGACCTGTCGATTTTGGTCAAAAATGAAAATTTCAAAAGTGCCCCAATTTCTGCTTTAAACTTTAGGTACTATCCCAAAATGTATCACTAAGGTGACAGAAGTTGATTTTGGAGGAAAATTTTTGAACAGGAGCTTCAACCGTTTCGTGGCATATGAGAAATTCCCTAAGCCCCGGACCTGTCGATTTTGGTCAAAAATGAAAATTTCAAAAGTGCCCCAATTTCTGCTTTAAAGTTTAGGTACTATCCCAAAATGTATCACTAAGGTGACAGAAGTTGATTATGAAGCATAATTTTTGAACAGTAGCTTCAACCGTTTTGTGGCATATGAGAAATTCCCTAAGCCCAGGACCTGTCGATTTTGGTCAAAAATGAAAATTTCAAAAGTGCCCCAATTTCTGCTTTAAACTTTAGGTACTATCCCAAAATGTATAACTAAGGTGACAGAAGTTGATTTTGGAGCATAATTTTTGAACAGGAGCTTCAACTGTTTTGTGGCATATGAGAAATTCCCTAAGCCCCGGCCGGACCTGTCGATTTTGGTCAAAAATGAAAATTTCAAAAGTGCCCCAATTTCTGCTTTAAAGTATAGGAACTATCCCAAAATGTATCACTAAGGTGACAGAAGTTGATTTCGGAGCATAATTTTTGAACAGGGAGCTTCAACCGTTTTGTGCATATGAGAAATTCCCTAAGCCCCGGACCTGTCGATTTTGGTAAAAAATGAAAATTTCAAAAGTGCCATAATTTCTGCTTTAAACTTTAGGTACTATCCCAAAATGTATCACTAAGGTGACAGAAGTTGATTTCGGAGCATAATTTTTGAACAGTAGCTTCAACCGTTTTGTGGCATATGAGAAATTCCCTAAGCCCCGGACCTGTTGATTTTGGTCTAAAATTAAAATTTCAAAAGTGCCCTAATTTCTGCTTTAAACTTTAGGTAATATCCCAAAATGTATCACTAAGGTGACAGAAGTTGATTTCGGAGCATAATTTTTGAACAGTAGCTTCAACCGTTTTGTGGCTTATGAGAAATTCCCTAAGCCCCGGACCTGTTGATTTTGGTCTAAAATGAAAATTTCAAAAGTGCCCCAATTGCTGCTTTAAACTTTAATTAATATCCCAAAATGTATCACTAAGGTGACAGAAGTTGATTTCGGAGCATAATTTTTGAACAGGAGCTTCAACCATTTTGTGGCATATGAGAAATTCCCTAAGCCCCGGACCTGTCGATTTTGGTCAAAAATGAAAATTTCAAAAGTGACCCAATTTCTGCTTTAAAGTTTAGGTACTATCCCAAAATGTATCACTAAGGTGACAGAAGTTGATTATGAAGCATCATTTTTGAACAGGAGCTTCAACCGTTTTGTGGCATATGAGAAATTCCCTAAGCCCCGGACCTGTCGATTTTGGTCAAAAATGAAAATTTCAAAAGTGCCCCAATTTCTGCTTTAAACTTTAGGTACTATCCCAAAATGTATCACTAAGGTGACAGAAGTTGATTTCGGAGCATAAATTTTGAACAGGAGCTTCAACTGTTTTGTGGCATATGAGAAATTCCCTAAGCCCCGGACCTGGCGATTTTGGTCAAAAATGAAAATTTCAAAAGTGCCCCAATTTCTGCTTTAAAGTTTAGGTACTATCCCAAAATGTATCACTAAGGTGACAGAAGTTGATTTCAGAGCATAATTTTTGAACAGTAGCTTCAACCGTTTTGTGGCATATGAGAAATTCCCTAAGCCCAGGACCTGTCGATTTTGGTCAAAAATGAAAATTTCAAAAGTGCCCCAATTTCTGCTTTAAACTTTAGGTACTATCCCAAAATGTATAACTAAGGTGACAGAAGTTGATTTTGGAGCATAATTTTTGAACAGGAGCTTCAACTGTTTTGTGGCATATGAGAAATTCCCTAAGCCCCGGCCGGACCTGTCGATTTTGGTCAAAAATGAAAATTTCAAAAGTGCCCCAATTTCTGCTTTAAAGTATAGGAACTATCCCAAAATGTATCACTAAGGTGACAGAAGTTGATTTCGGAGCATAATTTTTGAACAGGGAGCTTCAACCGTTTTGTGCATATGAGAAATTCCCTAAGCCCCGGACCTGTCGATTTTGGTCAAAAATGAAAATTTCAAAAGTGCCCCAATTTCTGCTTTAAACTTTAGGTACTATCCCAAAATGTATCACTAAGGTGACAGAAGTTGATTTCAGAGCATAATTTTTGAACAGTAGCTTCAACTGTTTTGTGGCATATGATAAATTCTCTAAGCCCCGGACCTGTCGATTTTGGTCAAAAATGAAAATTTCAAAAGTGCCCCAATTTCTGCTTTAAAGTTTAGGTACTATCCCAAAATGTATCACTAAGGTGACAGAAGTTGATTATGAAGCATCATTTTTGAACAGGAGCTTCAACCGTTTTGTGGCATATGAGAAATTCCCTAAGCCCCGGACCTGTCGATTTTGGTCAAAAATTAAAATTTCAAAAGTGCCCCAATTTCTGCTTTAAACTTTAGGTACTATCCCAAAATGTATAACTAAGGTGACAGAAGTTGATTTCGGAGCATAATTTTTGAACAGGAGCTTCAACTGTTTTGTGGCATATGAGAAATTCCCTAAGCCCCGGACCTGTCTATTTTGGTCAAAAATGAAAATTTCAAAAGTGCCCCAATTTCTGCTTTAAAGTTTAGGTACTTTCCCAAAATGTATCACTAAGGTGACAGAAGTTGATTTCAGAGCATAATTTTTGAACAGTAGCTTCAACCGTTTTGTGGCATATGAGAAATTCCCTAAGCCCCGGACCTGTCGATTTTGGTCAAAAATGAAAATTTCAAAAGTGCCCCAATTTCTGCTTTAAACTTTAGGCACTATCCCAAAATGTATCACTAAGGTGACAGAAGTTGATTTCAGAGCATAATTTTTGAACAGTAGCTTCAACCGTTTTGTGGCATATGAGAAATTCCCTAAGCCCTGGACCTGTCGATTTTGGTCAAAAATGAAAATTTCAAAAGTGCCCCAATTTCTGCTTTAAACTTTAGGCACTATCCCAAAATGTATCACTAAGGTGACAGAAGTTGATTATGGAGCATAATTTTTGAACAGGAGCTTCAACCGTTTTGTGGCATATGAGAAATTCCCTAAGCCCCGGACCTGTCGATTTTGGTCAAAAATGAAAATTTCAAAAGTGCCCCAATTTCTGCTTTAAACTTTAGGTACTATCCCAAAATGTATAACTAAGGTGACAGAAGTTGATTTCGGAGCATCATTTTTGAACAGGAGCTTCAACCGTTTTGTGGCATATGAGAAATTCCCTAAGCCCCGGCCGGACCTGTCGATTTTGGTCAAAAATGAAAATTTCAAAAGTGCCCCAATTTCTGCTTTAAAGTTTAGGTTCTATCCCAAAATGTATCACTAAGGTGACAGAAGTTGATTTTGGAGCAAAATTTTTGAACAGGAGCTTCAACCGTTTTGTGGCATATGAGAAATTCCCTAAGCCCCGGACCTGTCGATTTTGGTCAAAAATGAAAATTTCAAAAGTGCCCCAATTTCTGCTTTAAAGTTTAGGTACTATCCCAAAATGTATCACTAAGGTGACAGAAGTTGATTATGAAGCATCATTTTTGAACAGGAGCTTCAACCGTTTTGTGGCATATGAGAAATTCCCTAAGCCACGGACCTGTCGATTTTGGTCAAAAATGAAAATTTCAAAAGTGCCCCAATTTCTGCTTTAAACTTTAGGTACTATCCCAAAATGTATCACTAAGGTGACAGAAGTTGATTTCAGAGCATCATTTTTGAACAGTAGCTTCAACTGTTTTGTGGCATATGATAAATTCCCTAAGCCCCGGACCTGTCGATTTTGGTCAAAAATGAAAATTTCAAAAGTGCCCCAATTTCTGCTTTAAAGTTTAGGTACTTTCCCAAAATGTATCACTAAGGTGACAGAAGTTGATTTCAGAGCATAATTTTTGAACAGTAGCTTCAACCGTTTTGTGGCATATGAGAAATTCCCTAAGCCCCGGACCTGTCGATTTTGGTCAAAAATGAAAATTTCAAAAGTGCCCCAATTTCTGCTTTAAAGTTTAGGTACTATCCCAAAATGTATCACTAAGGTGACAGAAGTTGATTATGAAGCATCATTTTTGAACATGAGCTTCAACCGTTTTGTGGCATATGAGAAATTCCCTAAGCCCCGGACCTGTCGATTTTGGTCAAAAATGAAAATTTCAAAAGTGCCCCAATTTCTGCTTTAAACTTTAGGTACTATCCCAAAATGTATGACTAAGGTGACAGAAGTTGATTTCGGAGCATAATTTTTGAACAGGAGCTTCAACTGTTTTGTGGCATATGAGAAATTCCCTAAGCCCCGGACCTGTCGATTTTGGTCAAAAATGAAAATTTCAAAAGTGCCCCAATTTCTGCTTTAAACTTTAGGTACTATCCCAAAATGTATCACTAAGGTGACAGAAGTTGATTTCAGAGCATAATTTTTGAACAGTAGCTTCAACTGTTTTGTGGCATATGATCAATTCCCTAAGCCCCGGACCTGTCTATTTTGGTCAAAAATGAAAATTTCAAAAGTGCCCCAATTTCTGCTTTAAAGTTTAGGTACTTTCCCAAAATGTATCACTAAGGTGACAGAAGTTGATTTCAGAGCATAATTTTTGAACAGTAGCTTCAACCGTTTTGTGGCATATGAGAAATTCCCTAAGCCCTGGACCTGTCGATTTTGGTCAAAAATGAAAATTTCAAAAGTGCCCCAATTTCTGCTTTAAAGTTTAGGTTCTATCCCAAAATGTATCACTAAGGTGACAGAAGTTGATTTTGGAGGAAAATTTTTGAACAGGAGCTTCAACCGTTTCGTGGCATATGAGAAATTCCCTAAGCCCCGGACCTGTCGATTTTGGTCAAAAATGAAAATTTCAAAAGTGCCCCAATTTCTGCTTTAAAGTTTAGGTACTATCCCAAAATGTATCACTAAGGTGACAGAAGTTGATTATGAAGCATCATTTTTGAACAGGAGCTTCAACCGTTTTGTGGCATATGAGAAATTCCCTAAGCCCCGGACCTGTCGATTTTGGTCAAAAATGAAAATTTCAAAAGTGCCCCAATTTCTGCTTTAAACTTTAGGTACTATCCCAAAATGTATCACTAAGGTGACAGAAGTTGATTTCAGAGCATAATTTTTGAACAGTAGCTTCAACTGTTTTGTGGCATATGATAAATTCCCTAAGCCCCGGACCTGTCGATTTTGGTCAAAAATGAAAATTTCAAAAGTGCCCCAATTTCTGCTTTAAAGTTTAGGTACTTTCCCAAAATGTATCACTAAGGTGACAGAAGTTGATTTCAGAGCATAATTTTTGAACAGTAGCTTCAACCGTTTTGTGGCATATGAGAAATTCCCTAAGCCCCGGACCTGTCGATTTTGGTCAAAAATGAAAATTTCAAAAGTGCCCCAATTTCTGCTTTAAAGTTTAGGTACTATCCCAAAATGTATCACTAAGGTGACAGAAGTTGATTATGGAGCATAATTTTTGAACAGGAGCTTCAACCGTTTTGTGGCATATGAGAAATTCCCTAAGCCCCGGACCTGTCGATTTTGGTAAAAAATGAAAATTTCAAAAGTGCCATAATTTCTGCTTTAAACTTTAGGTACTATCCCAAAATGTATCACTAAGGTGACAGAAGTTGATTTCGGAGCATAATTTTTGAACAGTAGCTTCAACCGTTTTGTGGCATATGAGAAATTCCCTAAGCCCCGGACCTGTTGATTTTGGTCTAAAATTAAAATTTCAAAAGTGCCCTAATTTCTGCTTTAAACTTTAGGTAATATCCCAAAATGTATCACTAAGGTGACAGAAGTTGATTTCGGAGCATAATTTTTGAACAGTAGCTTCAACCGTTTTGTGGCTTATGAGAAATTCCCTAAGCCCCGGACCTGTTGATTTTGGTCTAAAATGAAAATTTCAAAAGTGCCCCAATTGCTGCTTTAAACTTTAATTAATATCCCAAAATGTATCACTAAGGTGACAGAAGTTGATTTCGGAGCATAATTTTTGAACAGGAGCTTCAACCATTTTGTGGCATATGAGAAATTCCCTAAGCCCCGGACCTGTCGATTTTGGTCAAAAATGAAAATTTCAAAAGTGACCCAATTTCTGCTTTAAAGTTTAGGTACTATCCCAAAATGTATCACTAAGGTGACAGAAGTTGATTATGAAGCATCATTTTTGAACAGGAGCTTCAACCGTTTTGTGGCATATGAGAAATTCCCTAAGCCCCGGACCTGTCGATTTTGGTCAAAAATGAAAATTTCAAAAGTGCCCCAATTTCTGCTTTAAACTTTAGGTACTATCCCAAAATGTATCACTAAGGTGACAGAAGTTGATTTTGGAGGAAAATTTTTGAACAGGAGCTTCAACCGTTTCGTGGCATATGAGAAATTCCCTAAGCCCCGGACCTGTCGATTTTGGTCAAAAATGAAAATTTCAAAAGTGCCCCAATTTCTGCTTTAAAGTTTAGGTACTATCCCAAAATGTATCACTAAGGTGACAGAAGTTGATTATGAAGCATAATTTTTGAACAGTAGCTTCAACCGTTTTGTGGCATATGAGAAATTCCCTAAGCCCAGGACCTGTCGATTTTGGTCAAAAATGAAAATTTCAAAAGTGCCCCAATTTCTGCTTTAAACTTTAGGTACTATCCCAAAATGTATAACTAAGGTGACAGAAGTTGATTTTGGAGCATAATTTTTGAACAGGAGCTTCAACTGTTTTGTGGCATATGAGAAATTCCCTAAGCCCCGGCCGGACCTGTCGATTTTGGTCAAAAATGAAAATTTCAAAAGTGCCCCAATTTCTGCTTTAAAGTATAGGAACTATCCCAAAATGTATCACTAAGGTGACAGAAGTTGATTTCGGAGCATAATTTTTGAACAGGGAGCTTCAACCGTTTTGTGCATATGAGAAATTCCCTAAGCCCCGGACCTGTCGATTTTGGTCAAAAATGAAAATTTCAAAAGTGCCCCAATTTCTGCTTTAAACTTTAGGTACTATCCCAAAATGTATCACTAAGGTGACAGAAGTTGATTTCAGAGCATAATTTTTGAACAGTAGCTTCAACTGTTTTGTGGCATATGATAAATTCTCTAAGCCCCGGACCTGTCGATTTTGGTCAAAAATGAAAATTTCAAAAGTGCCCCAATTTCTGCTTTAAACTTTAGGTACTATCCAAAAATGTATCACTAAGGTGACAGAAGTTGATTTCAGAGCATAATTTTTGAACAGTAGCTTCAACTGTTTTGTGGCATATGATAAATTCCCTAAGCCCCGGACCTGTCGATTTTGGTCAAAAATGAAAATTTCAAAAGTGCCCCAATTTCTGCTTTAAACTTTAGGTACTATCCCAAAATGTATCACTAAGGTGACAGAAGTTGATTATGGAGCATAATTTTTGAACAGGAGCTTCAACCGTTTTGTGGCATATGAGAAATTCCCTAAGCCCCGGACCTGTCGATTTTGGTCAAAAATGAAAATTTCAAAAGTGCCCCAATTTCTGCTTTAAAGTATAGGAACTATCCCAAAATGTATCACTAAGGTGACAGAAGTTGATTTCGGAGCATGATTTTTGAACAGGAGCTTCAACCGTTTTGTGGCATATGAGAAATTCCCTAAGCCCCGGACCTGTCGATTTTGGTCAAAAATGAAAACTTCAAAAGTGCCCCAATTTCTGCTTTAAAGTTTAGGTACTATCCCAAAATGTATCACTAAGGTGACAGAAGTTGATTTCGGAGCATAAATTTTGAACAGGAGCTTCAACTGTTTTGTGGCATATGAGAAATTCCCTATGCCCCGGACCTGGCGATTTAGGTCAAAAATGAAAATTTCGAAAGTGCCCCAAATTCTGCTTTAAACTTTAGGTACTATCCCAAAATGCATCATTAAGGTGACAGAAGTTGATTTCAGAGCATAATTTTTGAACAGTAGCTTCAACTGTTTTGTGGCATATGATAAATTCCCTAAGCCCCGGACCTGTCGATTTTGGTCAAAAATGAAAATTTCAAAAGTGCCCTAATTTCTGCTTTAAACTTTAGGTAATATCCCAAAATGTATCACTAAGGTGACAGAAGTTGATTTCAGAGCATAATTTTTGAACAGTAGATTCAACCGTTTTGTGGCATATGAGAAATTCCCTAAGCCCCGGACTTGTCGATTTTGGTCAAAAATGAAAATTTCAAAAGTGCCCCAATTTCTGCTTTAAACTTTAGGTACTATCCCAAAATGCATCATTAAGGTGACAGAAGTTGATTTCAGAGCATAATTTTTGAACAGTAGCTTCAACTGTTTTGTGGCATATGATAATTTCCCTAAGCCCCGGACCTGTCGATTTTGGTCAAAAATTAAAATGTCAAAAGTGCCCTAATTTCTGCTTTAAACTTTAGGTAATATCCCAAAATGTATAACTAAGGTGACAGAAGTTGATTTCGGAGCATAATTTTTGAACAGGAGCTTCAACTGTTTTGTGGCATATGAGAAATTCCCTAAGCCCCGGACTTGTCGATTTTGGTCAAAAATGAAAATTTCAAAAGTGCCCCAATTTCTGCTTTAAAGTTTTGGTACTATCCCAAAATGTATCACTAAGGTGACAGACGTTGATTTTGGAGCATAATTTTTGAACAGGAGCTTCAACTGTTTTGTGGCATATGAGAAATTCCCTAAGCCCCGGACCTGTCGATTTTGGTCAAAAATGAAAATTTCAAAAGTGCCCCAATTTCTGCTTTAAAGTTTAGGTACTATCCCAAAATGTATCACTAAGGTGACAGAAGTTGATTATGAAGCATCATTTTTGAACAGGAGCTTCAACCGTTTTGTGGCATATGAGAAATTCCCTAAGCCCCGGACCTGTCGATTTTGGTCAAAAATTAAAATTTCAAAAGTGCCCCAATTTCTGCTTTAAACTTTAGGTACTATCCCAAAATGTATAACTAAGGTGACAGAAGTTGATTTCGGAGCATAATTTTTGAACAGGAGCTTCAACTGTTTTGTGGCATATGAGAAATTCCCTAAGCCCCGGCCGGACCTGTCGATTTTGGTCAAAAATGAAAATTTCAAAAGTGCCCCAATTTCTGCTTTAAAGTTTAGGTACTTTCCCAAAATGTATCACTAAGGTGACAGAAGTTGATTTCAGAGCATAATTTTTGAACAGTAGCTTCAACCGTTTTGTGGCATATGAGAAATTCCCTAAGCCCCGGACCTGTCGATTTTGGTCAAAAATGAAAATTTCAAAAGTGCCCCAATTTCTGCTTTAAACTTTAGGCACTATCCCAAAATGTATCACTAAGGTGACAGAAGTTGATTTCAGAGCATAATTTTTGAACAGTAGCTTCAACCGTTTTGTGGCATATGAGAAATTCCCTAAGCCCTGGACCTGTCGATTTTGGTCAAAAATGAAAATTTCAAAAGTGCCCCAATTTCTGCTTTAAACTTTAGGCACTATCCCAAAATGTATCACTAAGGTGACAGAAGTTGATTATGGAGCATAATTTTTGAACAGGAGCTTCAACCGTTTTGTGGCATATGAGAAATTCCCTAAGCCCCGGACCTGTCGATTTTGGTCAAAAATGAAAATTTCAAAAGTGCCCCAATTTCTGCTTTAAACTTTAGGTACTATCCCAAAATGTATAACTAAGGTGACAGAAGTTGATTTCGGAGCATCATTTTTGAACAGGAGCTTCAACCGTTTTGTGGCATATGAGAAATTCCCTAAGCCCCGGCCGGACCTGTCGATTTTGGTCAAAAATGAAAATTTCAAAAGTGCCCCAATTTCTGCTTTAAAGTTTAGGTTCTATCCCAAAATGTATCACTAAGGTGACAGAAGTTGATTTTGGAGCAAAATTTTTGAACAGGAGCTTCAACCGTTTTGTGGCATATGAGAAATTCCCTAAGCCCCGGACCTGTCGATTTTGGTCAAAAATGAAAATTTCAAAAGTGCCCCAATTTCTGCTTTAAAGTTTAGGTACTATCCCAAAATGTATCACTAAGGTGACAGAAGTTGATTATGAAGCATCATTTTTGAACAGGAGCTTCAACCGTTTTGTGGCATATGAGAAATTCCCTAAGCCACGGACCTGTCGATTTTGGTCAAAAATGAAAATTTCAAAAGTGCCCCAATTTCTGCTTTAAACTTTAGGTACTATCCCAAAATGTATCACTAAGGTGACAGAAGTTGATTTCAGAGCATCATTTTTGAACAGTAGCTTCAACTGTTTTGTGGCATATGAGAAATTCCCTAAGCCCCGGACCTGTCGATTTTGGTCAAAAATGAAAATTTCAAAAGTGCCCCAATTTCTGCTTTAAAGTTTAGGTACTATCCCAAAATGTATCACTAAGGTGACAGAAGTTGATTATGAAGCATCATTTTTGAACATGAGCTTCAACCGTTTTGTGGCATATGAGAAATTCCCTAAGCCCCGGACCTGTCGATTTTGGTCAAAAATGAAAATTTCAAAAGTGCCCCAATTTCTGCTTTAAACTTTAGGTACTATCCCAAAATGTATGACTAAGGTGACAGAAGTTGATTTCGGAGCATAATTTTTGAACAGGAGCTTCAACTGTTTTGTGGCATATGAGAAATTCCCTAAGCCCCGGACCTGTCGATTTTGGTCAAAAATGAAAATTTCAAAAGTGCCCCAATTTCTGCTTTAAACTTTAGGTACTATCCCAAAATGTATCACTAAGGTGACAGAAGTTGATTTCAGAGCATAATTTTTGAACAGTAGCTTCAACTGTTTTGTGGCATATGATCAATTCCCTAAGCCCCGGACCTGTCTATTTTGGTCAAAAATGAAAATTTCAAAAGTGCCCCAATTTCTGCTTTAAAGTTTAGGTACTTTCCCAAAATGTATCACTAAGGTGACAGAAGTTGATTTCAGAGCATAATTTTTGAACAGTAGCTTCAACCGTTTTGTGGCATATGAGAAATTCCCTAAGCCCTGGACCTGTCGATTTTGGTCAAAAATGAAAATTTCAAAAGTGCCCCAATTTCTGCTTTAAAGTTTAGGTTCTATCCCAAAATGTATCACTAAGGTGACAGAAGTTGATTTTGGAGGAAAATTTTTGAACAGGAGCTTCAACCGTTTCGTGGCATATGAGAAATTCCCTAAGCCCCGGACCTGTCGATTTTGGTCAAAAATGAAAATTTCAAAAGTGCCCCAATTTCTGCTTTAAAGTTTAGGTACTATCCCAAAATGTATCACTAAGGTGACAGAAGTTGATTATGAAGCATCATTTTTGAACAGGAGCTTCAACCGTTTTGTGGCATATGAGAAATTCCCTAAGCCCCGGACCTGTCGATTTTGGTCAAAAATGAAAATTTCAAAAGTGCCCCAATTTCTGCTTTAAACTTTAGGTACTATCCCAAAATGTATCACTAAGGTGACAGAAGTTGATTTCAGAGCATAATTTTTGAACAGTAGCTTCAACTGTTTTGTGGCATATGATAAATTCCCTAAGCCCCGGACCTGTCGATTTTGGTCAAAAATAAAAATTTCAAAAGTGCCCCAATTTCTGCTTTAAACTTTAGGTACTTTCCCAAAATGTATCACTTAGGTGACAGAAGTTGATTTCAGAGCATAATTTTTGAACAGTAGCTTCAACCGTTTTGTGGCATATGATAAGTTCCCTAACCCCCGGACCTGTCGATTTTGGTCAAAAATGAAAATTTCAAAAGTGCCCCAATTTCTGCTTTAAACTTTAGGTACTATCCCAAAATGTATCACTGAGGTGACAGAAGTTGATTATGGAGCATAATTTTTGAACAGGAGCTTCAACCGTTTTGTGGCATATGAGAAATTCCCTAAGCCCCTGACCTGTCGATTTTGGTCAAAAATGAAAATTTCAAAAGTGCCCCAATTTCTGCTTTAAACTTTAGGTACTATCCCAAAATGTATCACTAAGGTGACAGAAGTTGATTTCGGAGCATAATATTTGAACAGTAGCTTCAACCGTTTTGTGGCATATGAGAAATTCCCTAAGCCCCGGACCTGTCGATTTTGGTCAAAAATGAAAATGTCAAAAGTGCCCCAATTTCTGCTTTAAACTTTAGGTACTATCCCAAAATTTATCACTAAGGTGACAGAAGTTGATTTCAGAGCATAATTTTTGAACAGTAGCTTCAACTGTTTTGTGGCATATGATAAATTCCCTAAGCCCCGGACCTGTCGATTTTGGTCAAAAATGAAAATTTCAAAAGTGCCCCAATTTCTGCTTTAAAGTTTAGGTACTTTCCCAAAATGTATCACTAAGGTGACAGAAGTTGATTTCAGAGCATAATTTTTGAACAGTAGCTTCAACTGTTTTGTGGCATATGATAAATTCCCTAAGCCCCGGACCTGTCGATTTTGGTCAAAAATGAAAATTTCAAAAGTGCCCCAATTTCTGCTTTAAAGTATAGGAACTATCCCAAAATGTATCACTAAGGTGACAGAAGTTGATTTCGGAGCATAATTTTTAAACAGGAGCTTCAACCATTTTGTGGCATATGACAAATTCCCTAAGCCCCGGACCTGTCGATTTTGGTCAAAACTGAAAATTTCAAAAGTGCCCCAATTTCTGCTTTAAAGTTTAGGTACTATCCCAAAATGTATCACTAAGGTGACAGAAGTTGATTTCGGAGCATAAATTTTGAACAGGAGCTTCAACTGTTTTGTGGCATATGAGAAATTCCCTAAGCCCCAGACCTGGCGATTTTGGTCAAAAATGAAAATTTCAAAAGTGCCCCTATTTCTGCTTTAAAGTTTAGGTACTTTCCCAAAATGTATCACTAAGGTGACAGAAGTTGATTTCAGAGCATAATTTTTGAACAGTAGCTTCAACCGTTTTGTGGCATATGAGAAATTCCCTAAGCCCAGGACCTGTCGATTTTGGTCAAAAATGAAAATTTCAAAAGTGCCCCAATTTCTGCTTTAAACTTTAGGTACTATCCCAAAATGTATAACTAAGGTGACAGAAGTTGATTTTGGAGCATAATTTTTGAACAGGAGCTTCAACTGTTTTGTGGCATATGAGAAATTCCCTAAGCCCCGGCCGGACCTGTCGATTTTGGTCAAAAATGAAAATTTCAAAAGTGCCCCAATTTCTGCTTTAAAGTATAGGAACTATCCCAAAATGTATCACTAAGGTGACAGAAGTTGATTTCGGAGCATAATTTTTGAACAGGGAGCTTCAACCGTTTTGTGCATATGAGAAATTCCCTAAGCCCCGGACCTGTCGATTTTGGTCAAAAATGAAAATTTCAAAAGTGCCCCAATTTCTGCTTTAAACTTTAGGTACTATCCCAAAATGTATCACTAAGGTGACAGAAGTTGATTTCAGAGCATAATTTTTGAACAGTAGCTTCAACTGTTTTGTGGCATATGATAAATTCTCTAAGCCCCGGACCTGTCGATTTTGGTCAAAAATGAAAATTTCAAAAGTGCCCCAATTTCTGCTTTAAACTTTAGGTACTATCCAAAAATGTATCACTAAGGTGACAGAAGTTGATTTCAGAGCATAATTTTTGAACAGTAGCTTCAACTGTTTTGTGGCATATGATAAATTCCCTAAGCCCCGGACCTGTCGATTTTGGTCAAAAATGAAAATTTCAAAAGTGCCCCAATTTCTGCTTTAAACTTTAGGTACTATCCCAAAATGTATCACTAAGGTGACAGAAGTTGATTATGGAGCATAATTTTTGAACAGGAGCTTCAACCGTTTTGTGGCATATGAGAAATTCCCTAAGCCCCGGACCTGTCGATTTTGGTCAAAAATGAAAATTTCAAAAGTGCCCCAATTTCTGCTTTAAAGTATAGGAACTATCCCAAAATGTATCACTAAGGTGACAGAAGTTGATTTCGGAGCATGATTTTTGAACAGGAGCTTCAACCGTTTTGTGGCATATGAGAAATTCCCTAAGCCCCGGACCTGTCGATTTTGGTCAAAAATGAAAACTTCAAAAGTGCCCCAATTTCTGCTTTAAAGTTTAGGTACTATCCCAAAATGTATCACTAAGGTGACAGAAGTTGATTTCGGAGCATAAATTTTGAACAGGAGCTTCAACTGTTTTGTGGCATATGAGAAATTCCCTATGCCCCGGACCTGGCGATTTAGGTCAAAAATGAAAATTTCGAAAGTGCCCCAAATTCTGCTTTAAACTTTAGGTACTATCCCAAAATGCATCATTAAGGTGACAGAAGTTGATTTCAGAGCATAATTTTTGAACAGTAGCTTCAACTGTTTTGTGGCATATGATAAATTCCCTAAGCCCCGGACCTGTCGATTTTGGTCAAAAATGAAAATTTCAAAAGTGCCCTAATTTCTGCTTTAAACTTTAGGTAATATCCCAAAATGTATCACTAAGGTGACAGAAGTTGATTTCAGAGCATAATTTTTGAACAGTAGATTCAACCGTTTTGTGGCATATGAGAAATTCCCTAAGCCCCGGACTTGTCGATTTTGGTCAAAAATGAAAATTTCAAAAGTGCCCCAATTTCTGCTTTAAACTTTAGGTACTATCCCAAAATGCATCATTAAGGTGACAGAAGTTGATTTCAGAGCATAATTTTTGAACAGTAGCTTCAACTGTTTTGTGGCATATGATAATTTCCCTAAGCCCCGGACCTGTCGATTTTGGTCAAAAATTAAAATGTCAAAAGTGCCCTAATTTCTGCTTTAAACTTTAGGTAATATCCCAAAATGTATAACTAAGGTGACAGAAGTTGATTTCGGAGCATAATTTTTGAACAGGAGCTTCAACTGTTTTGTGGCATATGAGAAATTCCCTAAGCCCCGGACTTGTCGATTTTGGTCAAAAATGAAAATTTCAAAAGTGCCCCAATTTCTGCTTTAAAGTTTTGGTACTATCCCAAAATGTATCACTAAGGTGACAGACGTTGATTTTGGAGCATAATTTTTGAACAGGAGCTTCAACTGTTTTGTGGCATATGAGAAATTCCCTAAGCCCCGGACCTGTCGATTTTGGTCAAAAATGAAAATTTCAAAAGTGCCCCAATTTCTGCTTTAAAGTTTAGGTACTATCCCAAAATGTATCACTAAGGTGACAGAAGTTGATTATGAAGCATCATTTTTGAACAGGAGCTTCAACCGTTTTGTGGCATATGAGAAATTCCCTAAGCCCCGGACCTGTCGATTTTGGTCAAAAATTAAAATTTCAAAAGTGCCCCAATTTCTGCTTTAAACTTTAGGTACTATCCCAAAATGTATAACTAAGGTGACAGAAGTTGATTTCGGAGCATAATTTTTGAACAGGAGCTTCAACTGTTTTGTGGCATATGAGAAATTCCCTAAGCCCCGGACCTGTCTATTTTGGTCAAAAATGAAAATTTCAAAAGTGCCCCAATTTCTGCTTTAAAGTTTAGGTACTTTCCCAAAATGTATCACTAAGGTGACAGAAGTTGATTTCAGAGCATAATTTTTGAACAGTAGCTTCAACCGTTTTGTGGCATATGAGAAATTCCCTAAGCCCCGGACCTGTCGATTTTGGTCAAAAATGAAAATTTCAAAAGTGCCCCAATTTCTGCTTTAAACTTTAGGCACTATCCCAAAATGTATCACTAAGGTGACAGAAGTTGATTTCAGAGCATAATTTTTGAACAGTAGCTTCAACCGTTTTGTGGCATATGAGAAATTCCCTAAGCCCTGGACCTGTCGATTTTGGTCAAAAATGAAAATTTCAAAAGTGCCCCAATTTCTGCTTTAAACTTTAGGCACTATCCCAAAATGTATCACTAAGGTGACAGAAGTTGATTATGGAGCATAATTTTTGAACAGGAGCTTCAACCGTTTTGTGGCATATGAGAAATTCCCTAAGCCCCGGACTTGTCGATTTTGGTCAAAAATGAAAATTTCAAAAGTGCCCCAATTTCTGCTTTAAACTTTAGGTACTATCCCAAAATGCATCATTAAGGTGACAGAAGTTGATTTCAGAGCATAATTTTTGAACAGTAGCTTCAACTGTTTTGTGGCATATGATAATTTCCCTAAGCCCCGGACCTGTCGATTTTGGTCAAAAATTAAAATGTCAAAAGTGCCCTAATTTCTGCTTTAAACTTTAGGTAATATCCCAAAATGTATAACTAAGGTGACAGAAGTTGATTTCGGAGCATAATTTTTGAACAGGAGCTTCAACTGTTTTGTGGCATATGAGAAATTCCCTAAGCCCCGGACTTGTCGATTTTGGTCAAAAATGAAAATTTCAAAAGTGCCCCAATTTCTGCTTTAAAGTTTTGGTACTATCCCAAAATGTATCACTAAGGTGACAGACGTTGATTTTGGAGCATAATTTTTGAACAGGAGCTTCAACTGTTTTGTGGCATATGAGAAATTCCCTAAGCCCCGGACCTGTCGATTTTGGTCAAAAATGAAAATTTCAAAAGTGCCCCAATTTCTGCTTTAAAGTTTAGGTACTATCCCAAAATGTATCACTAAGGTGACAGAAGTTGATTATGAAGCATCATTTTTGAACAGGAGCTTCAACCGTTTTGTGGCATATGAGAAATTCCCTAAGCCCCGGACCTGTCGATTTTGGTCAAAAATTAAAATTTCAAAAGTGCCCCAATTTCTGCTTTAAACTTTAGGTACTATCCCAAAATGTATAACTAAGGTGACAGAAGTTGATTTCGGAGCATAATTTTTGAACAGGAGCTTCAACTGTTTTGTGGCATATGAGAAATTCCCTAAGCCCCGGACCTGTCTATTTTGGTCAAAAATGAAAATTTCAAAAGTGCCCCAATTTCTGCTTTAAAGTTTAGGTACTTTCCCAAAATGTATCACTAAGGTGACAGAAGTTGATTTCAGAGCATAATTTTTGAACAGTAGCTTCAACCGTTTTGTGGCATATGAGAAATTCCCTAAGCCCCGGACCTGTCGATTTTGGTCAAAAATGAAAATTTCAAAAGTGCCCCAATTTCTGCTTTAAAGTTTTGGTACTATCCCAAAATGTATCACTAAGGTGACAGACGTTGATTTTGGAGCATAATTTTTGAACAGGAGCTTCAACTGTTTTGTGGCATATGAGAAATTCCCTAAGCCCCGGACCTGTCGATTTTGGTCAAAAATGAAAATTTCAAAAGTGCCCCAATTTCTGCTTTAAAGTTTAGGTACTATCCCAAAATGTATCACTAAGGTGACAGAAGTTGATTATGAAGCATCATTTTTGAACAGGAGCTTCAACCGTTTTGTGGCATATGAGAAATTCCCTAAGCCCCGGACCTGTCGATTTTGGTCAAAAATTAAAATTTCAAAAGTGCCCCAATTTCTGCTTTAAACTTTAGGTACTATCCCAAAATGTATAACTAAGGTGACAGAAGTTGATTTCGGAGCATAATTTTTGAACAGGAGCTTCAACTGTTTTGTGGCATATGAGAAATTCCCTAAGCCCCGGACCTGTCTATTTTGGTCAAAAATGAAAATTTCAAAAGTGCCCCAATTTCTGCTTTAAAGTTTAGGTACTTTCCCAAAATGTATCACTAAGGTGACAGAAGTTGATTTCAGAGCATAATTTTTGAACAGTAGCTTCAACCGTTTTGTGGCATATGAGAAATTCCCTAAGCCCCGGACCTGTCGATTTTGGTCAAAAATGAAAATTTCAAAAGTGCCCCAATTTCTGCTTTAAACTTTAGGCACTATCCCAAAATGTATCACTAAGGTGACAGAAGTTGATTTCAGAGCATAATTTTTGAACAGTAGCTTCAACCGTTTTGTGGCATATGAGAAATTCCCTAAGCCCTGGACCTGTCGATTTTGGTCAAAAATGAAAATTTCAAAAGTGCCCCAATTTCTGCTTTAAACTTTAGGCACTATCCCAAAATGTATCACTAAGGTGACAGAAGTTGATTATGGAGCATAATTTTTGAACAGGAGCTTCAACCGTTTTGTGGCATATGAGAAATTCCCTAAGCCCCGGACCTGTCGATTTTGGTCAAAAATGAAAATTTCAAAAGTGCCCCAATTTCTGCTTTAAACTTTAGGTACTATCCCAAAATGTATAACTAAGGTGACAGAAGTTGATTTCGGAGCATCATTTTTGAACAGGAGCTTCAACCGTTTTGTGGCATATGAGAAATTCCCTAAGCCCCGGCCGGACCTGTCGATTTTGGTCAAAAATGAAAATTTCAAAAGTGCCCCAATTTCTGCTTTAAAGTTTAGGTTCTATCCCAAAATGTATCACTAAGGTGACAGAAGTTGATTTTGGAGCAAAATTTTTGAACAGGAGCTTCAACCGTTTTGTGGCATATGAGAAATTCCCTAAGCCCCGGACCTGTCGATTTTGGTCAAAAATGAAAATTTCAAAAGTGCCCCAATTTCTGCTTTAAAGTTTAGGTACTATCCCAAAATGTATCACTAAGGTGACAGAAGTTGATTATGAAGCATCATTTTTGAACAGGAGCTTCAACCGTTTTGTGGCATATGAGAAATTCCCTAAGCCACGGACCTGTCGATTTTGGTCAAAAATGAAAATTTCAAAAGTGCCCCAATTTCTGCTTTAAACTTTAGGTACTATCCCAAAATGTATCACTAAGGTGACAGAAGTTGATTTCAGAGCATCATTTTTGAACAGTAGCTTCAACTGTTTTGTGGCATATGATAAATTCCCTAAGCCCCGGACCTGTCGATTTTGGTCAAAAATGAAAATTTCAAAAGTGCCCCAATTTCTGCTTTAAAGTTTAGGTACTTTCCCAAAATGTATCACTAAGGTGACAGAAGTTGATTTCAGAGCATAATTTTTGAACAGTAGCTTCAACCGTTTTGTGGCATATGAGAAATTCCCTAAGCCCCGGACCTGTCGATTTTGGTCAAAAATGAAAATTTCAAAAGTGCCCCAATTTCTGCTTTAAAGTTTAGGTACTATCCCAAAATGTATCACTAAGGTGACAGAAGTTGATTATGAAGCATCATTTTTGAACATGAGCTTCAACCGTTTTGTGGCATATGAGAAATTCCCTAAGCCCCGGACCTGTCGATTTTGGTCAAAAATGAAAATTTCAAAAGTGCCCCAATTTCTGCTTTAAACTTTAGGTACTATCCCAAAATGTATGACTAAGGTGACAGAAGTTGATTTCGGAGCATAATTTTTGAACAGGAGCTTCAACTGTTTTGTGGCATATGAGAAATTCCCTAAGCCCCGGACCTGTCGATTTTGGTCAAAAATGAAAATTTCAAAAGTGCCCCAATTTCTGCTTTAAACTTTAGGTACTATCCCAAAATGTATCACTAAGGTGACAGAAGTTGATTTCAGAGCATAATTTTTGAACAGTAGCTTCAACTGTTTTGTGGCATATGATCAATTCCCTAAGCCCCGGACCTGTCTATTTTGGTCAAAAATGAAAATTTCAAAAGTGCCCCAATTTCTGCTTTAAAGTTTAGGTACTTTCCCAAAATGTATCACTAAGGTGACAGAAGTTGATTTCAGAGCATAATTTTTGAACAGTAGCTTCAACCGTTTTGTGGCATATGAGAAATTCCCTAAGCCCTGGACCTGTCGATTTTGGTCAAAAATGAAAATTTCAAAAGTGCCCCAATTTCTGCTTTAAAGTTTAGGTTCTATCCCAAAATGTATCACTAAGGTGACAGAAGTTGATTTTGGAGGAAAATTTTTGAACAGGAGCTTCAACCATTTCGTGGCATATGAGAAATTCCCTAAGCCCCGGACCTGTCGATTTTGGTCAAAAATGAAAATTTCAAAAGTGCCCCAATTTCTGCTTTAAAGTTTAGGTACTATCCCAAAATGTATCACTAAGGTGACAGAAGTTGATTATGAAGCATCATTTTTGAACAGGAGCTTCAACCGTTTTGTGGCATATGAGAAATTCCCTAAGCCCCGGACCTGTCGATTTTGGTCAAAAATGAAAATTTCAAAAGTGCCCCAATTTCTGCTTTAAACTTTAGGTACTATCCCAAAATGTATCACTAAGGTGACAGAAGTTGATTTCAGAGCATAATTTTTGAACAGTAGCTTCAACTGTTTTGTGGCATATGATAAATTCCCTAAGCCCCGGACCTGTCGATTTTGGTCAAAAATGAAAATTTCAAAAGTGCCCCAATTTCTGCTTTAAAGTTTAGGTACTTTCCCAAAATGTATCACTAAGGTGACAGAAGTTGATTTCAGAGCATAATTTTTGAACAGTAGCTTCAACCGTTTTGTGGCATATGAGAAATTCCCTAAGCCCCGGACCTGTCGATTTTGGTCAAAAATGAAAATTTCAAAAGTGCCCCAATTTCTGCTTTAAAGTTTAGGTACTATCCCAAAATGTATCACTAAGGTGACAGAAGTTGATTATGGAGCATAATTTTTGAACAGGAGCTTCAACCGTTTTGTGGCATATGAGAAATTCCCTAAGCCCCGGACCTGTCGATTTTGGTAAAAAATGAAAATTTCAAAAGTGCCATAATTTCTGCTTTAAACTTTAGGTACTATCCCAAAATGTATCACTAAGGTGACAGAAGTTGATTTCGGAGCATAATTTTTGAACAGTAGCTTCAACCGTTTTGTGGCATATGAGAAATTCCCTAAGCCCCGGACCTGTTGATTTTGGTCTAAAATTAAAATTTCAAAAGTGCCCTAATTTCTGCTTTAAACTTTAGGTAATATCCCAAAATGTATCACTAAGGTGACAGAAGTTGATTTCGGAGCATAATTTTTGAACAGTAGCTTCAACCGTTTTGTGGCTTATGAGAAATTCCCTAAGCCCCGGACCTGTTGATTTTGGTCTAAAATGAAAATTTCAAAAGTGCCCCAATTGCTGCTTTAAACTTTAATTAATATCCCAAAATGTATCACTAAGGTGACAGAAGTTGATTTCGGAGCATAATTTTTGAACAGGAGCTTCAACCATTTTGTGGCATATGAGAAATTCCCTAAGCCCCGGACCTGTCGATTTTGGTCAAAAATGAAAATTTCAAAAGTGACCCAATTTCTGCTTTAAAGTTTAGGTACTATCCCAAAATGTATCACTAAGGTGACAGAAGTTGATTATGAAGCATCATTTTTGAACAGGAGCTTCAACCGTTTTGTGGCATATGAGAAATTCCCTAAGCCCCGGACCTGTCGATTTTGGTCAAAAATGAAAATTTCAAAAGTGCCCCAATTTCTGCTTTAAACTTTAGGTACTATCCCAAAATGTATCACTAAGGTGACAGAAGTTGATTTCGGAGCATAAATTTTGAACAGGAGCTTCAACTGTTTTGTGGCATATGAGAAATTCCCTAAGCCCCGGACCTGGCGATTTTGGTCAAAAATGAAAATTTCAAAAGTGCCCCAATTTCTGCTTTAAAGTTTAGGTACTATCCCAAAATGTATCACTAAGGTGACAGAAGTTGATTTCGGAGCATAATTTTTGAACAGGAGCTTCAACCGTTTTGTGGCATATAAGAAATTCCCTAAGCCCCGGACCTGTCGATTTTGGTCAAAAATGAAAATGTCAAAAGTGCCCCAATTTCTGCTTTAAAGTTTAGGTACTATCCCAAAATGTATCACTAAGGTGACAGAAGTTGATTATGGAGCATAATTTTTGAACAGGAGCTTCAACCGTTTTGTGCATATGAGAAATTCCCTAAGCCCTGGACCTGTCGATTTTGGTCAAAAATGAAAATTTCAAAAGTGCCCCAATTTCTGCTTTAAACTTTAGGTACTATCCCAAAATGTATAACTAAGGTGACAGAAGTTGATTTCGGAGCATAATTTTTGAACAGGAGCTTCAACTGTTTTGTGGCATATGAGAAATTCCCTAAGCCCCGGACCTGGCGATTTTGGTCAAAAATGAAAATTTCAAAAGTGCCCCAATTTCTGCTTTAAAGTTTAGGTACTTTCCCAAAATGTATCACTAAGGTGACAGAAGTTGATTTCAGAGCATAATTTTTGAACAGTAGCTTCAACCGTTTTGTGGCATATGAGAAATTCCCTAAGCCCCGGACCTGTCGATTTTGGTCAAAAATGAAAATTTCAAAAGTGCCCCAATTTCTGCTTTAAACTTTAGGTACTATCCCAAAATGTATCACTAAGGTGACAGAAGTTGATTTCAGAGCATAATTTTTGAACAGTAGCTTCAACTGTTTTGTGGCATATGATAAATTCCCTAAGCCCCGGACCTGTCGATTTTGGTCAAAAATGAAAATTTCAAAAGTGCCCCAATTTCTGCTTTAAAGTTTAGGTACTTTCCCAAAATGTATCACTAAGGTGACAGAAGTTGATTTCAGAGCATAATTTTTGAACAGTAGCTTCAACCGTTTTGTGGCATATGAGAAATTCCCTAAGCCCCGGACCTGTCGATTTTGGTCAAAAATGAAAATTTCAAAAGTGCCCCAATTTCTGCTTTAAAGTTTAGGTACTATCCCAAAATGTATCACTAAGGTGACAGAAGTTGATTTTGGAGCATCATTTTTGAACAGGAGCTTCAACCGTTTTGTGGCATATGAGAAATTCCCTAAGCCCCGGACCTGTCGATTTTGGTCAAAAATGAAAATTTCAAAAGTGCCCCAATTTCTGCTTTAAAGTTTAGGTACTATCCCAAAATGTATCACTAAGGTGACAGAAGTTGATTATGAAGCATCATTTTTGAACAGGAGCTTCAACCGTTTTGTGGCATATGAGAAATTCCCTAAGCCCCGGACCTGTCGATTTTGGAAAAAAATGAAAATTTCAAAAGTGCCATAATTTCTGCTTTAAACTTTAGGTACTATCCCAAAATGTATCGCTAAGGTGACAGAAGTTGATTTCGGAGCATAATTTTTGAACAGTAGCTTCAACCGTTTTGTGGCATATGAGAAATTCCCTAAGCCCCGGACCTGTTGATTTTGGTCTAAAATTAAAATTTCAAAAGTGCCCTAATTTCTGCTTTAAACTTTAGGTAATATCCCAAAATGTATCACTAAGGTGACAGAAGTTGATTTCGGAGCATAATTTTTGAACAGTAGCTTCAACCGTTTTGTGGCATATGAGAAATTCCCTAAGCCCCGGACCTGTTGATTTTGGTCTAAAATGAAAATTTCAAAAGTGCCCCAATTGCTGCTTTAAACTTTAATTAATATCCCAAAATGTATCACTAAGGTGACAGAAGTTGATTTCGGAGCATAATTTTTGAACAGGAGCTTCAACCATTTTGTGGCATATGAGAAATTCCCTAAGCCCCGGACCTGTCGATTTTGGTCAAAAATGAAAATTTCAAAAGTGACCCAATTTCTGCTTTAAAGTTTAGGTACTATCCCAAAATGTATCACTAAGGTGACAGAAGTTGATTATGAAGCATCATTTTTGAACAGGAGCTTCAACCGTTTTGTGGCATATGAGAAATTCCCTAAGCCCCGGACCTGTCGATTTTGGTCAAAAATGAAAATTTCAAAAGTGCCCCAATTTCTGCTTTAAACTTTAGGTACTATCCCAAAATGTATCACTAAGGTGACAGAAGTTGATTTCGGAGCATACATTTTGAACAGGAGCTTCAACTGTTTTGTGGCATATGAGAAATTCCCTAAGCCCCGGACCTGGCGATTTTGGTCAAAAATGAAAATTTCAAAAGTGCCCCAATTTCTGCTTTAAAGTTTAGGTACTATCCCAAAATGTATCACTAAGGTGACAGAAGTTGATTATGGAGCATAATTTTTGAACAGGAGCTTCAACCGTTTTGTGCATATGAGAAATTCCCTAAGCCCTGGACCTGTCGATTTTGGTCAAAAATGAAAATTTCAAAAGTGCCCCAATTTCTGCTTTAAACTTTAGGTACTATCCCAAAATGTATAACTAAGGTGACAGAAGTTGATTTCGGAGCATAATTTTTGAACAGGAGCTTCAACTGTTTTGTGGCATATGAGAAATTCCCTAAGCCCCGGACCTGGCGATTTTGGTCAAAAATGAAAATTTCAAAAGTGCCCCAATTTCTGCTTTAAAGTTTAGGTACTTTCCCAAAATGTATCACTAAGGTGACAGAAGTTGATTTCAGAGCATAATTTTTGAACAGTAGCTTCAACCGTTTTGTGGCATATGAGAAATTCCCTAAGCCCCGGACCTGTCGATTTTGGTCAAAAATGAAAATTTCAAAAGTGCCCCAATTTCTGCTTTAAACTTTAGGTACTATCCCAAAATGTATCACTAAGGTGACAGAAGTTGATTTCAGAGCATAATTTTTGAACAGTAGCTTCAACCGTTTTGTGGCATATGAGAAATTCCCTAAGCCCCGGACCTGTCGATTTTGGTCAAAAATGAAAATTTCAAAAGTGCCCCAATTTCTGCTTTAAACTTTAGGCACTATCCCAAAATGTATCACTAAGGTGACAGAAGTTGATTTCAGAGCATAATTTTTGAACAGTAGCTTCAACCGTTTTGTGGCATATGAGAAATTCCCTAAGCCCTGGACCTGTCGATTTTGGTCAAAAATGAAAATTTCAAAAGTGCCCCAATTTCTGCTTTAAACTTTAGGCACTATCCCAAAATGTATCACTAAGGTGACAGAAGTTGATTATGGAGCATAATTTTTGAACAGGAGCTTCAACCGTTTTGTGGCATATGAGAAATTCCCTAAGCCCCGGACCTGTCGATTTTGGTCAAAAATGAAAATTTCAAAAGTGCCCCAATTTCTGCTTTAAACTTTAGGTACTATCCCAAAATGTATAACTAAGGTGACAGAAGTTGATTTCGGAGCATAATTTTTGAACAGGAGCTTCAACTGTTTTGTGGCATATGAGAAATTCCCTAAGCCCCGGACCTGTCGATTTTGGTCAAAAATGAAAATTTCAAAAGTGCCCCAATTTCTGCTTTAAAGTTTAGGTACTATCCCAAAATGTATCACTAAGGTGACAGAAGTTGATTTTGGAGCATCATTTTTTAAACAGGAGCTTCAACCGTTTTGTGGCATATGAGAAATTCCCTAAGCCCCGGACCTGTCGATTTTGGTCAAAAATGAAAATTTCAAAAGTGCCCCAATTTCTGCTTTAAAGTTTAGGTACTATCCCAAAATGTATCACTAAGGTGACAGAAGTTGATTATGAAGCATCATTTTTGAACAGGAGCTTCAACCGTTTTGTGGCATATGAGAAATTCCCTAAGCCCCGGACCTGTCGATTTTGGTCAAAAATGAAAATTTCAAAAGTGCCCCAATTTCTGCTTTAAACTTTAGGTACTATCCCAAAATGTATCACTAAGGTGACAGAAGATGATTTCGGAGCATAATTTTTGAACAGTAGCTTCAACCGTTTTGTGGCATATGAGAAATTCCCTAAGCCCCGGACCTGTTGATTTTGGTCTAAAATTAAAATTTCAAAAGTGCCCCAATTTCTGCTTTAAACTTTAGGTAATATCCCAAAATGTATCACTAAGGTGACAGAAGTTTATTTCGGAGCATAATTTTTGAACAGTAGCTTCAACCGTTTTGTGGCATATGAGAAATTCCCTAAGCCCCGGACCTGTTGATTTTGGTCTAAAATGAAAATTTCAAAAGTGCCCCAATTGCTGCTTTAAACTTTAGGTAATATCACAAAATGTATCACTAAGGTGACAGAAGTTGATTTCGGAGCATAATTTTTGAACAGGAGCTTCAACCATTTTGTGGCATATGAGAAATTCCCTAAGCCCCGGACCTGTCGATTTTGGTCAAAAATGAAAATTTCAAAAGTGCCCCAATTTCTGCTTTAAAGTTTAGGTACTATCCCAAAATGTATCACTAAGGTGACAGAAGTTGATTATGAAGCATCATTTTTGAACAGGAGCTTCAACCGTTTTGTGGCATATGAGAAATTCCCTAAGCCCCGGACCTGTCGATTTTGGTCAAAAATGAAAATTTCAAAAGTGCCCCAATTTCTGCTTTAAAGTTTAGGTACTATCCCAAAATGTATCACTAAGGTGACAGAAGTTGATTTCGGAGCATAAATTTTGAACAGGAGCTTCAACTGTTTTGTGGCATATGAGAAATTCCCTAAGCCCCGGACCTGGCGATTTTGGTCAAAAATGAAAATTTCAAAAGTGCCCCAATTTCTGCTTTAAAGTTTAGGTACTATCCCAAAATGTATCACTAAGGTGACAGAAGTTGATTTCGGAGCATAATTTTTGAACAGGAGCTTCAACCGTTTTGTGGCATATGAGAAATTCCCTAAGCCCCGGACCTGTCGATTTTGGTCAAAAATGAAAATGTCAAAAGTGCCCCAATTTCTGCTTTAAAGTTTAGGTACTATCCCAAAATGTATCACTAAGGTGACAAAAGTTGATTATGGAGCATAATTTTTGAACAGGAGCTTCAACCGTTTTGTGGCATATGAGAAATTCCCTAAGCCCCGGACCTGTCGATTTTGGTCAAAAATGAAAATGTCAAAAGTGCCCCAATTTCTGCTTTAAAGTATAGGAACTATCCCAAAATGTATCACTAAGGTGACAGAAGTTGATTTCGGAGCATAATTTTTGAACAGGAGCTTCAACCGTTTTGTGCATATGAGAAATTCCCTAAGCCCTGGACCTGTCGATTTTGGTCAAAAATGAAAATTTCAAAAGTGCCCCAATTTCTGCTTTAAAGTTTAGGTACTATCCCAAAATGTATCACTAAGGTGACAGAAATTGATTATGGAGCATAATTTTTGAACAGGAGCTTCAACCGTTTTGTGGCATATGAGAAATTCCCTAAGCCCCGGACCTGTCGATTTTGGTCAAAAATGAAAATTTCAAAAGTGCCTCAATTTCTGATTTAAAGTTTAGGTACTATCCCAAAATGTATCACTAAGGTGACAGAAGTTGATTATGGAGCATCATTTTTGAACAGGAGCTTCAACCGTTTTGTGACATATGAGAAATTTCCTAAGCCCCGGACCTGTCGATTTTGGTCAAAAATGAAAATTTCAAAAGTGCCCCAATTTCTGCTTTAAACTTTAGGTACTATCCCAAAATGTATCACTAAGGTGACAGAAGTTGATTTCGGAGCATAATTTTTGAACAGTAGCTTCAACCGTTTTGTGGCATATGAGAAATTCCCTAAGCCCCGGACCTGTTGATTTTGGTCTAAAATGAAAATTTCAAAAGTGCCCCAATTTCTGCTTTAAACTTTAGGTAATATCCCAAAATGTATCACTAAGGTGACAGAAGTTGATTTCGGAGCATAATTTTTGAACAGGAGCTTCAACCGTTTTGTGCATATGAGAAATTCCCTAAGCCCTGGACCTGTCGATTTTGGTCAAAAATGAAAATTTCAAAAGTGCCCCAATTTCTGCTTTAAAGTTTAGGTACTATCCCAAAATGTATCACTAAGGTGATAGAAGTTGATTATGGAGCATAATTTTTGAACAGGAGCTTCAACCGTTTTGTGGCATATGAGAAATTCCCTAAGCCCCGGACCTGTCGATTTTGGTCAAAAATGAAAATTTCAAAAGTGCCCCAATTTCTGCTTTAAAGTTTAGGTACTATCCCAAAATGTATCACTAAATTGACAGAAGTTGATTATGGAGCATAATTTTTGAACAGGAGCTTCAACCGTTTTGTGGCATATGAGAAATTCCCTAAGCCCCGGACCTGTCGATTTTGGTCAAAAATGAAAATTTCAAAAGTGCCCCAATTTCTGCTTTAAAGTTTAGGTACTATCCCAAAATGTATCACTAAATTGACAGAAGTTGATTTCGGAGCATACATTTTGAACAGGAGCTTCAACTGTTTTGTGGCATATGAGAAATTCCCTAAGCCCCGGACCTGTCGATTTTGGTCAAAAATGAAAATTTCAAAAGTGCCCCAATTTCTGCTTTAAAGTTTAGGTACTTTCCCAAAATGTATCACAAAGGTGACAGAAGTTGATTTCAGAGCATAATTTTTGAACAGTAGCTTCAACCGTTTTGTGGCATATGAGAAATTCCCTAAGCCCCGGACCTGTCGATTTTGGTCAAAAATTAAAATTTCAAAAGTGCCCCAATTTCTGCTTTAAAGTTTAGGTACTTTCCCAAAATGTATCACTAAGGTGACAGAAGTTGATTTCAGAGCATAATTTTTGAACAGTAGCTTCAACTGTTTTGTGGCATATGATAAATTCCCTAAGCCCCGGACCTGTCGATTTTGGTCAAAAATGAAAATTTCAAAAGTGCCCCAATTTCTGCTTTAAAGTTTAGGTACTTTCCCAAAATGTATCACTTAGGTGACAGAAGTTGATTTCAGAGCATAATTTTTGAACAGTAGCTTCAACCGTTTTGTGGCATATGAGAAATTCCCTAAGCCCCGGACCTGTCGATTTTGGTCAAAAATGAAAATTTCAAAAGTGCCCCAATTTCTGCTTTAAACTTTAGGTACTATCCCAAAATGTATCACTAAGGTAACAGAAGTTGATTTCAGAGCATAATTTTTGAACAGTAGCTTCAACTGTTTTGTGGCATATGATAAATTCCCTAAGCCCCGGACCTGTCGATTTTGGTCAAAAATGAAAATTTCAAAAGTGCCCCAATTTCTGCTTTAAAGTTTAGGTACTTTCCCAAAATGTATCACTAGGGTGACAGAAGTTGATTTCAGAGCATAATTTTTGAACAGTAGCTTCAACCGTTTTGTGGCATATGAGAAATTCCCTAAGCCCCGGACCTGTCGATTTTGGTCAAAAATGAAAATTTCAAAAGTGCCCCAATTTCTGCTTTAAACTTTAGGTACTATCCCAAAATGTATCACTAAGGTGACAGAAGTTGATTTCAGAGCATAATTTTTGAACAGTAGCTTCAACTGTTTTGTGGCATATGATAAATTCCCTAAGCCCCGGACCTGTCGATTTTGGTCAAAAATGAAAATTTCAAAAGTGCCCCAATTTCAGCTTTAAAGTTTAGGTACTTTCCCAAAATGTATCACTAAGGTGACAGAAGTTGATTTCAGAGCATAATTTTTGAACAGTAGCTTCAACCGTTTTGTGGCATATGAGAAATTCCTTAAGCCCAGGACCTGTCGATTTTGGTCAAAAATGAAAATTTCAAAAGTGCCCCAAAATCTGCTTTAAAGTATAGGAACTATCCCAAAATGTATCACTAAGGTGACAGAAGTTGATTTCGGAGCATAATTTTTGAACAGGAGCTTCAACCATTTTGTGGCATATGACAAATTCCCTAAGCCCCGGACCTGACGATTTTGGTCAAAACTGAAAATTTCAAAAGTGCCCCAATTTCTGCTTTAAAGTTTAGGTACTATCCCAAAATGTATCACTAAGGTGACAGAAGTTGATTTCAGAGCATAATTTTTGAACAGTAGCTTCAACCGTTTTGTGGCATATGAGAAATCCCTAAGCCCCGGACCTGTCGATTTTGATCAAAAATGAAAATTTCAAAAGTGCCCCAATTTCTGCTTTAAACTTTAGGTACTATCCCAAAATGTATCACTAAGGTGACAGAAGTTGATTTCAGAGCATAATTTTTGAACAGTAGCTTCAACTGTTTTGTGGCATATGATAAATTCCCTAAGCCCCGGACCTGTCGATTTTGGTCAAAAATGAAAATTTCAAAAGTGCCCCAATTTCTGCTTTAAAGTTTAGGTACTTTCCCAAAATGTATCACTAAGGTGACAGAAGTTGATTTCAGAGCATCATTTTTGAACAGTAGCTTCAACCGTTTTGTGGCATATGAGAAATTCCCCAAGCCCCGGACCTGTCGATTTTGGTCAAAAATGAAAATTTCAAAAGTGCCCCAATTTCTGCTTTAAACTTTAGGTACTATCCCAAAATGTATCACTAAGGTGACAGAAGTTGATTATGGAGCATAATTTTTGAACAGGAGCTTAAACCGTTTTGTGGCATATGAGAAATTCCCTAAGCCCCGGACCTGTCGATTTTGGTCAAAAATGAAAATTTCAAAAGTGCCCCAATTTCTGCTTTAAACTTTAGGTACTATCCCAAAATGTATAACTAAGGTGACAGAAGTTGATTTCGGAGCATAATTTTTGAACAGGAGCTTCAACTGTTTTGTGGCATATGAGAAATTCCCTAAGCCCCGGACCTGTCGATTTTGGTCAAAAATGAAAATTTCAAAAGTGCCCCAATTTCTGCTTTAAAGTTTAGGTACTTTCCCAAAATGTATCACTAAGGTGACAGAAGTTGATTTCAGAGCATAATTTTTGAACAGTAGCTTCAACCGTTTTGTGGCATATGAGAAATTCCCTAAGCCCCGGACCTGTCGATTTTGGTCAAAAATGAAAATTTCAAAAGTGCCCCAATTTCTGCTTTAAACTTTAGGTACTATCCCAAAATGTATCACTAAGGTGACAGAAGTTGATTTCAGAGCATAATTTTTGAACAGTAGCTTCAACTGTTTTGTGGCATATGATAAATTCCCTAAGCCCCGGACCTGTCGATTTTGGTCAAAAATGAAAATTTCAAAAGTGCCCCAATTTCTGCTTTAAAGTTTAGGTACTTTCCCAAAATGTATCACTAAGGTGAAAGAAGTTGATTTCAGAGCATAACTTTTGAACAGTAGCTTCAACCGTTTTGTGGCATATGAGAAATTCCCCAAGCCCCGGACCTGTCGATTTTGGTCAAAAATGAAAATTTCAAAAGTGCCCCAATTTCTGCTTTAAACTTTAGGTACTATCCCAAAATGTATAACTAAGGTGACAGAAGTTGATTTCGGAGCATAATTTTTGAACAGGGAGCTTCAACCATTTTGTGCATATGAGAAATTCCCTAAGCCCTGGACCTGTCGATTTTGGTCAAAAATGAAAATTTCAAAAGTGCCCCAATTTCTGCTTTAAAGTTTAGGTACTATCCCAAAATGTATCACTAGGTGACAGAAGTTGATTTCAGAGCATAATTTTTGAACAGGAGCTTCAACCATTTTGTGGCATATGAGAAATTCCCTAAGCCCCGGACCTGTCGATTTTTGTCAAAAATGAAAATTTCAAAAGTGCCCCAATTTCTGCTTTAAAGTTTAGGTACTATCCCAAAATGTATCACTAAGGTGACAGAAGTTGATTTCAGAGCATAATATTTGAACATTAGCTTCAACCGTTTTGTGGCATATGAGAAATTCCCTAAGCCCCGGACCTGTCGATTTTGGTCAAAAATGAAAATTTCAAAAGTGCCCCAATTTCTGCTTTAAACTTTAGGTACTATCCCAAAATGTATAACTAAGGTGACAGAAGTTGATTTCGGAGCATAATTTTTGAACAGGGAGCTTCAACCATTTTGTGCATATGAGAAATTCCCTAAGCCCTGGACCTGTCGATTTTGGTCAAAAATGAAAATTTCAAAAGTGCCCCAATTTCTGCTTTAAAGTTTAGGTACTATCCCAAAATGTATCACTAGGTGACAGAAGTTGATTTCAGAGCATAATTTTTGAACAGGAGCTTCAACCATTTTGTGGCATATGAGAAATTCCCTAAGCCCCGGACCTGTCGATTTTTGTCAAAAATGAAAATTTCAAAAGTGCCCCAATTTCTGCTTTAAAGTTTAGGTACTATCCCAAAATGTATCACTAAGGTGACAGAAGTTGATTATGGAGCATAATTTTTGAACAGGAGCTTCAACCGTTTTGTGCATATGAGAAATTCCCTAAGCCCTGGACCTGTCGATTTTGGTCAAAAATGAAAATTTCAAAAGTGCCCCAATTTCTGCTTTAAACTTTAGGTACTATCCCAAAATGTATAACTAAGGTGACAGAAGTTGATTTCGGAGCATAATTTTTGAACAGGAGCTTCAACTGTTTTGTGGCATATGAGAAATTCCCTAAGCCCCGGACCTGGCGATTTTGGTCAAAAATGAAAATTTCAAAAGTGCCCCAATTTCTGCTTTAAAGTTTAGGTACTTTCCCAAAATGTATCACTAAGGTGACAGAAGTTGATTTCAGAGCATAATTTTTGAACAGTAGCTTCAACCGTTTTGTGGCATATGAGAAATTCCCTAAGCCCCGGACCTGTCGATTTTGGTCAAAAATGAAAATTTCAAAAGTGCCCCAATTTCTGCTTTAAACTTTAGGTACTATCCCAAAATGTATCACTAAGGTGACAGAAGTTGATTTCAGAGCATAATTTTTGAACAGTAGCTTCAACTGTTTTGTGGCATATGATAAATTCCCTAAGCCCCGGACCTGTCGATTTTGGTCAAAAATGAAAATTTCAAAAGTGCCCCAATTTCTGCTTTAAAGTTTAGGTACTTTCCCAAAATGTATCACTAAGGTGACAGAAGTTGATTTCAGAGCATAATTTTTGAACAGTAGCTTCAACCGTTTTGTGGCATATGAGAAATTCCCTAAGCCCCGGACCTGTCGATTTTGGTCAAAAATGAAAATTTCAAAAGTGCCCCAATTTCTGCTTTAAACTTTAGGCACTATCCCAAAATGTATCACTAAGGTGACAGAAGTTGATTTCAGAGCATAATTTTTGAACAGGAGCTTCAACCGTTTTGTGGCATATGAGAAATTCCCTAAGCCCCGGACCTGTCGATTTTGGTCAAAAATGAAAATTTCAAAAGTGCCCCAATTTCTGCTTTAAACTTTAGGTACTATCCCAAAATGTATAACTAAGGTGACAGAAGTTGATTTCGGAGCATAATTTTTGAACAGGAGCTTCAACTGTTTTGTGGCATATGAGAAATTCCCTAAGCCCCGGACCTGTCGATTTTGGTCAAAAATGAAAATTTCAAAAGTGCCCCAATTTCTGCTTTAAAGTTTAGGTACTATCCCAAAATGTATCACTAAGGTGACAGAAGTTGATTTTGGAGCATCATTTTTTAAACAGGAGCTTCAACCGTTTTGTGGCATATGAGAAATTCCCTAAGCCCCGGACCTGTCGATTTTGGTCAAAAATGAAAATTTCAAAAGTGCCCCAATTTCTGCTTTAAAGTTTAGGTACTATCCCAAAATGTATCACTAAGGTGACAGAAGTTGATTATGAAGCATCATTTTTGAACAGGAGCTTCAACCGTTTTGTGGCATATGAGAAATTCCCTAAGCCCCGGACCTGTCGATTTTGGTCAAAAATGAAAATTTCAAAAGTGCCCCAATTTCTGCTTTAAACTTTAGGTACTATCCCAAAATGTATCACTAAGGTGACAGAAGTTGATTTCAGAGCATAATTTTTGAACAGTAGCTTCAACTGTTTTGTGGCATATGATAAATTCCCTAAGCCCCGGACCTGTCGATTTTGGTCAAAAATGAAAATTTCAAAAGTGCCTTAATTTCTGCTTTAAAGTTTAGGTACTTTCCCAAAATGTATCACTAAGGTGAAAGAAGTTGATTTCAGAGCATAACTTTTGAACAGTAGCTTCAACCGTTTTGTGGCATATGAGAAATTCCCCAAGCCCCGGACCTGACGATTTTGGTCAAAAATGAAAATTTCAAAAGTGCCCCAATTTCTGCTTTAAACTTTAGGTACTATCCCAAAATGTATAACTAAGGTGACAGAAGTTGATTTCGGAGCATAATTTTTGAACAGGGAGCTTCAACCATTTTGTGCATATGAGAAATTCCCTAAGCCCTGGACCTGTCGATTTTGGTCAAAAATGAAAATTTCAAAAGTGCCCCAATTTCTGCTTTAAACTTTAGGCACTATCCCAAAATGTATCACTAAGGTGACAGAAGTTGATTTCAGAGCATAATTTTTGAACAGTAGCTTCAACCGTTTTGTGGCATATGAGAAATTCCCTAAGCCCTGGACCTGTCGATTTTGGTCAAAAATGAAAATTTCAAAAGTGCCCCAATTTCTGCTTTAAACTTTAGGCACTATCCCAAAATGTATCACTAAGGTGACAGAAGTTGATTATGGAGCATAATTTTTGAACAGGAGCTTCAACCGTTTTGTGGCATATGAGAAATTCCCTAAGCCCCGGACCTGTCGATTTTGGTCAAAAATGAAAATTTCAAAAGTGCCCCAATTTCTGCTTTAAACTTTAGGTACTATCCCAAAATGTATAACTAAGGTGACAGAAGTTGATTTCGGAGCATAATTTTTGAACAGGAGCTTCAACTGTTTTGTGGCATATGAGAAATTCCCTAAGCCCCGGACCTGTCGATTTTGGTCAAAAATGAAAATTTCAAAAGTGCCCCAATTTCTGCTTTAAACTTTAGGTACTATCCCAAAATGTATCACTAAGGTGACAGAAGATGATTTCGGAGCATAATTTTTGAACAGTAGCTTCAACCGTTTTGTGGCATATGAGAAATTCCCTAAGCCCCGGACCTGTTGATTTTGGTCTAAAATTAAAATTTCAAAAGTGCCCCAATTTCTGCTTTAAACTTTAGGTAATATCCCAAAATGTATCACTAAGGTGACAGAAGTTGATTTCGGAGCATAATTTTTGAACAGTAGCTTCAACCGTTTTGTGGCATATGAGAAATTCCCTAAGCCCCGGACCTGTTGATTTTGGTCTAAAATGAAAATTTCAAAAGTGCCCCAATTGCTGCTTTAAACTTTAGGTAATATCCCAAAATGTATCACTAAGGTGACAGAAGTTGATTTCGGAGCATAATTTTTGAACAGGAGCTTCAACCATTTTGTGGCATATGAGAAATTCCCTAAGCCCCGGACCTGTCGATTTTGGTCAAAAATGAAAATTTCAAAAGTGCCCCAATTTCTGCTTTAAAGTTTAGGTACTATCCCAAAATGTATCACTAAGGTGACAGAAGTTGATTATGAAGCATCATTTTTGAACAGGAGCTTCAACCGTTTTGTGGCATATGAGAAATTCCCTAAGCCCCGGACCTGTCGATTTTGGTCAAAAATGAAAATTTCAAAAGTGCCCCAATTTCTGCTTTAAACTTTAGGTACTATCCCAAAATGTATCACTAAGGTGACAGAAGTTGATTTCGGAGCATAATTTTTGAACAGTAGCTTCAACCGTTTTGTGGCATATGAGAAATTCCCTAAGCCCCGGACCTGGCGATTTTGGTCAAAATGAAAATTTCAAAAGTGCCCCAATTTCTGCTTTAAAGTTTAGGTACTATCCCAAAATGTATCACTAAGGTGACAGAAGTTGATTTCGGAGCATAAATTTTGAACAGGAGCTTCAACTGTTTTGTGGCATATGAGAAATTCCCTAAGCCCCGGACCTGGCGATTTTGGTCAAAAATGAAAATTTCAAAAGTGCCCCAATTTCTGCTTTAAAGTTTAGGTACTATCCCAAAATGTATAACTAAGGTGACAGAAGTTGATTTCGGAGCATAATTTTTGAACAGGAGCTTCAACCGTTTTGTGGCATATGAGAAATTCCCTAAGCCCCGGACCTGTCGATTTTGGTCAAAAATGAAAATGTCAAAAGTGCCCCAATTTCTGCTTTAAAGTTTAGGTACTATCCCAAAATGTATCACTAAGGTGACAAAAGTTGATTATGGAGCATAATTTTTGAACAGGAGCTTCAACCGTTTTGTGGCATATGAGAAATTCCCTAAGCCCCAGACCTGTCGATTTTGGTCAAAAATGAAAATGTCAAAAGTGCCCCAATTTCTGCTTTAAAGTATAGGAACTATCCCAAAATGTATCACTAAGGTGACAGAAGTTGATTTCGGAGCATAATTTTTGAACAGGAGCTTCAACCGTTTTGTGCATATGAGAAATTCCCTAAGCCCTGGACCTGTCGATTTTGGTCAAAAATGAAAATTTCAAAAGTGCCCCAATTTCTGCTTTAAAGTTTAGGTACTATCCCAAAATGTATCACTAAGGTGACAGAAGTTGATTATGGAGCATAATTTTTGAACAGGAGCTTCAACCGTTTTGTGGCATATGAGAAATTCCCTAAGCCCCGGACCTGTCGATTTTGGTCAAAAATGAAAATTTCAAAAGTGCCCCAATTTCTGATTTAAAGTTTAGGTACTATCCCAAAATGTATCACTAAGGTGACAGAAGTTGATTATGGAGCATCATTTTTGAACAGGAGCTTCAACCGTTTTGTGACATATGAGAAATTTCCTAAGCCCCGGACCTGTCGATTTTGGTCAAAAATGAAAATTTCAAAAGTGCCCCAATTTCTGCTTTAAACTTTAGGTACTATCCCAAAATGTATCACTAAGGTGACAGAAGTTGATTTCGGAGCATAATTTTTGAACAGTAGCTTCAACCGTTTTGTGGCATATGAGAAATTCCCTAAGCCCCGGACCTGTCAATTTTGGTCTAAAATGAAAATTTCAAAAGTGCCCCAATTTCTGCTTTAAACTTTAGGTAATATCCCAAAATGTATCACTAAGGTGACAGAAGTTGATTTTGGAGCATAATTTTTGAACAGGAGCTTCAACCGTTTTGTGCATATGAGAAATTCCCTAAGCCCTGGACCTGTCGATTTTGGTCAAAAATGAAAATTTCAAAAGTGCCCCAATTTCTGCTTTAAAGTTTAGGTACTATCCCAAAATGTATCACTAAGGTGACAGAAGTTGATTATGGAGCATAATTTTTGAACAGGAGCTTCAACCGTTTTGTGGCATATGAGAAATTCCCTAAGCCCCGGACCTGTCGATTTTGGTCAAAAATGAAAATTTCAAAAGTGCCCCAATTTCTGCTTTAAAGTTTAGGTACTATCCCAAAATGTATCACTAAATTGACAGAAGTTGATTTCGGAGCATACATTTTGAACAGGAGCTTCAACTGTTTTGTGGCATATGAGAAATTCCCTAAGCCCCGGACCTGTCGATTTTGGTCAAAAATGAAAATTTCAAAAGTGCCCCAATTTCTGCTTTAAACTTTAGGTACTATCCCAAAATGTATCACTGAGGTGACAGAAGTTGATTATGGAGCATAATTTTTGAACAGGAGCTTCAACCGTTTTGTGGCATATGAGAAATTCCCTAAGCCCCTGACCTGTCGATTTTGGTCAAAAATGAAAATTTCAAAAGTGCCCCAATTTCTGCTTTAAACTTTAGGTACTATCCCAAAATGTATCACTAAGGTGACAGAAGTTGATTTCGGAGCATAATATTTGAACAGTAGCTTCAACCGTTTTGTGGCATATGAGAAATTCCCTAAGCCCCGGACCTGTCGATTTTGGTCAAAAATGAAAATGTCAAAAGTGCCCCAATTTCTGCTTTAAACTTTAGGTACTATCCCAAAATTTATCACTAAGGTGACAGAAGTTGATTTCAGAGCATAATTTTTGAACAGTAGCTTCAACTGTTTTGTGGCATATGATAAATTCCCTAAACCCCGGACCTGTCGATTTTGGTCAAAAATGAAAATTTCAAAAGTGCCCCAATTTCTGCTTTAAAGTATAGGAACTATCCCAAAATGTATCACTAAGGTGACAGAAGTTGATTTCGGAGCATAATTTTTAAACAGGAGCTTCAACCATTTTGTGGCATATGACAAATTCCCTAAGCCCCGGACCTGTCGATTTTGGTCAAAACTGAAAATTTCAAAAGTGCCCCAATTTCTGCTTTAAAGTTTAGGTACTATCCCAAAATGTATCACTAAGGTGACAGAAGTTGATTTCGGAGCATAAATTTTGAACAGGAGCTTCAACTGTTTTGTGGCATATGAGAAATTCCCTAAGCCCCAGACCTGGCGATTTTGGTCAAAAATGAAAATTTCAAAAGTGCCCCTATTTCTGCTTTAAAGTTTAGGTACTTTCCCAAAATGTATCACTAAGGTGACAGAAGTTGATTTCAGAGCATAATTTTTGAACAGTAGCTTCAACTGTTTTGTGGCATATGATAAATTCCCTAAGCCCCGGACCTGTCGATTTTGGTCAAAAATGAAAATTTCAAAAGTGCCCCAATTTCTGCTTTAAAGTTTAGGTATTTTCCCAAAATGTATCACTTAGGTGACAGAAGTTGATTTCAGAGCATAATTTTTGAACAGTAGCTTCAACCGTTTTGTGGCATATGAGAAATTCCCTAAGCCCCGGACCTGTCGATTTTGGTCAAAAATGAAAATTTCAAAAGTGCCCCAATTTCTGCTTTAAACTTTAGGTACTATCCCAAAATGTATCAGTGAGGTGACAGAAGTTGATTATGGAGCATAATTTTTGAACAGTAGCTTCAACCGTTTTGTGGCATATGAGAAATTCCCTAAGCCCCGGACCTGTCGATTTTGGTCAAAAATGAAAATTTCAAAAGTGCCCCAATTTCTGCTTTAAAGTTTAGGTACTTTCCCAAAATGTATCACTAAGGTGACAGAAGTTGATTTCAGAGCATAATTTTTGAACAGTAGCTTCAACTGTTTTGTGGCATATGATAAATTCCCTAAGCCCCGGACCTGTCGATTTTGGTCAAAAATGAAAATTTCAAAAGTGCCCCAATTTCAGCTTTAAAGTTTAGGTACTTTCCCAAAATGTATCACTAAGGTGACAGAAGTTGATTTCAGAGCATAATTTTTGAACAGTAGCTTCAACCGTTTTGTGGCATATGAGAAATTCCTTAAGCCCAGGACCTGTCGATTTTGGTCAAAAATGAAAATTTCAAAAGTGCCCCAAAATCTGCTTTAAAGTATAGGAACTATCCCAAAATGTATCACTAAGGTGACAGAAGTTGATTTCAGAGCATAATTTTTGAACAGTAGCTTCAACCGTTTTGTGGCATATGAGAAATCCCTAAGCCCCGGACCTGTCGATTTTGATCAAAAATGAAAATTTCAAAAGTGCCCCAATTTCTGCTTTAAACTTTAGGTACTATCCCAAAATGTATCACTAAGGTGACAGAAGTTGATTTCAGAGCATAATTTTTGAACAGTAGCTTCAACTGTTTTGTGGCATATGATAAATTCCCTAAGCCCCGGACCTGTCGATTTTGGTCAAAAATGAAAATTTCAAAAGTGCCCCAATTTCTGCTTTAAAGTTTAGGTACTTTCCCAAAATGTATCACTAAGGTGACAGAAGTTGATTTCAGAGCATAATTTTTGAACAGTAGCTTCAACCGTTTTGTGGCATATGAGAAATTCCCCAAGCCCCGGACCTGTCGATTTTGGTCAAAAATGAAAATTTCAAAAGTGCCCCAATTTCTGCTTTAAACTTTAGGTACTATCCCAAAATGTATCACTAAGGTGACAGAAGTTGATTATGGAGCATAATTTTTGAACAGTAGCTTCAACTGTTTTGTGGCATATGATAAATTCCCTAAGCCCCGGACCTGTCGATTTTGGTCAAAAATGAAAATTTCAAAAGTGCCCCAATTTCTGCTTTAAAGTTTAGGTACTTTCCCAAAATGTATCACTTAGGTGACAGAAGTTGATTTCAGAGCATAATTTTTGAACAGTAGCTTCAACCGTTTTGTGGCATATGAGAAATTCCCTAAGCCCCGGACCTGTCGATTTTGGTCAAAAATGAAAATTTCAAAAGTGCCCCAATTTCTGCTTTAAACTTTAGGTACTATCCCAAAATGTATCAGTGAGGTGACAGAAGTTGATTATGGAGCATAATTTTTGAACAGTAGCTTCAACCGTTTTGTGGCATATGAGAAATTCCCTAAGCCCCGGACCTGTCGATTTTGGTCAAAAATGAAAATTTCAAAAGTGCCCCAATTTCTGCTTTAAAGTTTAGGTACTTTCCCAAAATGTATCACTAAGGTGACAGAAGTTGATTTCAGAGCATAATTTTTGAACAGTAGCTTCAACTGTTTTGTGGCATATGATAAATTCCCTAAGCCCCGGACCTGTCGATTTTGGTCAAAAATGAAAATTTCAAAAGTGCCCCAATTTCAGCTTTAAAGTTTAGGTACTTTCCCAAAATGTATCACTAAGGTGACAGAAGTTGATTTCAGAGCATAATTTTTGAACAGTAGCTTCAACCGTTTTGTGGCATATGAGAAATTCCTTAAGCCCAGGACCTGTCGATTTTGGTCAAAAATGAAAATTTCAAAAGTGCCCCAAAATCTGCTTTAAAGTATAGGAACTATCCCAAAATGTATCACTAAGGTGACAGAAGTTGATTTCAGAGCATAATTTTTGAACAGTAGCTTCAACCGTTTTGTGGCATATGAGAAATCCCTAAGCCCCGGACCTGTCGATTTTGATCAAAAATGAAAATTTCAAAAGTGCCCCAATTTCTGCTTTAAACTTTAGGTACTATCCCAAAATGTATCACTAAGGTGACAGAAGTTGATTTCAGAGCATAATTTTTGAACAGTAGCTTCAACTGTTTTGTGGCATATCATAAATTCCCTAAGCCCCGGACCTGTCGATTTTGGTCAAAAATGAAAATTTCAAAAGTGCCCCAATTTCTGCTTTAAAGTTTAGGTACTTTCCCAAAATGTATCACTAAGGTGACAGAAGTTGATTTCAGAGCATAATTTTTGAACAGTAGCTTCAACCGTTTTGTGGCATATGAGAAATTCCCCAAGCCCCGGACCTGTCGATTTTGGTCAAAAATGAAAATTTCAAAAGTGCCCCAATTTCTGCTTTAAACTTTAGGTACTATCCCAAAATGTATCACTAAGGTGACAGAAGTTGATTATGGAGCATAATTTTTGAACAGGAGCTTAAACCGTTTTGTGGCATATGAGAAATTCCCTAAGCCCCGGACCTGTCGATTTTGGTCAAAAATGAAAATTTCAAAAGTGCCCCAATTTCTGCTTTAAACTTTAGGTACAATCCCAAAATGTATAACTAAGGTGACAGAAGTTGATTTCGGAGCATAATTTTTGAACAGGAGCTTCAACTGTTTTGTGGCATATGAGAAATTCCCTAAGCCCCGGACCTGTCGATTTTGGTCAAAAATGAAAATTTCAAAAGTGCCCCAATTTCTGCTTTAAAGTTTAGGTACTTTCCCAAAATGTATCACTAAGGTGACAGAAGTTGATTTCAGAGCATAATTTTTGAACAGTAGCTTCAACCGTTTTGTGGCATATGAGAAATTCCCTAAGCCCCGGACCTGTCGATTTTGGTCAAAAATGAAAATTTCAAAAGTGCCCCAATTTCTGCTTTAAACTTTAGGTACTATCCCAAAATGTATCACTAAGGTGACAGAAGTTGATTTCAGAGCATAATTTTTGAACAGTAGCTTCAACTGTTTTGTGGCATATGATAAATTCCCTAAGCCACGGACCTGTCGATTTTGGTCAAAAATGAAAATTTCAAAAGTGCCCCAATTTCTGCTTTAAAGTTTAGGTACTTTCCCAAAATGTATCACTAAGGTGAAAGAAGTTGATTTCAGAGCATAACTTTTGAACAGTAGCTTCAACCGTTTTGTGGCATATGAGAAATTCCCCAAGCCCCGGACCTGTCGATTTTGGTCAAAAATGAAAATTTCAAAAGTGCCGCAATTTCTGCTTTAAACTTTAGGTACTATCCCAAAATGTATAACTAAGGTGACAGAAGTTGATTTCGGAGCATAATTTTTGACAGGGAGCTTCAACCATTTTGTGCATATGAGAAATTCCCTAAGCCCTGGACCTGTCGATTTTGGTCAAAAATGAAAATTTCAAAAGTGCCCCAATTTCTGCTTTAAAGTTTAGGTACTATCCCAAAATGTATCACTAGGTGACAGAAGTTGATTTCAGAGCATAATTTTTGAACAGGAGCTTCAACCATTTTGTGGCATATGAGAAATTCCCTAAGCCCCGGACCTGTCGATTTTTGTCAAAAATGAAAATTTCAAAAGTGCCCCAATTTCTGCTTTAAAGTTTAGGTACTATCCCAAAATGTATCACTAAGGTGACAGAAGTTGATTTCGGAGCATAATATTTGAACAGTAGCTTCAACCGTTTTGTGGCATATGAGAAATTCCCTAAGCCCCGGACCTGTCGATTTTGGTCAAAAATGAAAATGTCAAAAGTGCCCCAATTTCTGCTTTAAACTTTAGGTACTATCCCAAAATTTATCACTAAGGTGACAGAAGTTGATTTCAGAGCATAATTTTTGAACAGTAGCTTCAACTGTTTTGTGGCATATGATAAATTCCCTAAGCCCCGGACCTGTCGATTTTGGTCAAAAATGAAAATTTCAAAAGTGCCCCAATTTCTGCTTTAAAGTTTAGGTACTTTCCCAAAATGTATCACTAAGGTGACAGAAGTTGATTTCAGAGCATAATTTTTGAACAGTAGCTTCAACTGTTTTGTGGCATATGATAAATTCCCTAAGCCCCGGACCTGTCGATTTTGGTCAAAAATGAAAATTTCAAAAGTGCCCCAATTTCTGCTTTAAAGTATAGGAACTATCCCAAAATGTATCACTAAGGTGACAGAAGTTGATTTCGGAGCATAATTTTTAAACAGGAGCTTCAACCATTTTGTGGCATATGACAAATTCCCTAAGCCCCGGACCTGTCGATTTTGGTCAAAACTGAAAATTTCAAAAGTGCCCCAATTTCTGCTTTAAAGTTTAGGTACTATCCCAAAATGTATCACTAAGGTGACAGAAGTTGATTTCGGAGCATAAATTTTGAACAGGAGCTTCAACTGTTTTGTGGCATATGAGAAATTCCCTAAGCCCCAGACCTGGCGATTTTGGTCAAAAATGAAAATTTCAAAAGTGCCCCTATTTCTGCTTTAAAGTTTAGGTACTTTCCCAAAATGTATCACTAAGGTGACAGAAGTTGATTTCAGAGCATAATTTTTGAACAGTAGCTTCAACTGTTTTGTGGCATATGATAAATTCCCTAAGCCCCGGACCTGTCGATTTTGGTCAAAAATGAAAATTTCAAAAGTGCCCCAATTTCTGCTTTAAAGTTTAGGTACTTTCCCAAAATGTATCACTTAGGTGACAGAAGTTGATTTCAGAGCATAATTTTTGAACAGTAGCTTCAACCGTTTTGTGGCATATGAGAAATTCCCTAAGCCCCGGACCTGTCGATTTTGGTCAAAAATGAAAATTTCAAAAGTGCCCCAATTTCTGCTTTAAACTTTAGGTACTATCCCAAAATGTATCAGTGAGGTGACAGAAGTTGATTATGGAGCATAATTTTTGAACAGTAGCTTCAACCGTTTTGTGGCATATGAGAAATTCCCTAAGCCCCGGACCTGTCGATTTTGGTCAAAAATGAAAATTTCAAAAGTGCCCCAATTTCTGCTTTAAAGTTTAGGTACTTTCCCAAAATGTATCACTAAGGTGACAGAAGTTGATTTCAGAGCATAATTTTTGAACAGTAGCTTCAACTGTTTTGTGGCATATGATAAATTCCCTAAGCCCCGGACCTGTCGATTTTGGTCAAAAATGAAAATTTCAAAAGTGCCCCAATTTCAGCTTTAAAGTTTAGGTACTTTCCCAAAATGTATCACTAAGGTGACAGAAGTTGATTTCAGAGCATAATTTTTGAACAGTAGCTTCAACCGTTTTGTGGCATATGAGAAATTCCTTAAGCCCAGGACCTGTCGATTTTGGTCAAAAATGAAAATTTCAAAAGTGCCCCAAAATCTGCTTTAAAGTATAGGAACTATCCCAAAATGTATCACTAAGGTGACAGAAGTTGATTTCAGAGCATAATTTTTGAACAGTAGCTTCAACCGTTTTGTGGCATATGAGAAATCCCTAAGCCCCGGACCTGTCGATTTTGATCAAAAATGAAAATTTCAAAAGTGCCCCAATTTCTGCTTTAAACTTTAGGTACTATCCCAAAATGTATCACTAAGGTGACAGAAGTTGATTTCAGAGCATAATTTTTGAACAGTAGCTTCAACTGTTTTGTGGCATATGATAAATTCCCTAAGCCCCGGACCTGTCGATTTTGGTCAAAAATGAAAATTTCAAAAGTGCCCCAATTTCTGCTTTAAAGTTTAGGTACTTTCCCAAAATGTATCACTAAGGTGACAGAAGTTGATTTCAGAGCATAATTTTTGAACAGTAGCTTCAACCGTTTTGTGGCATATGAGAAATTCCCCAAGCCCCGGACCTGTCGATTTTGGTCAAAAATGAAAATTTCAAAAGTGCCCCAATTTCTGCTTTAAACTTTAGGTACTATCCCAAAATGTATCACTAAGGTGACAGAAGTTGATTATGGAGCATAATTTTTGAACAGTAGCTTCAACTGTTTTGTGGCATATGATAAATTCCCTAAGCCCCGGACCTGTCGATTTTGGTCAAAAATGAAAATTTCAAAAGTGCCCCAATTTCTGCTTTAAAGTTTAGGTACTTTCCCAAAATGTATCACTTAGGTGACAGAAGTTGATTTCAGAGCATAATTTTTGAACAGTAGCTTCAACCGTTTTGTGGCATATGAGAAATTCCCTAAGCCCCGGACCTGTCGATTTTGGTCAAAAATGAAAATTTCAAAAGTGCCCCAATTTCTGCTTTAAACTTTAGGTACTATCCCAAAATGTATCAGTGAGGTGACAGAAGTTGATTATGGAGCATAATTTTTGAACAGTAGCTTCAACCGTTTTGTGGCATATGAGAAATTCCCTAAGCCCCGGACCTGTCGATTTTGGTCAAAAATGAAAATTTCAAAAGTGCCCCAATTTCTGCTTTAAAGTTTAGGTACTTTCCCAAAATGTATCACTAAGGTGACAGAAGTTGATTTCAGAGCATAATTTTTGAACAGTAGCTTCAACTGTTTTGTGGCATATGATAAATTCCCTAAGCCCCGGACCTGTCGATTTTGGTCAAAAATGAAAATTTCAAAAGTGCCCCAATTTCAGCTTTAAAGTTTAGGTACTTTCCCAAAATGTATCACTAAGGTGACAGAAGTTGATTTCAGAGCATAATTTTTGAACAGTAGCTTCAACCGTTTTGTGGCATATGAGAAATTCCTTAAGCCCAGGACCTGTCGATTTTGGTCAAAAATGAAAATTTCAAAAGTGCCCCAAAATCTGCTTTAAAGTATAGGAACTATCCCAAAATGTATCACTAAGGTGACAGAAGTTGATTTCAGAGCATAATTTTTGAACAGTAGCTTCAACCGTTTTGTGGCATATGAGAAATCCCTAAGCCCCGGACCTGTCGATTTTGATCAAAAATGAAAATTTCAAAAGTGCCCCAATTTCTGCTTTAAACTTTAGGTACTATCCCAAAATGTATCACTAAGGTGACAGAAGTTGATTTCAGAGCATAATTTTTGAACAGTAGCTTCAACTGTTTTGTGGCATATGATAAATTCCCTAAGCCCCGGACCTGTCGATTTTGGTCAAAAATGAAAATTTCAAAAGTGCCCCAATTTCTGCTTTAAAGTTTAGGTACTTTCCCAAAATGTATCACTAAGGTGACAGAAGTTGATTTCAGAGCATAATTTTTGAACAGTAGCTTCAACCGTTTTGTGGCATATGAGAAATTCCCCAAGCCCCGGACCTGTCGATTTTGGTCAAAAATGAAAATTTCAAAAGTGCCCCAATTTCTGCTTTAAACTTTAGGTACTATCCCAAAATGTATCACTAAGGTGACAGAAGTTGATTATGGAGCATAATTTTTGAACAGGAGCTTAAACCGTTTTGTGGCATATGAGAAATTCCCTAAGCCCCGGACCTGTCGATTTTGGTCAAAAATGAAAATTTCAAAAGTGCCCCAATTTCTGCTTTAAACTTTAGGTACAATCCCAAAATGTATAACTAAGGTGACAGAAGTTGATTTCGGAGCATAATTTTTGAACAGGAGCTTCAACTGTTTTGTGGCATATGAGAAATTCCCTAAGCCCCGGACCTGTCGATTTTGGTCAAAAATGAAAATTTCAAAAGTGCCCCAATTTCTGCTTTAAAGTTTAGGTACTTTCCCAAAATGTATCACTAAGGTGACAGAAGTTGATTTCAGAGCATAATTTTTGAACAGTAGCTTCAACCGTTTTGTGGCATATGAGAAATTCCCTAAGCCCCGGACCTGTCGATTTTGGTCAAAAATGAAAATTTCAAAAGTGCCCCAATTTCTGCTTTAAACTTTAGGTACTATCCCAAAATGTATCACTAAGGTGACAGAAGTTGATTTCAGAGCATAATTTTTGAACAGTAGCTTCAACCGTTTTGTGGCATATGAGAAATTCCCTAAGCCCCGGACCTGTCGATTTTGGTCAAAAATGAAAATTTCAAAAGTGCCCCAATTTCTGCTTTAAACTTTAGGTACTATCCCAAAATGTATAACTAAGGTGACAGAAGTTGATTTCGGAGCATAATTTTTGACAGGGAGCTTCAACCATTTTGTGCATATGAGAAATTCCCTAAGCCCTGGACCTGTCGATTTTGGTCAAAAATGAAAATTTCAAAAGTGCCCCAATTTCTGCTTTAAAGTTTAGGTACTATCCCAAAATGTATCACTAGGTGACAGAAGTTGATTTCAGAGCATAATTTTTGAACAGGAGCTTCAACCATTTTGTGGCATATGAGAAATTCCCTAAGCCCCGGACCTGTCGATTTTTGTCAAAAATGAAAATTTCAAAAGTGCCCCAATTTCTGCTTTAAAGTTTAGGTACTATCCCAAAATGTATCACTAAGGTGACAGAAGTTGATTTCAGAGCATAATATTTGAACAGTAGCTTCAACCGTTTTGTGGCATATGAGAAATTCCCTAAGCCCCGGACCTGTCGATTTTGGTCAAAAATGAAAATTTCAAAAGTGCCCCAATTTCTGCTTTAAACTTTAGGTACTATCCCAAAATGTATAACTAAGGTGACAGAAGTTGATTTCGGAGCATAATTTTTGAACAGGGAGCTTCAACCATTTTGTGCATATGAGAAATTCCCTAAGCCCTGGACCTGTCGATTTTGGTCAAAAATGAAAATTTCAAAAGTGCCCCAATTTCTGCTTTAAAGTTTAGGTACTATCCCAAAATGTATCACTAGGTGACAGAAGTTGATTTCAGAGCATAATTTTTGAACAGGAGCTTCAACCATTTTGTGGCATATGAGAAATTCCCTAAGCCCCGGACCTGTCGATTTTGGTCAAAAATGAAAATTTCAAAAGTGCCCCAATTTCTGCTTTAAACTTTAGGTACTTTCCCAAAATGTATCACTAAGGTGACAGAAGTTGATTTCAGAGCATAATTTTTGAACAGTAGCTTCAACCGTTTTGTGGCATATGAGAAATTCCCTAAGCCCCGGACCTGTTGATTTTGGTCAAAAATGAAAATTTCAAAAGTGCCCCAATTTCTGCTTTAAACTTTAGGTACTATCCCAAAATGTATCACTAAGGTGACAGAAGTTGATTATGGAGCATAATTTTTGAACAGGAGCTTCAACCGTTTTGTGGCATATGAGAAATTCCCTAAGCCCCGGACCTGTCGATTTTAGTCAAAAATGAAAATTTCAAAAGTGCCCCAATTTCTGCTTTAAAGTTTAGGTACTATCCCAAAATGTATCACTAAGGTGACAGAAGTTGATTTCGGAGCAAAATATTTGAACAGTAGCTTCAACCGTTTTGTGGCATATGAGAAATTCCCTAAGCCCCGGACCTGTCGATTTTGGTCAAAAATGAAAATTTCAAAAGTGCCCCAATTTCTGCTTTAAACTTTAGGTACTATCCCAAAATGTATCACTAAGGTGACAGAAGTTGATTTCAGAGCATAATTTTTGAACAGTAGCTTCAACTGTTTTGTGGCATATGATAAATTCCCTAAGCCCCGGACCTGTCGATTTTGGTCAAAAATTAAAATTTCAAAAGTGCCCCAATTTCTGCTTTAAAGTTTAGGTACTTTCCCAAAATGTATCACTAAGGTGACAGAAGTTGATTTCAGAGCATAATTTTTGAACAGTAGCTTCAACCGTTTTGTGGCATATGAGAAATTCCCTAAGCCCCGGACCTGTCGATTTTGGTCAAAAATGAAAATTTCAAAAGTGCCCCAATTTCTGCTTTAAACTTTAGGTACTATCCCAAAATGTATCACTAAGGTGACAGAAGTTGATTATGGAGCATAATTTTTGAACAGGAGTTTCAACCGTTTTGTGGCATATGAGAAATTCCCTAAGCCCCGGACCTGTCGATTTTGGTCAAAAATGAAAATTTCAAAAGTGCCCCAATTTCTGCTTTAAAGTATAGGAACTATCCCAAAATGTATCACTAAGGTGACAGAAGTTGATTTCGGAGCATGATTTTTGAACAGGAGCTTCAACCGTTTTGTGGCATATGAGAAATTCCCTAAGCCCCGGACCTGTTGATTTTGGTCTAAAAAGAAAATGTCAAAAGTGCCCTAATTTCTGCATTAAACTTTAGGTAATATCCCAAAATGTATCACTAAGGTGACAGAAGTTGATTTCGGAGCATAATTTTTGAACAGGAGCTTCAACCATTTTGTGGCATATGACAAATTCCCTAAGCCCCGGACCTGTCAATTTTGGTCAAAAATGAAAATTTCAAAAGTGCCCCAATTTCTGCTTTAAAGTTTAGGTACTATCCCAAAATGTATCACTAAGGTGACAGAAGTTGATTTCGGAGCATAAATTTTGAACAGGAGCTTCAACTGTTTTGTGGCATATGAGAAATTCCCTATGCCCCGGACCTGTCGATTTTGGTCAAAAATGAAAATTTCAAAAGTGCCCCAATTTCTGCTTTAAAGTTTAGGTACTTTCCCAAAATGTATCACTAAGGTGACAGAAGTTGATTTCAGAGCATAATTTTTGAACAGTAGCTTCAACCGTTTTGTGGCATATGAGAAATTCCCTAAGCCCCGGACCTGTCGATTTTGGTCAAAAATGAAAATGTCAAAAGTGCCCTAATTTCTGCTTTAAACTTTAGGTAATATCCCAAAATGTATAACTAAGGTGACAGAAGTTGATTTCGGAGCATAATTTTTGAACAGGAGCTTCAACTGTTTTGTGGCATATGAGAAATTCCCTAAGCCCCGGACTTGTCGATTTTGGTCAAAAATGAAAATTTCAAAAGTGCCCCAATTTCTGCTTTAAAGTTTAGGTACTTTCCCAAAATGTATCACTAAGGTGACAGAAGTTGATTTCAGAGCATAATTTTTGAACAGTAGCTTCAACCGTTTTGTGGCATATGAGAAATTCCCTAAGCCCCGGACCTGTCGATTTTGGTCAAAAATGAAAATTTCAAAAGTGCCCCAATTTCTGCTTTAAACTTTAGGTACTATCCCAAAATGTATCACTAAGGTGACAGAAGTTGATTATGGAGCATAATTTTTGAACAGGAGTTTCAACCGTTTTGTGGCATATGAGAAATTCCCTAAGCCCCGGACCTGTCGATTTTGGTCAAAAATGAAAATTTCAAAAGTGCCCCAATTTCTGCTTTAAAGTATAGGAACTATCCCAAAATGTATCACTAAGGTGACAGAAGTTGATTTCGGAGCATGATTTTTGAACAGGAGCTTCAACCGTTTTGTGGCATATGAGAAATTCCCTAAGCCCCGGACCTGTTGATTTTGGTCTAAAAAGAAAATGTCAAAAGTGCCCTAATTTCTGCATTAAACTTTAGGTAATATCCCAAAATGTATCACTAAGGTGACAGAAGTTGATTTCGGAGCATAATTTTTGAACAGGAGCTTCAACCATTTTGTGGCATATGACAAATTCCCTAAGCCCCGGACCTGTCAATTTTGGTCAAAAATGAAAATTTCAAAAGTGCCCCAATTTCTGCTTTAAAGTTTAGGTACTATCCCAAAATGTATCACTAAGGTGACAGAAGTTGATTTCGGAGCATAAATTTTGAACAGGAGCTTCAACTGTTTTGTGGCATATGAGAAATTCCCTATGCCCCGGACCTGTCGATTTTGGTCAAAAATGAAAATTTCAAAAGTGCCCCAATTTCTGCTTTAAAGTTTAGGTACTTTCCCAAAATGTATCACTAAGGTGACAGAAGTTGATTTCAGAGCATAATTTTTGAACAGTAGCTTCAACCGTTTTGTGGCATATGAGAAATTCCCTAAGCCCCGGACCTGTCGATTTTGGTCAAAAATGAAAATTTCAAAAGTGCCCCAATTTCTGCTTTAAACTTTAGGTACTATCCCAAAATGCATCATTAAGGTGACAGAAGTTGATTTCAGAGCATAATTTTTGAACAGTAGCTTCAACTGTTTTGTGGCATATGATAAATTCCCTTTGCCCCGGACCTGTCGATTTTGGTCAAAAATGAAAATTTCAAAAGTGCCCCAATTTCTGCTTTAAAGTTTAGGTACTTTCCCAAAATGTATCACTAAGGTGACAGAAGTTGATTTCAGAGCATAATTATTGAACAGTAGCTTCAACTGTTTTGTGGCATATGAGAAATTCCCTAAGCCCCGGACTTGTCGATTTTGGTCAAAAATGAAAATTTCAAAAGTGCCCCAATTTCTGCTTTAAAGTTTAGGTACTATCCCAAAATGTATCACTAAGGTGACAGAAGTTGATTATGAAGCATCATTTTTGAACAGGAGCTTCAACCGTTTTGTGGCATATGAGAAATTCCCTAAGCCCCGGACCTGTCGATTTTGGTCAAAAATTAAAATTTCAAAAGTGCCCCAATTTCTGCTTTAAACTTTAGGTACTATCCCAAAATGTATAACTAAGGTGACAGAAGTTGATTTCAGAGCATAATTTTTGAACAGTAGCTTCAACTGTTTTGTGGCATATGATAAATTCCCTAAGCCCCGGACCTGTCGATTTTGGTCAAAAATGAAAATTTCAAAAGTGCCCCAATTTCTGCTTTAAAGTTTAGGTACTTTCCCAAAATGTATCACTAAGGTGACAGAAGTTGATTTCAGAGCATAATTTTTGAACAGTAGCTTCAACCGTTTTGTGGCATATGAGAAATTCCCTAAGCCCCGGACCTGTCGATTTTGGTCAAAAATGAAAATTTCAAAAGTGCCCCAATTTCTGCTATAAACTTTAGGTACTATCCCAAAATGTATCACTAAGGTGACAGAAGTTGATTATGGAGCATAATTTTTGAACAGGAGCTTCAACCGTTTTGTGGCATATGAGAAATTCCCTAAGCCCCGGACCTGTCGATTTTGGTCAAAAATGAAAATTTCAAAAGTGCCCCAATTTCTGCTTTAAAGTATAGGAACTATCCCAAAATGTATCACTAAGGTGACAGAAGTTGATTTCGGAGCATGATTTTTGAACAGGAGCTTCAACCGTTTTGTGGCATATGAGAAATTCCCTAAGCCCCAGACCTGTTGATTTTGGTCAAAAATGAAAATTTCAAAAGTGCCCCAATTTCTGCTTTAAAGTTTAGGTACTATCCCAAAATGTATCACTAAGGTGACAGAAGTTGATTTCGGAGCATAAATTTTGAACAGGAGCTTCAACTGTTTTGTGGCATATGAGAAATTCCCTATGCCCCGGACCTGTCGATTTTTGTCAAAAATGAAAATTTCAAAAGTGCCCCAATTTCTGCTTTAAAGTTTAGGTACTTTCCCAAAATGTATCACTAAGGTGACAGAAGTTGATTTCAGAGCATAATTTTTGAACAGTAGCTTCAACCGTTTTGTGGCATATGAGAAATTCCCTAAACCCCGGACCTGTCGATTTTGGTCTAAAAATGAAAATGTCAAAAGTGCCCTAATTTCTGCTTTAAACTTTAGGTAATATCCCAAAATGTATAACTAAGGTGACAGAAGTTGATTTCAGAGCATAATTTTTGAACAGGAGCTTCAACTGTTTTGTGGCATATGAGAAATTCCCTAAGCCCCGGACTTGTCGATTTTGGTCAAAAATGAAAATTTCAAAAGTGCCCCAATTTCTGCTTTAAAGTTTAGGTACTATCCCAAAATGTATCACTAAGGTGACAGAAGTTGATTATGAAGCATCATTTTTGAACAGGAGCTTCAACTGTTTTGTGGCATATGAGAAATTCCCTAAGCCCCGGACCTGGCGATTTTGGTCAAAAAAGAAAATTTCAAAAGTGCCCCAATTTCTGCTTTAAAGTTTAGGTACTTTCCCAAAATGTATCACTAAGGTGACAGAAGTTGATTTCAGAGCATAATTTTTGAACAGTAGCTTCAACCGTTTTGTGGCATATGAGAAATTCCATAAGCCCCGGACCTGTCGATTTTGGTCAAAAATGAAAATTTCAAAAGTGCCCCAATTTCTGCTTTAAACTTTAGGTACTATCCCAAAATGTATCACTAAGGTGGCAGAAGTTGATTCCAGAGCATAATTTTTGAACAGTAGCTTCAACTGTTTTGTGGCATATGATAAATTCCCTAAGCCCCGGACCTGTCGATTTTGGTCAAAAATGAAAATGTCAAAAGTGCCCCAATTTCTGCTTTAAAGTTTAGGTACTTTCCCAAAATGTATCACTAAGGTGACAGAAGTTGATTTCAGAGCATAATTTTTGAACAGTAGCTTCAACCGTTTTGTGGCATATGAGAAATTCCCTAAGCCCCGGACCTGTCGATTTTGGTCAAAAATGAAAATTTCAAAAGTGCCCCAATTTCTGCTTTAAACTTTAGGCACTATCCCAAAATGTATCACTAAGGTGACAGAAGTTGATTTCAGAGCATAATTTTTGAACAGTAGCTTCAACCGTTTTGTGGCATATGAGAAATTCCCTAAGCCCTGGACCTGTCGATTTTGGTCAAAAATGAAAATTTCAAAAGTGCCCCAATTTCTGCTTTAAACTTTAGGCACTATCCCAAAATGTATCACTAAGGTGACAGAAGTTGATTATGGAGCATAATTTTTGAACAGGAGCTTCAACCGTTTTGTGGCATATGAGAAATTCCCTAAGCCCCGGACCTGTCGATTTTGGTCAAAAATGAAAATTTCAAAAGTGCCCCAATTTCTGCTTTAAACTTTAGGTACTATCCCAAAATGTATAACTAAGGTGACAGAAGTTGATTTCGGAGCATAATTTTTGAACAGGAGCTTCAACTGTTTTGTGGCATATGAGAAATTCCCTAAGCCTCGGACCTGTCGATTTTGGTCAAAAATGAAAATTTCAAAAGTGCCCCAATTTCTGCTTTAAAGTTTAGGTACTATCCCAAAATGTATCACTAAGGTGACAGAAGTTGATTTTGGAGCATAATTTTTGAACAGGAGCTTCAACCGTTTTGTGGCATATGAGAAATTCCCTAAGCCCCGGACCTGTCGATTTTGGTCAAAAATGAAAATTTCTAAAGTGCCCCAATTTCTGCTTTAAAGTTTAGGTACTATCCCAAAATGTATCACTAAGGTGACAGAAGTTGATTATGAAGCATCATTTTTGAACAGGAGCTTCAACCGTTTTGTGGCATATGAGAAATTCCCTAAGCCCTGGACCTGTCGATTTTGGTCAAAAATGAAAATTTCAAAAGTGCCCCAATTTCTGCTTTAAAGTTTAGGTACTATCCCAAAATGTATCACTAAGGTGACAGAAGTTGATTTCGGAGCATAATTTTTGAACAGGAGCTTCAACCATTTTGTGGCATATGAGAAATTCCCTAAGCCCCGGACCTGTCGATTTTGGTCAAAAATGAAAATTTCAAAAGTGCCCCAATTTCTGCTTTAAAGTTTAGGTACTATCCCAAAATGTATCACTAAGGTGACAGAAGTTGATTATGAAGCATCATTTTTGAACAGGAGCTTCAACCGTTTTGTGGCATATGAGAAATTCCCTAAGCCCCGGACCTGTCGATTTTGGTCAAAAATGAAAATTTCAAAAGTGCCCCAATTTCTGCTTTAAACTTTAGGTACTATCCCAAAATGTATCACTAAGGTGACAGAAGTTGATTTCGGAGCATAATTTTTGAACAGTAGCTTCAACCGTTTTGTGGCATATGAGAAATTCCCTAAGCCCCGGACCTGTTGATTTTGGTCTAAAATGAAAATTTCAAAAGTGCCCCAATTTCTGCTTTAAACTTTAGGTAATATCCCAAAATATATCACTAAGGTGACAGAAGTTGATTTCGGAGCATCATTTTTGAACAGGAGCTTCAACCATTTTGTGGCATATGACAAATTCCCTAAGCCCCGGACCTGTCGATTTTGGTCAAAAATGAAAATTTCAAAAGTGCCCCAATTTCTGCTTTAAAGTTTAGGTACTATCCCAAAATGTATCACTAAGGTGACAGAAGTTGATTTCGGAGCATAATTTTTGAACAGGAGCTTCAACCGTTTTGTGGCATATGAGAAATTCCCTAAGCCCCGGACCTGTCGATTTTGGTCAAAAATGAAAATTTCAAAAGTGCCCCAATTTCTGCTTTAAACTTTAGGTACTATCCCAAAATGTATAACTAAGGTGACAGAAGTTGATTTCGGAGCATAATTTTTGAACAGGAGCTTCAACTGTTTTGTGGCATATGAGAAATTCCCTAAGCCCCGGACCTGTCGATTTTGGTCAAAAATGAAAATTTCAAAAGTGCCCCAATTTCTGCTTTAAACTTTAGGTACTATCCCAAAATGTATCACTAAGGTGACAGAAGTTGATTTCGGAGCATAATTTTTGAACAGTAGCTTCAACCGTTTTGTGGCATATGAGAAATTCCCTAAGCCCCGGACCTGTTGATTTTGGTCTAAAATGAAAATTTCAAAAGTGCCCCAATTTCTGCTTTAAACTTTAGGTAATATCCCAAAATATATCACTAAGGTGACAGAAGTTGATTTCGGAGCATCATTTTTGAACAGGAGCTTCAACCATTTTGTGGCATATGACAAATTCCCTAAGCCCCGGACCTGTCGATTTTGGTCAAAAATGAAAATTTCAAAAGTGCCCCAATTTCTGCTTTAAAGTTTAGGTACTATCCCAAAATGTATCACTAAGGTGACAGAAGTTGATTTCAGAGCATAATTTTTGAACAGGAGCTTCAACCGTTTTGTGGCATATGAGAAATTCCCTAAGCCCCGGACCTGTCGATTTTGGTCAAAAATGAAAATTTCAAAAGTGCCCCAATTTCTGCTTTAAACTTTAGGTACTATCCCAAAATTTATAACTAAGGTGACAGAAGTTGATTTCGGAGCATAATTTTTGAACAGGAGCTTCAACTGTTTTGTGGCATATGAGAAATTCCCTAAGCCCCGGACCTGGCGATTTTGGTCAAAAATGAAAATTTCAAAAGTGCCCCAATTTCTGCTTTAAAGTTTAGGTACTTTCCCAAAATGTATCACTAAGGTGACAGAAGTTGATTTCAGAGCATAATTTTTGAACAGTAGCTTCAACCGTTTTGTGGCATATGAGAAATTCCCTAAGCCCCGGACCTGTCGATTTTGGTCAAAAATGAAAATTTCAAAAGTGCCCCAATTTCTGTTTTAAACTTTAGGTACTATCCCAAAATGTATCACTAAGGTGACAGAAGTTGATTTCAGAGCATAATTTTTGAACAGTAGCTTCAACTGTTTTGTGGCATATGATAAATTCCCTAAGCCCCGGACCTGTCGATTTTGGTCAAAAATGAAAATTTCAAAAGTGCCCCAATTTCTGCTTTAAAGTTTAGGTACTATCCCAAAATGTATCACTAAGGTGACAGAAGTTGATTATGAAGCATCATTTTTGAACAGGAGCTTCAACCGTTTTGTGGCATATGAGAAATTCCCTAAGCCCCGGACCTGTCGATTTTGGTCAAAAATGAAAATTTCAAAAGTGCCCTAATTTCTGCTTTAAAGTTTAGGTACTATCCCAAAATGTATCACTAAGGTGACAGAAGTTGATTATGAAGCATCATTTTTGAACAGGAGCTTCAACCGTTTTGTGGCATATGAGAAATTCCCTAAGCCCCGGACCTGTCGATTTTGGTCAAAAATGAAAATTTCAAAAGTGCCCCAATTTCTGCTTTAAACTTTAGGTACTATCCCAAAATGTATCACTAAGGTGACAGAAGTTGATTTCGGAGCATAATTTTTGAACAGTAGCTTCAACCATTTTGTGGCATATGAGAAATTCCCTAAGCCCCGGACCTGTTGATTTTGGTCTAAAATGAAAATTTCAAAAGTGCCCCAATTGCTGCTTTAAACTTTAGGTAATATCCCAAAATGTATCACTAAGGTGACAGAAGTTGATTTCGGAGCATAATTTTTGAACAGGAGCTTCAACCATTTTGTGGCATATGAGAAATTCCCTAAGCCCCGGACCTGTCGATTTTGGTCAAAAATGAAAATTTCAAAAGTGCCCCAATTTCTGCTTTAAAGTTTAGGTACTATCCCAAAATGTATCACTAAGGTGACAGAAGTTGATTATGAAGCATCATTTTTGAACAGGAGCTTCAACCGTTTTGTGGCATATGAGAAATTCCCTAAGCCCCGGACCTGTCGATTTTGGTCAAAAATGAAAATTTCAAAAGTGCCCCAATTTCTGCTTTAAACTTTAGGTACTATCCCAAAATGTATAACTAAGGTGACAGAAGTTGATTTCGGAGCATAATTTTTGAACAGGAGCTTCAACTGTTTTGTGGCATATGAGAAATTCCCTAAGCCCCGGACCTGTCGATTTTGGTCAAAAATGAAAATTTCAAAAGTGCCCCAATTTCTGCTTTAAAGTTTAGGTACTTTCCCAAAATGTATCACTAAGGTGACAGAAGTTGATTTCAGAGCATAATTTTTGAACAGTAGCTTCAACCGTTTTGTGGCATATGAGAAATTCCCCAAGCCCCGGACCTGTCGATTTTGGTCAAAAATGAAAATTTCAAAAGTGCCCCAATTTCTGCTTTAAACTTTAGGTACTATCCCAAAATGTATCACTAAGGTGACAGAAGTTGATTTCAGAGCATAATTTTTGAACAGGAGCTTCAACCGTTTTGTGGCATATGAGAAATTCCCTAAGCCCCGGACCTGTTGATTTTGGTCAAAAATGAAAATTTCAAAAGTGCCCCAATTTCTGCTTTAAACTTTAGGTACTATCCCAAAATGTATAACTAAGGTGACAGAAGTTGATTTCGGAGCATAATTTTTGAACAGGAGCTTCAACTGTTTTGTGGCATATGAGAAATTCCCTAAGCCCCGGACCTGTCGATTTTGGTCAAAAATGAAAATTTCAAAAGTGCCCCAATTTCTGCTTTAAAGTTTAGGTACTTTCCCAAAATGTATCACTAAGGTGACAGAAGTTGATTTCAGAGCATAATTTTTGAACAGTAGCTTCAACCGTTTTGTGGCATATGAGAAATTCCCTAAGCCCCGGACCTGTCGATTTTGGTCAAAAATGAAAATTTCAAAAGTGCCCCAATTTCTGCTTTAAACTTTAGGTACTATCCCAAAATGTATCACTAAGGTGACAGAAGTTGATTTCAGAGCATAATTTTTGAACAGTAGCTTCAACTGTTTTGTGGCATATGATAAATTCCCTAAGCCCCGGACCTGTCGATTTTGGTCAAAAATGAAAATTTCAAAAGTGCCCCAATTTCTGCTTTAAAGTTTAGGTACTTTCCCAAAATGTATCACTAAGGTGAAAGAAGTTGATTTCAGAGCATAACTTTTGAACAGTAGCTTCAACCGTTTTGTGGCATATGAGAAATTCCCCAAGCCCCGGACCTGTCGATTTTGGTCAAAAATGAAAATTTCAAAAGTGCCCCAATTTCTGCTTTAAACTTTAGGTACTATCCCAAAATGTATCACTAAGGTGACAGAAGTTGATTATGGAGCATCATTTTTGAACAGGAGCTTCAACCGTTTTGTGGCATATGAGAAATTCCCTAAGCCCCGGACCTGTTGATTTTGGTCAAAAATGAAAATTTCAAAAGTGCCCCAATTTCTGCTTTAAACTTTAGGTACTATCCCAAAATGTATAACTAAGGTGACAGAAGTTGATTTCGGAGCATAATTTTTGAACAGGAGCTTCAACTGTTTTGTGGCATATGAGAAATTCCCTAAGCCCCGGACCTGTCGATTTTGGTCAAAAATGAAAATTTCAAAAGTGCCCCAATTTCTGCTTTAAACTTTAGGTACTATCCCAAAATGTATCACTAAGGTGACAGAAGTTGATTATGGAGCATAATTTTTGAACAGGAGCTTCAACCGTTTTGTGGCATATGAGAAATTCCCTAAGCCCCGGACCTGTCGATTTTGGTCAAAAATGAAAATTTCAAAAGTGCCCCAATTTCTGCTTTAAACTTTAGGTACTATCCCAAAATGTATCACTAAGGTGACAGAAGTTGATTTCAGAGCATAATTTTTGAACAGTAGCTTCAACTGTTTTGTGGCATATGATAAATTCCCTAAGCCCCGGACCTGTCGATTTTGGTCAAAAATGAAAATTTCAAAAGTGCCCCAATTTCTGCTTTAAAGTTTAGGTACTTTCCCAAAATGTATCACTAAGGTGAAAGAAGTTGATTTCAGAGCATAACTTTTGAACAGTAGCTTCAACCGTTTTGTGGCATATGAGAAATTCCCCAAGCCCCGGACCTGTCGATTTTGGTCAAAAATGAAAATTTCAAAAGTGCCCCAATTTCTGCTTTAAACTTTAGGTACTATCCCAAAATGTATCACTAAGGTGACAGAAGTTGATTTCGGAGCATAATTTTTGAACAGGAGCTTCAACTGTTTTGTGGCATATGAGAAATTCCCTAAGCCCCGGACCTGTCGATTTTGGTCAAAAATGAAAATTTCAAAAGTGCCCCAATTTCTGCTTTAAAGTTTAGGTACTTTCCCAAAATGTATCACTAAGGTGACAGAAGTTGATTTCAGAGCATAATTTTTGAACAGTAGCTTCAACCGTTTTGTGGCATATGAGAAATTCCCTAAGCCCCGGACCTGTCGATTTTGGTCAAAAATGAAAATTTCAAAAGTGCCCCAATTTCTGCTTTAAACTTTAGGTACTATCCCAAAATGTATCACTAAGGTGACAGAAGTTGATTTCAGAGCATAATTTTTGAACAGTAGCTTCAACTGTTTTGTGGCATATGATAAATTCCCTAAGCCCCGGACCTGTTGATTTTGGTCAAAAATGAAAATTTCAAAAGTGCCCCAATTTCTGCTTTAAACTTTAGGTACTATCCCAAAATGTATAACTAAGGTGACAGAAGTTGATTTCGGAGCATAATTTTTGAACAGGAGCTTCAACTGTTTTGTGGCATATGAGAAATTCCCTAAGCCCCGGACCTGTCGATTTTGGTCAAAAATGAAAATTTCAAAAGTGCCCCAATTTCTGCTTTAAAGTTTAGGTACTTTCCCAAAATGTATCACTAAGGTGACAGAAGTTGATTTCAGAGCATAATTTTTGAACAGTAGCTTCAACCGTTTTGTGGCATATGAGAAATTCCCTAAGCCCCGGACCTGTCGATTTTGGTCAAAAATGAAAATTTCAAAAGTGCCCCAATTTCTGCTTTAAACTTTAGGTACTATCCCAAAATGTATCACTAAGGTGACAGAAGTTGATTTCAGAGCATAATTTTTGAACAGTAGCTTCAACTGTTTTGTGGCATATGATAAATTCCCTAAGCCCCGGACCTGTCGATTTTGGTCAAAAATGAAAATTTCAAAAGTGCCCCAATTTCTGCTTTAAAGTTTAGGTACTTTCCCAAAATGTATCACTAAGGTGAAAGAAGTTGATTTCAGAGCATAACTTTTGAACAGTAGCTTCAACCGTTTTGTGGCATATGAGAAATTCCCCAAGCCCCGGACCTGTCGATTTTGGTCAAAAATGAAAATTTCAAAAGTGCCCCAATTTCTGCTTTAAACTTTAGGTACTATCCCAAAATGTATCACTAAGGTGACAGAAGTTGATTATGGAGCATAATTTTTGAACAGGAGCTTCAACCGTTTTGTGGCATATGAGAAATTCCCTAAGCCCCGGACCTGTCGATTTTGGTCAAAAATGAAAATTTCAAAAGTGCCCCAATTTCTGCTTTAAACTTTAGGTACTATCCCAAAATGTATAACTAAGGTGACAGAAGTTGATTTCGGAGCATAATTTTTGAACAGGGAGCTTCAACCGTTTTGTGCATATGAGAAATTCCCTAAGCCCTGGACCTGTCGATTTTGGTCAAAAATGAAAATTTCAAAAGTGCCCCAATTTCTGCTTTAAAGTTTAGGTACTATCCCAAAATGTATCACTAGGTGACAGAAGTTGATTTCAGAGCATAATATTTGAACAGTAGCTTCAACCGTTTTGTGGCATATGAGAAATTCCCTAAGCCCCGGACCTGTCGATTTTGGTCAAAAATGAAAATTTCAAAAGTGCCCCAATTTCTGCTTTAAACTTTAGGTACTTTCCCAAAATGTATCACTAAGGTGACAGAAGTTGATTTCAGAGCATAATTTTTGAACAGTAGCTTCAACCGTTTTGTGGCATATGAGAAATTCCCTAAGCCCCGGACCTGTCGATTTTGGTCAAAAATGAAAATTTCAAAAGTGCCCCAATTTCTGCTTTAAACTTTAGGTACTATCCCAAAATGTATCACTAAGGTGACAGAAGTTGATTATGGAGCATAATTTTTGAACAGGAGCTTCAACCGTTTTGTGGCATATGAGAAATTCCCTAAGCCCCGGACCTGTCGATTTTGGTCAAAAATGAAAATTTCAAAAGTGCCCCAATTTCTGCTTTAAAGTTTAGGTACTATCCCAAAATGTATCACTAAGGTGACAGAAGTTGATTTCGGAGCAAAATATTTTAACAGTAGCTTCAACCGTTTTGTGGCATATGAGAAATTCCCTAAGCCCCGGACCTGTCGATTTTGGTCAAAAATGAAAATTTCAAAAGTGCCCCAATTTCTGCTTTAAACTTTAGGTACTATCCCAAAATGTATCACTAAGGTGACAGAAGTTGATTTCAGAGCATAATTTTTGAACAGTAGCTTCAACCGTTTTGTGGCATATAAGAAATTCCCTAAGCCCCGGACCTGTCGATTTTGGTCAAAAATGAAAATTTCAAAAGTGCCCCAATTTCTGCTTTAAACTTTAGGTACTATCCCAAAATGTATCACTAAGGTGACAGAAGTTGATTTCAGAGCATAATTTTTGAACAGTAGCTTCAACTGTTTTGTGGCATATGATAAATTCCCTAAGCCCCGGACCTGTCGATTTTGGTCAAAAATTAAAATTTCAAAAGTGCCCCAATTTCTGCTTTAAAGTTTAGGCACTTTCCCAAAATGTATCACTAAGGTGACAGAAGTTGATTTCAGAGCATAATTTTTGAACAGTAGCTTCAACCGTTTTGTGGCATATGAGAAATTCCCTAAGCCCCGGACCTGTCGATTTTGGTCAAAAATGAAAATTTCAAAAGTGCCCCAATTTCTGCTTTAAACTTTAGGTACTATCCCAAAATGTATCACTAAGGTGACAGAAGTTGATTTCGGAGCATAATTTTTGAACAGGAGTTTCAACCGTTTTGTGGCATATGAGAAATTCCCTAAGCCCCGGACCTGTTGATTTTGGTCTAAAATGAAAATTTCAAAAGTGCCCCAATTGCTGCTTTAAACTTTAGGTAATATCCCAAAATGTATCACTAAGGTGACAGAAGTTGATTTCGGAGCATAATTTTTGAACAGGAGCTTCAACCATTTTGTGGCATATGAGAAATTCCCTAAGCCCCGGACCTGTCGATTTTGGTCAAAAATGAAAATTTCAAAAGTGCCCCAATTTCTGCTTTAAAGTTTAGGTACTATCCCAAAATGTATCACTAAGGTGACAGAAGTTGATTATGAAGCATCATTTTTGAACAGGAGCTTCAACCGTTTTGTGGCATATGAGAAATTCCCTAAGCCCCGGACCTGTCGATTTTGGTCAAAAATGAAAATTTCAAAAGTGCCCTAATTTCTGCTTTAAAGTTTAGGTACTATCCCAAAATGTATCACTAAGGTGACAGAAGTTGATTATGAAGCATCATTTTTGAACAGGAGCTTCAACCGTTTTGTGGCATATGAGAAATTCCCTAAGCCCCGGACCTGTCGATTTTGGTCAAAAATGAAAATTTCAAAAGTGCCCCAATTTCTGCTTTAAACTTTAGGTACTATCCCAAAATGTATCACTAAGGTGACAGAAGTTGATTTCGGAGCATAATTTTTGAACAGTAGCTTCAACCATTTTGTGGCATATGAGAAATTCCCTAAGCCCCGGACCTGTTGATTTTGGTCTAAAATGAAAATTTCAAAAGTGCCCCAATTGCTGCTTTAAACTTTAGGTAATATCCCAAAATGTATCACTAAGGTGACAGAAGTTGATTTCGGAGCATAATTTTTGAACAGGAGCTTCAACCATTTTGTGGCATATGAGAAATTCCCTAAGCCCCGGACCTGTCGATTTTGGTCAAAAATGAAAATTTCAAAAGTGCCCCAATTTCTGCTTTAAAGTTTAGGTACTATCCCAAAATGTATCACTAAGGTGACAGAAGTTGATTATGAAGCATCATTTTTGAACAGGAGCTTCAACCGTTTTGTGGCATATGAGAAATTCCCTAAGCCCCGGACCTGTCGATTTTGGTCAAAAATGAAAATTTCAAAAGTGCCCCAATTTCTGCTTTAAACTTTAGGTACTATCCCAAAATGTATAACTAAGGTGACAGAAGTTGATTTCGGAGCATAATTTTTGAACAGGAGCTTCAACTGTTTTGTGGCATATGAGAAATTCCCTAAGCCCCGGACCTGTCGATTTTGGTCAAAAATGAAAATTTCAAAAGTGCCCCAATTTCTGCTTTAAAGTTTAGGTACTTTCCCAAAATGTATCACTAAGGTGACAGAAGTTGATTTCAGAGCATAATTTTTGAACAGTAGCTTCAACCGTTTTGTGGCATATGAGAAATTCCCCAAGCCCCGGACCTGTCGATTTTGGTCAAAAATGAAAATTTCAAAAGTGCCCCAATTTCTGCTTTAAACTTTAGGTACTATCCCAAAATGTATCACTAAGGTGACAGAAGTTGATTTCAGAGCATAATTTTTGAACAGGAGCTTCAACCGTTTTGTGGCATATGAGAAATTCCCTAAGCCCCGGACCTGTTGATTTTGGTCAAAAATGAAAATTTCAAAAGTGCCCCAATTTCTGCTTTAAACTTTAGGTACTATCCCAAAATGTATAACTAAGGTGACAGAAGTTGATTTCGGAGCATAATTTTTGAACAGGAGCTTCAACTGTTTTGTGGCATATGAGAAATTCCCTAAGCCCCGGACCTGTCGATTTTGGTCAAAAATGAAAATTTCAAAAGTGCCCCAATTTCTGCTTTAAAGTTTAGGTACTTTCCCAAAATGTATCACTAAGGTGACAGAAGTTGATTTCAGAGCATAATTTTTGAACAGTAGCTTCAACCGTTTTGTGGCATATGAGAAATTCCCTAAGCCCCGGACCTGTCGATTTTGGTCAAAAATGAAAATTTCAAAAGTGCCCCAATTTCTGCTTTAAACTTTAGGTACTATCCCAAAATGTATCACTAAGGTGACAGAAGTTGATTTCAGAGCATAATTTTTGAACAGTAGCTTCAACTGTTTTGTGGCATATGATAAATTCCCTAAGCCCCGGACCTGTCGATTTTGGTCAAAAATGAAAATTTCAAAAGTGCCCCAATTTCTGCTTTAAAGTTTAGGTACTTTCCCAAAATGTATCACTAAGGTGAAAGAAGTTGATTTCAGAGCATAACTTTTGAACAGTAGCTTCAACCGTTTTGTGGCATATGAGAAATTCCCCAAGCCCCGGACCTGTCGATTTTGGTCAAAAATGAAAATTTCAAAAGTGCCCCAATTTCTGCTTTAAACTTTAGGTACTATCCCAAAATGTATCACTAAGGTGACAGAAGTTGATTATGGAGCATCATTTTTGAACAGGAGCTTCAACCGTTTTGTGGCATATGAGAAATTCCCTAAGCCCCGGACCTGTTGATTTTGGTCAAAAATGAAAATTTCAAAAGTGCCCCAATTTCTGCTTTAAACTTTAGGTACTATCCCAAAATGTATAACTAAGGTGACAGAAGTTGATTTCGGAGCATAATTTTTGAACAGGAGCTTCAACTGTTTTGTGGCATATGAGAAATTCCCTAAGCCCCGGACCTGTCGATTTTGGTCAAAAATGAAAATTTCAAAAGTGCCCCAATTTCTGCTTTAAACTTTAGGTACTATCCCAAAATGTATCACTAAGGTGACAGAAGTTGATTATGGAGCATAATTTTTGAACAGGAGCTTCAACCGTTTTGTGGCATATGAGAAATTCCCTAAGCCCCGGACCTGTCGATTTTGGTCAAAAATGAAAATTTCAAAAGTGCCCCAATTTCTGCTTTAAACTTTAGGTACTATCCCAAAATGTATCACTAAGGTGACAGAAGTTGATTTCAGAGCATAATTTTTGAACAGTAGCTTCAACTGTTTTGTGGCATATGATAAATTCCCTAAGCCCCGGACCTGTCGATTTTGGTCAAAAATGAAAATTTCAAAAGTGCCCCAATTTCTGCTTTAAAGTTTAGGTACTTTCCCAAAATGTATCACTAAGGTGAAAGAAGTTGATTTCAGAGCATAACTTTTGAACAGTAGCTTCAACCGTTTTGTGGCATATGAGAAATTCCCCAAGCCCCGGACCTGTCGATTTTGGTCAAAAATGAAAATTTCAAAAGTGCCCCAATTTCTGCTTTAAACTTTAGGTACTATCCCAAAATGTATCACTAAGGTGACAGAAGTTGATTTCGGAGCATAATTTTTGAACAGGAGCTTCAACTGTTTTGTGGCATATGAGAAATTCCCTAAGCCCCGGACCTGTCGATTTTGGTCAAAAATGAAAATTTCAAAAGTGCCCCAATTTCTGCTTTAAAGTTTAGGTACTTTCCCAAAATGTATCACTAAGGTGACAGAAGTTGATTTCAGAGCATAATTTTTGAACAGTAGCTTCAACCGTTTTGTGGCATATGAGAAATTCCCTAAGCCCCGGACCTGTCGATTTTGGTCAAAAATGAAAATTTCAAAAGTGCCCCAATTTCTGCTTTAAACTTTAGGTACTATCCCAAAATGTATCACTAAGGTGACAGAAGTTGATTTCAGAGCATAATTTTTGAACAGTAGCTTCAACTGTTTTGTGGCATATGATAAATTCCCTAAGCCCCGGACCTGTTGATTTTGGTCAAAAATGAAAATTTCAAAAGTGCCCCAATTTCTGCTTTAAACTTTAGGTACTATCCCAAAATGTATAACTAAGGTGACAGAAGTTGATTTCGGAGCATAATTTTTGAACAGGAGCTTCAACTGTTTTGTGGCATATGAGAAATTCCCTAAGCCCCGGACCTGTCGATTTTGGTCAAAAATGAAAATTTCAAAAGTGCCCCAATTTCTGCTTTAAAGTTTAGGTACTTTCCCAAAATGTATCACTAAGGTGACAGAAGTTGATTTCAGAGCATAATTTTTGAACAGTAGCTTCAACCGTTTTGTGGCATATGAGAAATTCCCTAAGCCCCGGACCTGTCGATTTTGGTCAAAAATGAAAATTTCAAAAGTGCCCCAATTTCTGCTTTAAACTTTAGGTACTATCCCAAAATGTATCACTAAGGTGACAGAAGTTGATTTCAGAGCATAATTTTTGAACAGTAGCTTCAACTGTTTTGTGGCATATGATAAATTCCCTAAGCCCCGGACCTGTCGATTTTGGTCAAAAATGAAAATTTCAAAAGTGCCCCAATTTCTGCTTTAAAGTTTAGGTACTTTCCCAAAATGTATCACTAAGGTGAAAGAAGTTGATTTCAGAGCATAACTTTTGAACAGTAGCTTCAACCGTTTTGTGGCATATGAGAAATTCCCCAAGCCCCGGACCTGTCGATTTTGGTCAAAAATGAAAATTTCAAAAGTGCCCCAATTTCTGCTTTAAACTTTAGGTACTATCCCAAAATGTATCACTAAGGTGACAGAAGTTGATTATGGAGCATAATTTTTGAACAGGAGCTTCAACCGTTTTGTGGCATATGAGAAATTCCCTAAGCCCCGGACCTGTCGATTTTGGTCAAAAATGAAAATTTCAAAAGTGCCCCAATTTCTGCTTTAAACTTTAGGTACTATCCCAAAATGTATAACTAAGGTGACAGAAGTTGATTTCGGAGCATAATTTTTGAACAGGGAGCTTCAACCGTTTTGTGCATATGAGAAATTCCCTAAGCCCTGGACCTGTCGATTTTGGTCAAAAATGAAAATTTCAAAAGTGCCCCAATTTCTGCTTTAAAGTTTAGGTACTATCCCAAAATGTATCACTAGGTGACAGAAGTTGATTTCAGAGCATAATATTTGAACAGTAGCTTCAACCGTTTTGTGGCATATGAGAAATTCCCTAAGCCCCGGACCTGTCGATTTTGGTCAAAAATGAAAATTTCAAAAGTGCCCCAATTTCTGCTTTAAACTTTAGGTACTTTCCCAAAATGTATCACTAAGGTGACAGAAGTTGATTTCAGAGCATAATTTTTGAACAGTAGCTTCAACCGTTTTGTGGCATATGAGAAATTCCCTAAGCCCCGGACCTGTCGATTTTGGTCAAAAATGAAAATTTCAAAAGTGCCCCAATTTCTGCTTTAAACTTTAGGTACTATCCCAAAATGTATCACTAAGGTGACAGAAGTTGATTATGGAGCATAATTTTTGAACAGGAGCTTCAACCGTTTTGTGGCATATGAGAAATTCCCTAAGCCCCGGACCTGTCGATTTTGGTCAAAAATGAAAATTTCAAAAGTGCCCCAATTTCTGCTTTAAAGTTTAGGTACTATCCCAAAATGTATCACTAAGGTGACAGAAGTTGATTTCGGAGCAAAATATTTTAACAGTAGCTTCAACCGTTTTGTGGCATATGAGAAATTCCCTAAGCCCCGGACCTGTCGATTTTGGTCAAAAATGAAAATTTCAAAAGTGCCCCAATTTCTGCTTTAAACTTTAGGTACTATCCCAAAATGTATCACTAAGGTGACAGAAGTTGATTTCAGAGCATAATTTTTGAACAGTAGCTTCAACCGTTTTGTGGCATATAAGAAATTCCCTAAGCCCCGGACCTGTCGATTTTGGTCAAAAATGAAAATTTCAAAAGTGCCCCAATTTCTGCTTTAAACTTTAGGTACTATCCCAAAATGTATCACTAAGGTGACAGAAGTTGATTTCAGAGCATAATTTTTGAACAGTAGCTTCAACTGTTTTGTGGCATATGATAAATTCCCTAAGCCCCGGACCTGTCGATTTTGGTCAAAAATTAAAATTTCAAAAGTGCCCCAATTTCTGCTTTAAAGTTTAGGCACTTTCCCAAAATGTATCACTAAGGTGACAGAAGTTGATTTCAGAGCATAATTTTTGAACAGTAGCTTCAACCGTTTTGTGGCATATGAGAAATTCCCTAAGCCCCGGACCTGTCGATTTTGGTCAAAAATGAAAATTTCAAAAGTGCCCCAATTTCTGCTTTAAACTTTAGGTACTATCCCAAAATGTATCACTAAGGTGACAGAAGTTGATTTCGGAGCATAATTTTTGAACAGGAGTTTCAACCGTTTTGTGGCATATGAGAAATTCCCTAAGCCCCGGACCTGTTGATTTTGGTCTAAAATGAAAATTTCAAAAGTGCCCCAATTGCTGCTTTAAACTTTAGGTAATATCCCAAAATGTATCACTAAGGTGACAGAAGTTGATTTCGGAGCATAATTTTTGAACAGGAGCTTCAACCATTTTGTGGCATATGAGAAATTCCCTAAGCCCCGGACCTGTTGATTTTGGTCTAAAATGAAAATTTCAAAAGTGCCCCAATTTCTGCTTTAAAGTTTAGGTACTTTCCCAAAATGTATCACTAAGGTGACAGAAGTTGATTTCAGAGCATAATTTTTGAACAGTAGCTTCAACCGTTTTGTGGCATATGAGAAATTCCCTAAGCCCCGGACCTGTCGATTTTGGTCAAAAATGAAAATTTCAAAAGTGCCCCAATTTCTGCTTTAAACTTTAGGTACTATCCCAAAATGTATCACTAAGGTGACAGAAGTTGATTTCAGAGCATAATTTTTGAACAGTAGCTTCAACTGTTTTGTGGCATATGATAAATTCCCTAAGCCCCGGACCTGTCGATTTTGGTCAAAAATGAAAATTTCAAAAGTGCCCCAATTTCTGCTTTAAAGTTTAGGTACTTTCCCAAAATGTATCACTAAGGTGAAAGAAGTTGATTTCAGAGCATAACTTTTGAACAGTAGCTTCAACCGTTTTGTGGCATATGAGAAATTCCCCAAGCCCCGGACCTGTCGATTTTGGTCAAAAATGAAAATTTCAAAAGTGCCCCAATTTCTGCTTTAAACTTTAGGTACTATCCCAAAATGTATCACTAAGGTGACAGAAGTTGATTATGGAGCATAATTTTTGAACAGGAGCTTCAACCGTTTTGTGGCATATGAGAAATTCCCTAAGCCCCGGACCTGTCGATTTTGGTCAAAAATGAAAATTTCAAAAGTGCCCCAATTTCTGCTTTAAACTTTAGGTACTATCCCAAAATGTATAACTAAGGTGACAGAAGTTGATTTCGGAGCATAATTTTTGAACAGGGAGCTTCAACCGTTTTGTGCATATGAGAAATTCCCTAAGCCCTGGACCTGTCGATTTTGGTCAAAAATGAAAATTTCAAAAGTGCCCCAATTTCTGCTTTAAAGTTTAGGTACTATCCCAAAATGTATCACTAGGTGACAGAAGTTGATTTCAGAGCATAATATTTGAACAGTAGCTTCAACCGTTTTGTGGCATATGAGAAATTCCCTAAGCCCCGGACCTGTCGATTTTGGTCAAAAATGAAAATTTCAAAAGTGCCCCAATTTCTGCTTTAAACTTTAGGTACTTTCCCAAAATGTATCACTAAGGTGACAGAAGTTGATTTCAGAGCATAATTTTTGAACAGTAGCTTCAACCGTTTTGTGGCATATGAGAAATTCCCTAAGCCCCGGACCTGTCGATTTTGGTCAAAAATGAAAATTTCAAAAGTGCCCCAATTTCTGCTTTAAACTTTAGGTACTATCCCAAAATGTATCACTAAGGTGACAGAAGTTGATTATGGAGCATAATTTTTGAACAGGAGCTTCAACCGTTTTGTGGCATATGAGAAATTCCCTAAGCCCCGGACCTGTCGATTTTGGTCAAAAATGAAAATTTCAAAAGTGCCCCAATTTCTACTTTAAAGTTTAGGTACTATCCCAAAATGTATCACTAAGGTGACAGAAGTTGATTTCGTTGCAAAATATTTTAACAGTAGCTTCAACCGTTTTGTGGCATATGAGAAATTCCCTAAGCCCCGGACCTGTCGATTTTGGTCAAAAATGAAAATTTCAAAAGTGCCCCAATTTCTGCTTTAAACTTTAGGTACTATCCCAAAATGTATCACTAAGGTGACAGAAGTTGATTTCAGAGCATAATTTTTGAACAGTAGCTTCAACTGTTTTGTGGCATATGATAAATTCCCTAAGCCCCGGACCTGTCGATTTTGGTCAAAAATTAAAATTTCAAAAGTGCCCCAATTTCTGCTTTAAAGTTTAGGCACTTTCCCAAAATGTATCACTAAGGTGACAGAAGTTGATTTCAGAGCATAATTTTTGAACAGTAGCTTCAACCGTTTTGTGGCATATGAGAAATTCCCTAAGCCCCGGACCTGTCGATTTTGGTCAAAAATGAAAATTTCAAAAGTGCCCCAATTTCTGCTTTAAACTTTAGGTACTATCCCAAAATGTATCACTAAGGTGACAGAAGTTGATTTCGGAGCATAATTTTTGAACAGGAGTTTCAACCGTTTTGTGGCATATGAGAAATTCCCTAAGCCCCGGACCTGTTGATTTTGGTCTAAAATGAAAATTTCAAAAGTGCCCCAATTGCTGCTTTAAACTTTAGGTAATATCCCAAAATGTATCACTAAGGTGACAGAAGTTGATTTCGGAGCATAATTTTTGAACAGGAGCTTCAACCATTTTGTGGCATATGAGAAATTCCCTAAGCCCCGGACCTGTTGATTTTGGTCTAAAATGAAAATTTCAAAAGTGCCCCAATTTCTGCTTTAAAGTTTAGGTACTATCCCAAAATGTATCACTAAGGTGACAGAAGTTGATTATGGAGCATCATTTTTGAACAGGAGCTTCAACCGTTTTGTGGAATATGAGAAATTCCCTAAGCCCCGGACCTGTCGATTTTGGTCAAAAATGAAAATTTCAAAAGTGCCCCAATTTCTGCTTTAAACTTTAGGTACTATCCCAAAATGTATAACTAAGGTGACAGAAGTTGATTTCGGAGCATAATTTTTGAACAGGAGCTTCAACTGTTTTGTGGCATATGAGAAATTCCCTAAGCCCCGGACCTGGCGATTTTGGTCAAAAATGAAAATTTCAAAAGTGCCCCAATTTCTGCTTTAAAGTTTAGGTACTTTCCCAAAATGTATCACTAAGGTGACAGAAGTTGATTTCAGAGCATAATTTTTGAACAGTAGCTTCAACCGTTTTGTGGCATATGAGAAATCCCTAAGCCCCGGACCTGTCGATTTTGATCAAAAATGAAAATTTCAAAAGTGCCCCAATTTCTGCTTTAAACTTTAGGTACTATCCCAAAATGTATCACTAAGGTGACAGAAGTTGATTTCAGAGCATAATTTTTGAACAGTAGCTTCAACTGTTTTGTTGGCATATGATAAATTCCCTAAGCCCCGGACCTGTCGATTTTGGTCAAAAATGAAAATTTCAAAAGTGCCCCAATTTTTGCTTTAAAGTTTAGGTACTTTCCCAAAATGTATCACTAAGGTGACAGAAGTTGATTTCAGAGCATAATTTTTGAACAGTAGCTTCAACCGTTTTGTGGCATATGAGAAATTCCCCAAGCACCGGACCTGTCGATTTTGGTCAAAAATGAAAATTTCAAAAGTGCCCCAATTTCTGCTTTAAACTTTAGGTACTATCCCAAAATGTATCACTAAGGTGACAGAAGTTGATTATGGAGCATAATTTTTGAACAGGAGCTTCAACCGTTTTGTGGCATATGAGAAATTCCCTAAGCCCCGGACCTGTCGATTTTGGTCAAAAATGAAAATTTCAAAAGTGCCCCAATTTCTGCTTTAAACTTTAGGTACTATCCCAAAATGTATAACTAAGGTGACAGAAGATGATTTCGGAGCATAATTTTTGAACAGGAGCTTCAACTGTTTTGTGGCATATGAGAAATTCCCTAAGCCCCGGACCTGTCGATTTTGGTCAAAAATGAAAATTTCAAAAGTGCCCCAATTTCTGCTTTAAAGTTTAGGTACTTTCCCAAAATGTATCACTAAGGTGACAGAAGTTGATTTCAGAGCATAATTTTTGAACAGTAGCTTCAACCGTTTTGTGGCATATGAGAAATTCCCTAAGCCCTGGACCTGTCGATTTTGGTCAAAAATGAAAATTTCAAAAGTGCCCCAATTTCTGCTTTAAACTTTAGGTACTATCCCAAAATGTATCACTAAGGTGACAGAAGTTGATTTCAGAGCATAATTTTTGAACAGTAGCTTCAACTGTTTTGTGGCATATGATAAATTCCCTAAGCCCCGGACCTGTCGATTTTGGTCAAAAATGAAAATTTCAAAAGTGCCCCAATTTCTGCTTTAAAGTTTAGGTACTTTCCCAAAATGTATCACTAAGGTGAAAGAAGTTGATTTCAGAGCATAACTTTTGAACAGTAGCTTCAACCGTTTTGTGGCATATGAGAAATTCCCCAAGCCCCGGACCTGTCGATTTTGGTCAAAAATGAAAATTTCAAAAGTGCCCCAATTTCTGCTTTAAACTTTAGGTACTATCCCAAAATGTATCACTAAGGTGACAGAAGTTGATTATGGAGCATAATTTTTGAACAGGAGCTTCAACCGTTTTGTGGCATATGAGAAATTCCCTAAGCCCCGGACCAGTCGATTTTGGTCAAAAATGAAAATTTCAAAAGTGCCCCAATTTCTGCTTTAAACTTTAGGTACTATCCCAAAATGTATCACTAAGGTGACAGAAGTTGATTTCAGAGCATAATTTTTGAACAGTAGCTTCAACCGTTTTGTGGCATATAAGAAATTCCCTAAGCCCCGGACCTGTCGATTTTGGTCAAAAATGAAAATTTCAAAAGTGCCCCAATTTCTGCTTTAAACTTTAGGTACTATCCCAAAATGTATCACTAAGGTGACAGAAGTTGATTTCAGAGCATAATTTTTGAACAGTAGCTTCAACTGTTTTGTGGCATATGATAAATTCCCTAAGCCCCGGACCTGTCGATTTTGGTCAAAAATTAAAATTTCAAAAGTGCCCCAATTTCTGCTTTAAAGTTTAGGTACTTTCCCAAAATGTATCACTAAGGTGACAGAAGTTGATTTCGGAGCATGATTTTTGAACAGGAGCTTCAACCGTTTTGTGGCATATGAGAAATTCCCTAAGCCCCGGACCTGTTGATTTTGGTCTAAAAAGAAAATGTCAAAAGTGCCCTAATTTCTGCATTAAACTTTAGGTAATATCCCAAAATGTATCACTAAGGTGACAGAAGTTGATTTCGGAGCATAATTTTTGAACAGGAGCTTCAACCATTTTGTGGCATATGACAAATTCCCTAAGCCCCGGACCTGTCAATTTTGGTCAAAAATGAAAATTTCAAAAGTGCCCCAATTTCTGCTTTAAAGTTTAGGTACTATCCCAAAATGTATCACTAAGGTGACAGAAGTTGATTTCGGAGCATAAATTTTGAACAGGAGCTTCAACTGTTTTGTGGCATATGAGAAATTCCCTATGCCCCGGACCTGTCGATTTTGGTCAAAAATGAAAATTTCGAAAGTGCCCCAATTTCTGCTTTAAACTTTAGGTACTATCCCAAAATGCATCATTAAGGTGACAGAAGTTGATTTCAGAGCATAATTTTTGAACAGTAGCTTCAACTGTTTTGTGGCATATGATAAATTCCCTAAGCCCCGGACCTGTCGATTTTGGTCAAAAATGAAAATTTCAAAAGTGCCCCAATTTCTGCTTTAAAGTTTAGGTACTTTCCCAAAATGTATCACTAAGGTGACAGAAGTTGATTTCAGAGCATAATTTTTGAACAGTAGCTTCAACCGTTTTGTGGCATATGAGAAATTCCCTAAGCCCCGGACCTGTCGATTTTGGTCAAAAATGAAAATGTCAAAAGTGCACTAATTGCTGCTTTAAACTTTAGGTAATATCCCAAAATGTATCACTAAGGTGACAGAAGTTGATTTCAGAGCATAATTTTTGAACAGTAGCTTCAACCGTTTTGTGGCATATGAGAAATTCCCTAAGCCCCAGACCTGTCGATTTTGGTCAAAAATGAAAATTTCAAAAGTGCCCCAATTTCTGCTTTAAACTTTAGGTACTATCCCAAAATGTATAACTAAGGTGACAGAAGTTGATTTCGGAGCATAATTTTTGAACAGGAGCTTCAACTGTTTTGTGGCATATGAGAAATTCCCTAGGCCCCGGACCTGTCAATTTTGGTCAAAAATGAAAATTTCAAAAGTGCCCCAATTTCTGCTTTAAAGTTTAGGTACTATCCCAAAATGTATCACTAAGGTGACAGAAGTTGATTTTGGAGCATAATTTTTGAACAGGAGCTTCAACCGTTTTGTGGCATATGAGAAATTCCCTAAGCCCCGGACCTGTCGATTTTGGTCAAAAATGAAAATTTCAAAAGTGCCCCAATTTCTGCTTTAAAGTTTAGGTACTATCCCAAAATGTATCACTAAGGTGACAGAAGTTGATTTCGGAGCAAAATATTTGAACAGTAGCTTCAACCGTTTTGTGGCATATGAGAAATTCCCTAAGCCCCGGACCTGTCGATTTTGGTCAAAAATGAAAATGTCAAAAGTGCACTAATTGCTGCTTTAAACTTTAGGTAATATCCCAAAATGTATCACTAAGGTGACAGAAGTTGATTTCAGAGCATAATTTTTGAACAGTAGCTTCAACCGTTTTGTGGCATATGAGAAATTCCCTAAGCCCCGGACCTGTCGATTTTGGTCAAAAATGAAAATTTCAAAAGTGCCCCAATTTCTGCTTTAAACTTTAGGCACTATCCCAAAATGTATCACTTAGGTGACAGAAGTTGATTATGGAGCATAATTTTTGAACAGGAGCTTCAACCGTTTTGTGGCATATGAGAAATTCCCTAAGCCCCGGACCTGTCGATTTTGGTCAAAAATGAAAATTTCAAAAGTGCCCCAATTTCTGCTTTAAACTTTAGGTACTATCCCAAAATGTATAACTAAGGTGACAGAAGTTGATTTCGGAGCATAATTTTTGAACAGGAGCTTCAACTGTTTTGTGGCATATGAGAAATTCCCTAAGCCCCGGACCTGTCGATTTTGGTCAAAAATGAAAATTTCAAAAGTGCCCCAATTTCTGCTTTAAAGTTTAGGTACTATCCCAAAATGTATCACTAAGGTGACAGAAGTTGATTTTGGAGCATAATTTTTGAACAGGAGCTTCAACCGTTTTGTGGCATATGAGAAATTCCCTAAGCCCCGGACCAGTCGATTTTGGTCAAAAATGAAAATTTCAAAAGTGCCCCAATTTCTGCTTTAAACTTTAGGTACTATCCCAAAATGTATCACTAAGGTGACAGAAGTTGATTTCAGAGCATAATTTTTGAACAGGAGCTTCAACCGTTTTGTGGCATATAAGAAATTCCCTAAGCCCCGGACCTGTCGATTTTGGTCAAAAATGAAAATTTCAAAAGTGCCCCAATTTCTGCTTTAAACTTTAGGTACTATCCCAAAATGTATCACTAAGGTGACAGAAGTTGATTTCAGAGCATAATTTTTGAACAGTAGCTTCAACTGTTTTGTGGCATATGATAAATTCCCTAAGCCCCGGACCTGTCGATTTTGGTCAAAAATTAAAATTTCAAAAGTGCCCCCAATTTCTGCTTTAAAGTTTAGGTACTTTCCCAAAATGTATCACTAAGGTGACAGAAGTTGATTTCGGAGCATGATTTTTGAACAGGAGCTTCAACCGTTTTGTGGCATATGAGAAATTCCCTAAGCCCCGGACCTGTTGATTTTGGTCTAAAAAGAAAATGTCAAAAGTGCCCTAATTTCTGCATTAAACTTTAGGTAATATCCCAAAATGTATCACTAAGGTGACAGAAGTTGATTTCGGAGCATAATTTTTGAACAGGAGCTTCAACCATTTTGTGGCATATGACAAATTCCCTAAGCCCCGGACCTGTCAATTTTGGTCAAAAATGAAAATTTCAAAAGTGCCCCAATTTCTGCTTTAAAGTTTAGGTACTATCCCAAAATGTATCACTAAGGTGACAGAAGTTGATTTCGGAGCATAAATTTTGAACAGGAGCTTCAACTGTTTTGTGGCATATGAGAAATTCCCTATGCCCCGGACCTGTCGATTTTGGTCAAAAATGAAAATTTCGAAAGTGCCCCAATTTCTGCTTTAAACTTTAGGTACTATCCCAAAATGCATCATTAAGGTGACAGAAGTTGATTTCAGAGCATAATTTTTGAACAGTAGCTTCAACCGTTTTGTGGCATATGAGAAATTCCCTAAGCCCCGGACCTGTCGATTTTGGTCAAAAATGAAAATGTCAAAAGTGCACTAATTGCTGCTTTAAACTTTAGGTAATATCCCAAAATGTATCACTAAGGTGACAGAAGTTGATTTCAGAGCATAATTTTTGAACAGTAGCTTCAACCGTTTTGTGGCATATGAGAAATTCCCTAAGCCCCAGACCTGTCGATTTTGGTCAAAAATGAAAATTTCAAAAGTGCCCCAATTTCTGCTTTAAACTTTAGGTACTATCCCAAAATGTATAACTAAGGTGACAGAAGTTGATTTCGGAGCATAATTTTTGAACAGGAGCTTCAACTGTTTTGTGGCATATGAGAAATTCCCTAGGCCCCGGACCTGTCGATTTTGGTCAAAAATGAAAATTTCAAAAGTGCCCCAATTTCTGCTTTAAAGTTTAGGTACTATCCCAAAATGTATCACTAAGGTGACAGAAGTTGATTTTGGAGCATAATTTTTGAACAGGAGCTTCAACCGTTTTGTGGCATATGAGAAATTCCCTAAGCCCCGGACCTGTCGATTTTGGTCAAAAATGAAAATTTCAAAAGTGCCCCAATTTCTGCTTTAAAGTTTAGGTACTATCCCAAAATGTATCACTAAGGTGACAGAAGTTGATTTCGGAGCAAAATATTTGAACAGTAGCTTCAACCGTTTTGTGGCATATGAGAAATTCCCTAAGCCCCGGACCTGTCGATTTTGGTCAAAAATGAAAATGTCAAAAGTGCACTAATTGCTGCTTTAAACTTTAGGTAATATCCCAAAATGTATCACTAAGGTGACAGAAGTTGATTTCAGAGCATAATTTTTGAACAGTAGCTTCAACCGTTTTGTGGCATATGAGAAATTCCCTAAGCCCCGGACCTGTCGATTTTGGTCAAAAATGAAAATTTCAAAAGTGCCCCAATTTCTGCTTTAAACTTTAGGCACTATCCCAAAATGTATCACTTAGGTGACAGAAGTTGATTATGGAGCATAATTTTTGAACAGGAGCTTCAACCGTTTTGTGGCATATGAGAAATTCCCTAAGCCCCGGACCTGTCGATTTTGGTCAAAAATGAAAATTTCAAAAGTGCCCCAATTTCTGCTTTAAACTTTAGGTACTATCCCAAAATGTATAACTAAGGTGACAGAAGTTGATTTCGGAGCATAATTTTTGAACAGGAGCTTCAACTGTTTTGTGGCATATGAGAAATTCCCTAAGCCCCGGACCTGTCGATTTTGGTCAAAAATGAAAATTTCAAAAGTGCCCCAATTTCTGCTTTAAAGTTTAGGTACTATCCCAAAATGTATCACTAAGGTGACAGAAGTTGATTTTGGAGCATAATTTTTGAACAGGAGCTTCAACCGTTTTGTGGCATATGAGAAATTCCCTAAGCCCCGGACCTGTCGATTTTTGTCAAAAATGAAAATTTCAAAAGTGCCCCAATTTCTGCTTTAAAGTTTAGGTACTATCCCAAAATGTATCACTAAGGTGACAGAAGTTGATTTCGGAGCAAAATATTTGAACAGTAGCTTCAACCGTTTTGTGGCATATGAGAAATTCCCTAAGCCCCAGACCTGTCGATTTTGGTCAAAAATGAAAATTTCAAAAGTGCCCCAATTTCTGCTTTAAACTTTAGGTACTATCCCAAAATGTATCACTAAGGTGACAGAAGTTGATTTCAGAGCATAATTTTTGAACAGTAGCTTCAACCGTTTTGTGGCATATGAGAAATTCCCTAAGCCCCGGACCTGTCGATTTTGGTCAAAAATGAAAATTTCAAAAGTGCCCCAATTTCTGCTTTAAACTTTAGGTACTATCCCAAAATGTATCACTAAGGTGACAGAAGTTGATTTCAGAGCATAATTTTTGAACAGTAGCTTCAACTGTTTTGTGGCAAATGATAAATTCCCTAAGCCCCGGACCTGTCGATTTTGGTCAAAAATGAAAATTTCAAAAGTGCCCCAATTTCTGCTTTAAAGTTTAGGTACTTTCCCAAAATGTATCACTAAGGTGACAGAAGTTGATTTCAGAGCATAATTTTTGAACAGTAGCTTCAACCGTTTTGTGGCATATGAGAAATTCCCTAAGCCCCGGACCTGTCGATTTTGGTCAAAAATGAAAATGTCAAAAGTGCACTAATTGCTGCTTTAAACTTTAGGTAATATCCCAAAATGTATCACTAAGGTGACAGAAGTTGATATCAGAGCATAATTTTTGAACAGTAGCTTCAACCGTTTTGTGGCATATGAGAAATTCCCTAAGCCCCGGACCTGTCGATTTTGGTCAAAAATGAAAATTTCAAAAGTGCCCCAATTTCTGCTTTAAAGTTTAGGTACTTTCCCAAAATGTATCACTAAGGTGACAGAAGTTGATTTCAGAGCATAATTTTTGAACAGTAGCTTCAACCGTTTTGTGGCATATGAGAAATTCCCTAAGCCCCGGACCTGTCGATTTTGGTCAAAAATGAAAATGTCAAAAGTGCACTAATTGCTGCTTTAAACTTTAGGTAATATCCCAAAATGTATCACTAAGGTGACAGAAGTTGATATCAGAGCATAATTTTTGAACAGTAGCTTCAACCGTTTTGTGGCATATGAGAAATTCCCTAAGCCCCGGACCTGTCGATTTTGGTCAAAAATGAAAATTTCAAAAGTGCCCCAATTTTTGCTTTAAAGTTTAGGTACTTTCCCAAAATGTATCACTAAGGTGACAGAAGTTGATTTCAGAGCATAATTTTTGAACAGTAGCTTCAACTGTTTTGTGGCATATGATAAATTCCCTAAGCCCCGGACCTGTCGATTTTGGTCAAAAATGAAAATTTCAAAAGTGCCCCAATTTTTGCTTTAAAGTTTAGGTACTTTCCCAAAATGTATCACTAAGGTGACAGAAGTTGATTTCAGAGCATAATTTTTGAACAGTAGCTTCAACCGTTTTGTGGCATATGAGAAATTCCCCAAGCCCCGGACCTGTCGATTTTGGTCAAAAATGAAAATTTCAAAAGTGCCCCAATTTCTGCTTTAAACTTTAGGTACTATCCCAAAATGTATCACTAAGGTGACAGAAGTTGATTATGGAGCATAATTTTTGAACAGGAGCTTCAACCGTTTTGTGGCATATGAGAAATTCCCTAAGCCCCGGACCTGTCGATTTTGGTCAAAAATGAAAATTTCAAAAGTGCCCCAATTTCTGCTTTAAACTTTAGGTACTATCCCAAAATGTATAACTAAGGTGACAGAAGTTGATTTCGGAGCATAATTTTTGAACAGGAGCTTCAACTGTTTTGTGGCATATGAGAAATTCCCTAAGCCCCGGACCTGTCGATTTTGGTCAAAAATGAAAATTTCAAAAGTGCCCCAATTTCTGCTTTAAAGTTTAGGTACTTTCCCAAAATGTATCACTAAGGTGACAGAAGTTGATTTCAGAGCATAATTTTTGAACAGTAGCTTCAACCGTTTTGTGGCATATGAGAAATTCCCTAAGCCCCGGACCTGTCGATTTTGGTCAAAAATGAAAATTTCAAAAGTGCCCCAATTTCTGCTTTAAACTTTAGGTACTATCCCAAAATGTATCACTAAGGTGACAGAAGTTGATTTCAGAGCATAATTTTTGAACAGTAGCTTCAACTGTTTTGTGGCATATGATAAATTCCCTAAGCCCCGGACCTGTCGATTTTGGTCAAAAATGAAAATTTCAAAAGTGCCCCAATTTCTGCTTTAAACTTTAGGTACTATCCCAAAATGTATCACTAAGGTGACAGAAGTTGATTATGGAGCATAATTTTTGAACAGGAGCTTCAACCGTTTTGTGGCATATGAGAAATTCCCTAAGCCCCGGACCTGTCGATTTTGGTCAAAAATGAAAATTTCAAAAGTGCCCCAATTTCTGCTTTAAACTTTAGGTACTATCCCAAAATGTATAACTAAGGTGACAGAAGTTGATTTCGGAGCATAATTTTTGAACAGGGAGCTTCAACCGTTTTGTGCATATGAGAAATTCCCTAAGCCCTGGACCTGTCGATTTTGGTCAAAAATGAAAATTTCAAAAGTGCCCCAATTTCTGCTTTAAAGTTTAGGTACTATCCCAAAATGTTTCACTAGGTGACAGAAGTTGATTTCAGAGCATAATTTTTGAACAGTAGCTTCAACCGTTTTGTGGCATATGAGAAATTCCCTAAGCCCCGGACCTGTCGATTTTGGTCAAAAATGAAAATTTCAAAAGTGCCCCAATTTCTGCTTTAAACTTTAGGTACTATCCCAAAATGTATCACTAAGGTGACAGAAGTTGATTTCAGAGCATAATTTTTGAACAGTAGCTTCAACTGTTTTGTGGCATATGATAAATTCCCTAAGCCCCGGACCTGTCGATTTTTGTCAAAAATGAAAATTTCAAAAGTGCCCCAATTTCTGCTTTAAAGTTTAGGTACTATCCCAAAATGTATCACTAAGGTGACAGAAGTTGATTTCAGAGCATAATTTTTGAACAGTAGCTTCAACCGTTTTGTGGCATATGAGAAATTCCCTAAGCCCCGGACCTGTCGATTTTGGTCAAAAATGAAAATTTCAAAAGTGCCCCAATTTCTGCTTTAAACTTTAGGTACTATCCCAAAATGTATCACTAAGGTGACAGAAGTTGATTTCAGAGCATAATTTTTGAACAGTAGCTTCAACTGTTTTGTGGCATATGATAAATTCCCTAAGCCCCGGACCTGTCGATTTTTGTCAAAAATGAAAATTTCAAAAGTGCCCCAATTTCTGCTTTAAAGTTTAGGTACTATCCCAAAATGTATCACTAAGGTGACAGAAGTTGATTTCAGAGCATAATATTTGAACAGTAGCTTCAATCGTTTTGTGGCATATGAGAAATTCCCTAAGCCCCGGACCTGTCGATTTTGGTCAAAAATGAAAATTTCAAAAGTGCCCCAATTTCTGCTTTAAACTTTAGGTACTTTCCCAAAATGTATCACTAAGGTGACAGAAGTTGATTTCAGAGCATAATTTTTGAACAGTAGCTTCAACCGTTTTGTGGCATATGAGAAATTCCCTAAGCCCCGGACCTGTCGATTTTGGTCAAAAATGAAAATTTCAAAAGTGCCCCAATTTCTGCTTTAAACTTTAGGTACTATCCCAAAATGTATCACTAAGGTGACAGAAGTTGATTATGGAGCATAATTTTTGAACAGGAGCTTCAACCGTTTTGTGGCATATGAGAAATTCCCTAAGCCCCGGACCTGTCGATTTTGGTCAAAAATGAAAATTTCAAAAGTGCCCCAATTTCTGCTTTAAAGTTTAGGTACTATCCCAAAATGTATCACTAAGGTGACAGAAGTTGATTTCGGAGCAAAATATTTGAACAGTAGCTTCAACCGTTTTGTGGCATATGAGAAATTCCCTAAGCCCCGGACCTGTCGATTTTGGTCAAAAATGAAAATTTCAAAAGTGCCCCAATTTCTGCTTTAAACTTTAGGTACTATCCCAAAATGTATCACTAAGGTGACAGAAGTTGATTTCAGAGCATAATTTTTGAACAGTAGCTTCAACTGTTTTGTGGCATATGATAAATTCCCTAAGCCCCGGACCTGTCGATTTTGGTCAAAAATTAAAATTTCAAAAGTGCCCCAATTTCTGCTTTAAAGTTTAGGTACTTTCCCAAAATGTATCACTAAGGTGACAGAAGTTGATTTCGGAGCATGATTTTTGAACAGGAGCTTCAACCGTTTTGTGGCATATGAGAAATTCCCTAAGCCCCGGACCTGTTGATTTTGGTCTAAAAAGAAAATGTCAAAAGTGCCCCAATTTCTGCTTTAAAGTTTAGGTACTATCCCAAAATGTATCACTAAGGTGACAGAAGTTGATTTCGGAGCATAAATTTTGAACAGGAGCTTCAACTGTTTTGTGGCATATGAGAAATTCCCTATGCCCCGGACCTGTCGATTTTGGTCAAAAATGAAAATTTCGAAAGTGCCCCAATTTCTGCTTTAAACTTTAGGTACTATCCCAAAATGCATCATTAAGGTGACAGAAGTTGATTTCAGAGCATAATTTTTGAACAGTAGCTTCAACTGTTTTGTGGCATATGATAAATTCCCTAAGCCCCGGACCTGTCGATTTTGGTCAAAAATGAAAATTTCAAAAGTGCCCCAATTTCTGCTTTAAAGTTTAGGTACTTTCCCAAAATGTATCACTAAGGTGACAGAAGTTGATTTCAGAGCATAATTTTTGGACAGTAGCTTCAACCGTTTTGTGGCATATGAGAAATTCCCTAAGCCCCGGACCTGTCGATTTTGGTCAAAAAATGAAAATGTCAAAAGTGCACTAATTGCTGCTTTAAACTTTAGGTAATATCCCAAAATGTATCACTAAGGTGACAGAAGTTGATTTCAGAGCATAATTTTTGAACAGTAGCTTCAACCGTTTTGTGGCATATGAGAAATTCCCTAAGCCCCGGACCTGTCGATTTTGGTCAAAAATGAAAATTTCAAAAGTGGCCCAATTTCTGCTTTAAACTTTAGGCACTATCCCAAAATGTATCACTTAGGTGACAGAAGTTGATTATGGAGCATAATTTTTGAACAGGAGCTTCAACCGTTTTGTGGCATATGAGAAATTCCCTAAGCCCCGGACCTGTCGATTTTGGTCAAAAATGAAAATTTCAAAAGTGCCCCAATTTCTGCTTTAAACTTTAGGTACTATCCCAAAATGTATAACTAAGGTGACAGAAGTTGATTTCGGAGCATAATTTTTGAACAGGAGCTTCAACTGTTTTGTGGCATATGAGAAATTCCCTAAGCCCCGGACCTGTCGATTTTGGTCAAAAATGAAAATTTCAAAAGTGCCCCAATTTCTGCTTTAAAGTTTAGGTACTATCCCAAAATGTATCACTAAGGTGACAGAAGTTGATTTTGGAGCATAATTTTTGAACAGGAGCTTCAACCGTTTTGTGGCATATGAGAAATTCCCTAAGCCCCGGACCTGTCGATTTTTGTCAAAAATGAAAATTTCAAAAGTGCCCCAATTTCTGCTTTAAAGTTTAGGTACTATCCCAAAATGTATCACTAAGGTGACAGAAGTTGATTTCGGAGCAAAATATTTGAACAGTAGCTTCAACCGTTTTGTGGCATATGAGAAATTCCCTAAGCCCCAGACCTGTCGATTTTGGTCAAAAATGAAAATTTCAAAAGTGCCCCAATTTCTGCTTTAAACTTTAGGTACTATCCCAAAATGTATCACTAAGGTGACAGAAGTTGATTTCAGAGCATAATTTTTGAACAGTAGCTTCAACCGTTTTGTGGCATATGAGAAATTCCCTAAGCCCCGGACCTGTCGATTTTGGTCAAAAATGAAAATTTCAAAAGTGCCCCAATTTCTGCTTTAAACTTTAGGTACTATCCCAAAATGTATCACTAAGGTGACAGAAGTTGATTTCAGAGCATAATTTTTGAACAGTAGCTTCAACTGTTTTGTGGCAAATGATAAATTCCCTAAGCCCCGGACCTGTCGATTTTGGTCAAAAATGAAAATTTCAAAAGTGCCCCAATTTCTGCTTTAAAGTTTATGTACTTTCCCAAAATGTATCACTAAGGTGACAGAAGTTGATTTCAGAGCATAATTTTTGAACAGTAGCTTCAACCGTTTTGTGGCATATGAGAAATTCCCTAAGCCCCGGACCTGTCGATTTTGGTCTAAAATGAAAATTTCAAAAGTGCCCCAATTTCTGCTTTAAAGTTTAGGTACTATCCCAAAATGTATCACTAAGGTGACAGAAGTTGATTTCGGAGCATAATTTTTGAACATTAGCTTCAACCGTTTTGTGGCATATGAGAAATTCCCTAAGCCCCGGACCTGTCGATTTTGGTCAAAAATGAAAATTTCAAAAGTGCCCCAATTTCTGCTTTACACTTTAGGTACTATCCCAAAATGTATCACTAAGGTGACAGAAGTTGATTTCGGAGCATAATTTTTGAACAGGAGCTTCAACTGTTTTGTGGCATATGAGAAATTCCCTAAGCCCCGGACCTGTTGATTTTGGTCTAAAATGAAAATTTCAAAAGTGCCCCAATTTCTGCTTTAAACTTTAGGTAATATCCCAAAATATATCACTTAGGTGACAGAAGTTGATTTCGGAGCATCATTTTTGAACAGGAGCTTCAACCATTTTGTGGCATATGACAAATTCCCTAAGCCCCGGACCTGTCGATTTTGGTCAAAAATGAAAATTTCAAAAGTGCCCCAATTTCTGCTTTAAAGTTTAGGTACTATCCCAAAATGTATCACTAAGGTGACAGAAGTTGATTATGAAGCATCATTTTTGAACAGGAGCTTCAACCGTTTTGTGGCATATGAGAAATTCCCTAAGCCCCGGACCTGTCGATTTTGGTCAAAAATGAAAATTTCAAAAGTGCCCCAATTTCTGCTTTAAACTTTAGGCACTATCCCAAAATGTATCACTAAGGTGACAGAAGTTGATTATGGAGCATAATTTTTGAACAGGAGCTTCAACCGTTATGTGGCATATGAGAAATTCCCTAAGCCCCGGACCTGTCGATTTTGGTCAAAAATGAAAATTTCAAAAGTGCCCCAATTTCTGCTTTAAACTTTAGGTACTATCCCAAAATGTATCACTAAGGTGACAGAAGTTGATTTCGGAGCATAATTTTTGAACTGTAGCTTCAACCGTTTTGTGGCATATGAGAAATTCCCTAAGCCCCGGACCTGTTGATTTTGGTCTAAAATGAAAATTTCAAAAGTGCCCCAATTTCTGCTTTAAAGTTTAGGTACTATCCCAAAATGTATCACTAAGGTGACAGAAGTTGATTATGAAGCATCATTTTTGAACAGGAGCTTCAACCGTTTTGTGGCATATGAGAAATTCCCTAAGCCCCGGACCTGTCGATTTTGGTCAAAAATGAAAATGTCAAAAGTGCCCCAATTTCTGCTTTAAAGTTTAGGTACTTTCCCAAAATGTATCACTAAGGTGACAGAAGTTGATTTCAGAGCATAATTTTTGAACAGTAGCTTCAACCGTTTTGTGGCATATGAGAAATTCCCTAAGCCCTGGACCTGTCGATTTTGGTCAAAAATGAAAATTTCAAAAGTGCCCCAATTTCTGCTTTAAACTTTAGGCACTATCCCAAAATGTATCACTAAGGTGACAGAAGTTGATTTCAGAGCATAATTTTTGAACAGTAGCTTCAACCGTTTTGTGGCATATGAGAAATTCCCTAAGCCCTGGACCTGTCGATTTTGGTCAAAAATTAAAATTTCAAAAGTGCCCCAATTTCTGCTTTAAACTTTAGGCACTATCCCAAAATGTATCACTAAGGTGACAGAAGTTGATTATGGAGCATAATTTTTGAACAGGAGCTTCAACCGTTTTGTGGCATATGAGAAATTCCCTAAGCCCCGGACCTGTCGATTTTGGTCAAAAATGAAAATTTCAAAAGTGCCCCAATTTCTGCTTTAAAGTTTAGGTACTTTCCCAAAATGTATCACTAAGGTGACAGAAGTTGATTTCAGAGCATAATTTTTGAACAGTAGCTTCAACCGTTTTGTGGCATATGAGAAATTCCCTAAGCCCCGGACCTGTCGATTTTGGTCAAAAATGAAAATGTCAAAAGTGCACTAATTGCTGCTTTAAACTTTAGGTAATATCCCAAAATGTATCACTAAGGTGACAGAAGTTGATATCAGAGCATAATTTTTGAACAGTAGCTTCAACCGTTTTGTGGCATATGAGAAATTCCCTAAGCCCTGGACCTGTCGATTTTGGTCAAAAATGAAAATTTCAAAAGTGCCCCAATTTCTGCTTTAAAGTTTAGGTACTTTCCCAAAATGTATCACTAAGGTGACAGAAGTTGATTTCAGAGCATAATTTTTGAACAGTAGCTTCAACCGTTTTGTGGCATATGAGAAATTCCCTAAGCCCTGGACCTGTCGATTTTGGTCAAAAATGAAAATTTCAAAAGTGCCCCAATTTCTGCTTTAAACTTTAGGCACTATCCCAAAATGTATCACTAAGGTGACAGAAGTTGATTATGGAGCATAATTTTTGAACAGGAGCTTCAACCGTTTTGTGGCATATGAGAAATTCCCTAAGCCCCGGACCTGTCGATTTTGGTCAAAAATGAAAATTTCAAAAGTGCCCCAATTTCTGCTTTAAAGTTTAGGTACTTTCCCAAAATGTATCACTAAGGTGACAGAAGTTGATTTCAGAGCATAATTTTTGAACAGTAGCTTCAACCGTTTTGTGGCATATGAGAAATTCCCTAAGCCCCGGACCTGTCGATTTTGGTCAAAAATGAAAATGTCAAAAGTGCACTAATTGCTGCTTTAAACTTTAGGTAATATCCCAAAATGTATCACTAAGGTGACAGAAGTTGATATCAGAGCATAATTTTTGAACAGTAGCTTCAACCGTTTTGTGGCATATGAGAAATTCCCTAAGCCCCGGACCTGTCGATTTTGGTCAAAAATGAAAATTTCAAAAGTGCCCCAATTTCTGCTTTAAACTTTAGGCACTATCCCAAAATGTATCACTAAGGTGACAGAAGGTGATTATGGAGCATAATTTTTGAACAGGAGCTTCAACCGTTTTGTGGCATATGAGAAATTCCCTAAGCCCCGGACCTGTCGATTTTGGTCAAAAATGAAAATTTCAAAAGTGCCCCAATTTCTGCTTTAAACTTTAGGTACTATCCCAAAATGTATAACTAAGGTGACAGAAGTTGATTTCGGAGCATAATTTTTGAACAGGAGCTTCAACTGTTTTGTGGCATATGAGAAATTCCCTAAGCCCCGGACCTGTCGATTTTGGTCAAAAATGAAAATTTCAAAAGTGCCCCAATTTCTGCTTTAAAGTTTAGGTACTATCCCAAAATGTATCACTAAGGTGACAGAAGTTGATTTTGGAGCATAATTTTTGAACAGGAGCTTCAACCGTTTTGTGGCATATGAGAAATTCCCTAAGCCCCGGACCTGTCGATTTTGGTCAAAAATGAAAATTTCAAAAGTGCCCCAATTTCTACTTTAAAGTTTAGGTACTATCCCAAAATGTATCACTAAGGTGACAGAAGTTGATTTCGGAGCAAAATATTTGAACAGTAGCTTCAACCGTTTTGTGGCATATGAGAAATTCCCTAAGCCCCAGACCTGTCGATTTTGGTCAAAAATGAAAATTTCAAAAGTGCCCCAATTTCTGCTTTAAACTTTAGGTACTATCCCAAAATGTATCACTAAGGTGACAGAAGTTGATTTCAGAGCATAATTTTTGAACAGTAGCTTCAACCGTTTTGTGGCATATGAGAAATTCCCTAAGCCCCGGACCTGTCGATTTTGGTCAAAAATGAAAATTTCAAAAGTGCCCCAATTTCTGCTTTAAACGTTAGGTACTATCCAAAAATGTATCACTAAGGTGACAGAAGTTGATTTCAGAGCATAATTTTTGAACAGTAGCTTCAACTGTTTTGTGGCATATGATAAATTCCCTAAGCCCCGGACCTGTCGATTTTGGTCAAAAATGAAAATTTCAAAAGTGCCCCAATTTCTGCTTTAAAGTTTAGGTACTATCCCAAAATGTATCACTAAGGTGACAGAAGTTGATTATGAAGCATCATTTTTGAACAGGAGCTTCAACCGTTTTGTGGCATATGAGAAATTCCCTAAGCCCCGGACCTGTCGATTTTGGTCAAAAATGAAAATTTCAAAAGTGCCCCAATTTCTGCTTTAAAGTTTAGGTACTTTCCCAAAATGTATCACTAAGGTGACAGAAGTTGATTTCAGAGCATCATTTTTGAACAGTAGCTTCAACCGTTTTGTGGCATATGAGAAATTCCCTAAGCCCCGGACCTGTCGATTTTGGTCAAAAATGAAAATTTCAAAAGTGCCCCAATTTCTGCTTTAAACTTTAGGCACTATCCCAAAATGTATCACTAAGGTGACAGAAGTTGATTTCAGAGCATAATTTTTGAACAGTAGCTTCAACCGTTTTGTGGCATATGAGAAATTCCCTAAGCCCTGGACCTGTCGATTTTGGTCAAAAATGAAAATGTCAAAAGTGCCCCAATTTCTGCTTTAAACTTTAGGCACTATCCCAAAATGTATCACTAAGGTGACAGAAGTTGATTATGGAGCATAATTTTTGAACAGGAGCTTCAACCGTTTTGTGGCATATGAGAAATTCCCTAAGCCCCGGACCTGTCGATTTTGGTCAAAAATGAAAATTTCAAAAGTGCCCCAATTTCTGCTTTAAAGTTTAGGTACTTTCCCAAAATGTATCACTAAGGTGACAGAAGTTGATTTCAGAGCATAATTTTTGAACAGTAGCTTCAACCGTTTTGTGGCATATGAGAAATTCCCTAAGCCCCGGACCTGTCGATTTTGGTCAAAAATGAAAATGTCAAAAGTGCACTAATTGCTGCTTTAAACTTTAGGTAATATCCCAAAATGTATCACTAAGGTGACAGAAGTTGATATCAGAGCATAATTTTTGAACAGTAGCTTCAACCGTTTTGTGGCATATGAGAAATTCCCTAAGCCCCGGACCTGTCGATTTTGGTCAAAAATGAAAATTTCAAAAGTGCCCCAATTTCTGCTTTAAACTTTAGGCACTATCCCAAAATGTATCACTAAGGTGACAGAAGTTGATTATGGAGCATAATTTTTGAACAGGAGCTTCAACCGTTTTGTGGCATATGAGAAATTCCCTAAGCCCCGGACCTGTCGATTTTGGTCAAAAATGAAAATTTCAAAAGTGCCCCAATTTCTGCTTTAAACTTTAGGTACTATCCCAAAATGTATCACTTAGGTGACAGAAGTTGATTTCGGAGCATCATTTTTGAACAGGAGCTTCAACCATTTTGTGGCATATGACAAATTCCCTAAGCCCCGGACCTGTCGATTTTGGTCAAAAATGAAAATTTCAAAAGTGCCCCAATTTCTGCTTTAAAGTTTAGGTACTATCCCAAAATGTATCACTAAGGTGACAGAAGTTGATTATGAAGCATCATTTTTGAACAGGAGCTTCAACCGTTTTGTGGCATATGAGAAATTCCCTAAGCCCCGGACCTGTCGATTTTGGTCAAAAATGAAAATTTCAAAAGTGCCCCAATTTCTGCTTTAAAGTTTAGGTACTTTCCCAAAATGTATCACTAAGGTGACAGAAGTTGATTTCAGAGCATAATTTTTGAACAGTAGCTTCAACCGTTTTGTGGCATATGAGAAATTCCCTAAGCCCCGGACCTGTCGATTTTGGTCAAAAATGAAAATTTCAAAAGTGCCCCAATTTCTGCTTTAAACTTTAGGCACTATCCCAAAATGTATCACTAAGGTGACAGAAGTTGATTTCAGAGCATAATTTTTGAACAGTAGCTTCAACCGTTTTGTGGCATATGAGAAATTCCCTAAGCCCTGGACCTGTCGATTTTGGTCAAAAATAAAAATTTCAAAAGTGCCCCAATTTCTGCTTTAAACTTTAGGCACTATCCCAAAATGTATCACTAAGGTGACAGAAGTTGATTATGGAGCATAATTTTTGAACAGGAGCTTCAACCGTTTTGTGGCATATGAGAAATTCCCTAAGCCCCGGACCTGTCGATTTTGGTCAAAAATGAAAATGTCAAAAGTGCACTAATTGCTGCTTTAAACTTTAGGTAATATCCCAAAATGTATCACTAAGGTGACAGAAGTTGATATCAGAGCATAATTTTTGAACAGTAGCTTCAACCGTTTTGTGGCATATGAGAAATTCCCTAAGCCCCGGACCTGTCGATTTTGGTCAAAAATGAAAATTTCAAAAGTGCCCCAATTTCTGCTTTAAACTTTAGGCACTATCCCAAAATGTATCACTAAGGTGACAGAAGTTGATTATGGAGCATAATTTTTGAACAGGAGCTTCAACCGTTTTGTGGCATATGAGAAATTCCCTAAGCCCCGGACCTGTCGATTTTGGTCAAAAATGAAAATTTCAAAAGTGCCCCAATTTCTGCTTTAAACTTTAGGTACTATCCCAAAATGTATCACTAAGGTGACAGAAGTTGATTATGAAGCATCATTTTTGAACAGTAGCTTCAACCGTTTTGTGGCATATGAGAAATTCCCTAAGCCCCGGACCTGTCGATTTTGGTCAAAAATGAAAATGTCAAAAGTGCCCCAATTTCTGCTTTAAAGTTTAGGTACTTTCCCAAAATGTATCACTAAGGTGACAGAAGTTGATTTCAGAGCATAATTTTTGAACAGTAGCTTCAACCGTTTTGTGGCATATGAGAAATTCCCTAAGTCCTGGACCTGTCGATTTTGGTCAAAAATGAAAATTTCAAAAGTGCCCCAATTTCTGCTTTAAACTTTAGGCACTATCCCAAAATGTATCACTAAGGTGACAGAAGTTGATTTCAGAGCATAATTTTTGAACAGTAGCTTCAACCGTTTTGTGGCATATGAGAAATTCCCTAAGCCCTGGACCTGTCGATTTTGGTCAAAAATGAAAATTTCAAAAGTGCCCCAATTTCTGCTTTAAACTTTAGGCACTATCCCAAAATGTATCACTAAGGTGACAGAAGTTGATTATGGAGCATAATTTTTGAACAGGAGCTTCAACCGTTTTGTGGCATATGAGAAATTCCCTAAGCCCCGGACCTGTCGATTTTGGTCAAAAATGAAAATTTCAAAAGTGCCCCAATTTCTGCTTTAAAGTTTAGGTACTTTCCCAAAATGTATCACTAAGGTGACAGAAGTTGATTTCAGAGCATAATTTTTGAACAGTAGCTTCAACCGTTTTGTGGCATATGAGAAATTCCCTAAGCCCCGGACCTGTCGATTTTGGTCAAAAATGAAAATGTCAAAAGTGCACTAATTGCTGCTTTAAACTTTAGGTAATATCCCAAAATGTATCACTAAGGTGACAGAAGTTGATATCAGAGCATAATTTTTGAACAGTAGCTTCAACCGTTTTGTGGCATATGAGAAATTCCCTAAGCCCTGGACCTGTCGATTTTGGTCAAAAATGAAAATTTCAAAAGTGCCCCAATTTCTGCTTTAAAGTTTAGGTACTTTCCCAAAATGTATCACTAAGGTGACAGAAGTTGATTTCAGAGCATAATTTTTGAACAGTAGCTTCAACCGTTTTGTGGCATATGAGAAATTCCCTAAGCCCTGGACCTGTCGATTTTGGTCAAAAATGAAAATTTCAAAAGTGCCCCAATTTCTGCTTTAAACTTTAGGCACTATCCCAAAATGTATCACTAAGGTGACAGAAGTTGATTTCAGAGCATAATTTTTGAACAGTAGCTTCAACCGTTTTGTGGCATATGAGAAATTCCCTAAGCCCTGGACCTGTCGATTTTGGTCAAAAATGAAAATTTCAAAAGTGCCCCAATTTCTGCTTTAAACTTTAGGCACTATCCCAAAATGTATCACTAAGGTGACAGAAGTTGATTATGGAGCATAATTTTTGAACAGGAGCTTCAACCGTTTTGTGGCATATGAGAAATTCCCTAAGCCCCGGACCTGTCGATTTTGGTCAAAAATGAAAATTTCAAAAGTGCCCCAATTTCTGCTTTAAAGTTTAGGTACTTTCCCAAAATGTATCACTAAGGTGACAGAAGTTGATTTCAGAGCATAATTTTTGAACAGTAGCTTCAACCGTTTTGTGGCATATGAGAAATTCCCTAAGCCCCGGACCTGTCGATTTTGGTCAAAAATGAAAATGTCAAAAGTGCACTAATTGCTGCTTTAAACTTTAGGTAATATCCCAAAATGTATCACTAAGGTGACAGAAGTTGATATCAGAGCATAATTTTTGAACAGTAGCTTCAACCGTTTTGTGGCATATGAGAAATTCCCTAAGCCCCGGACCTGTCGATTTTGGTCAAAAATGAAAATTTCAAAAGTGCCCCAATTTCTGCTTTAAACTTTAGGCACTATCCCAAAATGTATCACTAAGGTGACAGAAGGTGATTATGGAGCATAATTTTTGAACAGGAGCTTCAACCGTTTTGTGGCATATGAGAAATTCCCTAAGCCCCGGACCTGTCGATTTTGGTCAAAAATGAAAATTTCAAAAGTGCCCCAATTTCTGCTTTAAACTTTAGGTACTATCCCAAAATGTATAACTAAGGTGACAGAAGTTGATTTCGGAGCATAATTTTTGAACAGGAGCTTCAACTGTTTTGTGGCATATGAGAAATTCCCTAAGCCCCGGACCTGTCGATTTTGGTCAAAAATGAAAATTTCAAAAGTGCCCCAATTTCTGCTTTAAAGTTTAGGTACTATCCCAAAATGTATCACTAAGGTGACAGAAGTTGATTTTGGAGCATAATTTTTGAACAGGAGCTTCAACCGTTTTGTGGCATATGAGAAATTCCCTAAGCCCCGGACCTGTCGATTTTGGTCAAAAATGAAAATTTCAAAAGTGCCCCAATTTCTGCTTTAAAGTTTAGGTACTATCCCAAAATGTATCACTAAGGTGACAGAAGTTGATTTCGGAGCAAAATATTTGAACAGTAGCTTCAACCGTTTTGTGGCATATGAGAAATTCCCTAAGCCCCAGACCTGTCGATTTTGGTCAAAAATGAAAATTTCAAAAGTGCCCCAATTTCTGCTTTAAACTTTAGGTACTATCCCAAAATGTATCACTAAGGTGACATAAGTTGATTTCAGAGCATAATTTTTGAACAGTAGCTTCAACCGTTTTGTGGCATATGAGAAATTCCCTAAGCCCCGGACCTGTCGATTTTGGTCAAAAATGAAAATTTCAAAAGTGCCCCAATTTCTGCTTTAAACGTTAGGTACTATCCAAAAATGTATCACTAAGGTGACAGAAGTTGATTTCAGAGCATAATTTTTGAACAGTAGCTTCAACTGTTTTGTGGCATATGATAAATTCCCTAAGCCCCGGACCTGTCGATTTTGGTCAAAAATGAAAATTTCAAAAGTGCCCCAATTTCTGCTTTAAAGTTTAGGTACTATCCCAAAATGTATCACTAAGGTGACAGAAGTTGATTATGAAGCATCATTTTTGAACAGGAGCTTCAACCGTTTTGTGGCATATGAGAAATTCCCTAAGCCCCGGACCTGTCGATTTTGGTCAAAAATGAAAATTTCAAAAGTGCCCCAATTTCTGCTTTAAAGTTTAGGTACTTTCCCAAAATGTATCACTAAGGTGACAGAAGTTGATTTCAGAGCATCATTTTTGAACAGTAGCTTCAACCGTTTTGTGGCATATGAGAAATTCCCTAAGCCCCGGACCTGTCGATTTTGGTCAAAAATGAAAATTTCAAAAGTGCCCCAATTTCTGCTTTAAACTTTAGGCACTATCCCAAAATGTATCACTAAGGTGACAGAAGTTGATTTCAGAGCATAATTTTTGAACAGTAGCTTCAACCGTTTTGTGGCATATGAGAAATTCCCTAAGCCCTGGACCTGTCGATTTTGGTCAAAAATGAAAATGTCAAAAGTGCCCCAATTTCTGCTTTAAACTTTAGGCACTATCCCAAAATGTATCACTAAGGTGACAGAAGTTGATTATGGAGCATAATTTTTGAACAGGAGCTTCAACCGTTTTGTGGCATATGAGAAATTCCCTAAGCCCCGGACCTGTCGATTTTGGTCAAAAATGAAAATTTCAAAAGTGCCCCAATTTCTGCTTTAAAGTTTAGGTACTTTCCCAAAATGTATCACTAAGGTGACAGAAGTTGATTTCAGAGCATAATTTTTGAACAGTAGCTTCAACCGTTTTGTGGCATATGAGAAATTCCCTGAGCCCCGGACCTGTCGATTTTGGTCAAAAATGAAAATGTCAAAAGTGCACTAATTGCTGCTTTAAACTTTAGGTAATATCCCAAAATGTATCACTAAGGTGACAGAAGTTGATATCAGAGCATAATTTTTGAACAGTAGCTTCAACCGTTTTGTGGCATATGAGAAATTCCCTAAGCCCCGGACCTGTCGATTTTGGTCAAAAATGAAAATTTCAAAAGTGCCCCAATTTCTGCTTTAAACTTTAGGCACTATCCCAAAATGTATCACTAAGGTGACAGAAGTTGATTATGGAGCATAATTTTTGAACAGGAGCTTCAACCGTTTTGTGGCATATGAGAAATTCCCTAAGCCCCGGACCTGTCGATTTTGGTCAAAAATGAAAATTTCAAAAGTGCCCCAATTTCTGCTTTAAACTTTAGGTACTATCCCAAAATGTATCACTTAGGTGACAGAAGTTGATTTCGGAGCATCATTTTTGAACAGGAGCTTCAACCATTTTGTGGCATATGACAAATTCCCTAAGCCCCGGACCTGTCGATTTTGGTCAAAAATGAAAATTTCAAAAGTGCCCCAATTTCTGCTTTAAAGTTTAGGTACTATCCCAAAATGTATCACTAAGGTGACAGAAGTTGATTATGAAGCATCATTTTTGAACAGGAGCTTCAACCGTTTTGTGGCATATGAGAAATTCCCTAAGCCCCGGACCTGTCGATTTTGGTCAAAAATGAAAATTTCAAAAGTGCCCCAATTTCTGCTTTAAAGTTTAGGTACTTTCCCAAAATGTATCACTAAGGTGACAGAAGTTGATTTCAGAGCATAATTTTTGAACAGTAGCTTCAACCGTTTTGTGGCATATGAGAAATTCCCTAAGCCCCGGACCTGTCGATTTTGGTCAAAAATGAAAATTTCAAAAGTGCCCCAATTTCTGCTTTAAACTTTAGGCACTATCCCAAAATGTATCACTAAGGTGACAGAAGTTGATTTCAGAGCATAATTTTTGAACAGTAGCTTCAACCGTTTTGTGGCATATGAGAAATTCCCTAAGCCCTGGACCTGTCGATTTTGGTCAAAAATAAAAATTTCAAAAGTGCCCCAATTTCTGCTTTAAACTTTAGGCACTATCCCAAAATGTATCACTAAGGTGACAGAAGTTGATTATGGAGCATAATTTTTGAACAGGAGCTTCAACCGTTTTGTGGCATATGAGAAATTCCCTAAGCCCCGGACCTGTCGATTTTGGTCAAAAATGAAAATTTCAAAAGTGCCCCAATTTCTGCTTTAAAGTTTAGGTACTTTCCCAAAATGTATCACTAAGGTGACAGAAGTTGATTTCAGAGCATAATTTTTGAACAGTAGCTTCAACCGTTTTGTGGCATATGAGAAATTCCCTAAGCCCCGGACCTGTCGATTTTGGTCAAAAATGAAAATGTCAAAAGTGCACTAATTGCTGCTTTAAACTTTAGGTAATATCCCAAAATGTATCACTAAGGTGACAGAAGTTGATATCAGAGCATAATTTTTGAACAGTAGCTTCAACCGTTTTGTGGCATATGAGAAATTCCCTAAGCCCCGGACCTGTCGATTTTGGTCAAAAATGAAAATTTCAAAAGTGCCCCAATTTCTGCTTTAAACTTTAGGCACTATCCCAAAATGTATCACTAAGGTGACAGAAGTTGATTATGGAGCATAATTTTTGAACAGGAGCTTCAACCGTTTTGTGGCATATGAGAAATTCCCTAAGCCCCGGACCTGTCGATTTTGGTCAAAAATGAAAATTTCAAAAGTGCCCCAATTTCTGCTTTAAACTTTAGGTACTATCCCAAAATGTATCACTAAGGTGACAGAAGTTGATTTCGGAGCATAATTTTTGAACTGTAGCTTCAACCGTTTTGTGGCATATGAGAAATTCCCTAAGCCCCGGACCTGTTGATTTTGGTCTAAAATGAAAATTTCAAAAGTGCCCCAATTTCTGCTTTAAACTTTAGGTAATATCCCAAAATATATCACTTAGGTGACAGAAGTTGATTTCGGAGCATCATTTTTGAACAGGAGCTTCAACCATTTTGTGGCATATGACAAATTCCCTAAGCCCCGGACCTGTCGATTTTGGTCAAAAATGAAAATTTCAAAAGTGCCCCAATTTCTGCTTTAAAGTTTAGGTACTATCCCAAAATGTATCACTAAGGTGACAGAAGTTGATTATGAAGCATCATTTTTGAACAGGAGCTTCAACCGTTTTGTGGCATATGAGAAATTCCCTAAGCCCCGGACCTGTTGATTTTGGTCAAAAATGAAAATTTCAAAAGTGCCCCAATTTCTGCTTTAAAGTTTAGGTACTTTCCCAAAATGTATCACTAAGGTGACAGAAGTTGATTTCAGAGCATAATTTTTGAACAGTAGCTTCAACCGTTTTGTGGCATATGAGAAATTCCCTAAGCCCCGGACCTGTCGATTTTGGTCAAAAATGAAAATTTCAAAAGTGCCCCAATTTCTGCTTTAAACTTTAGGCACTATCCCAAAATGTATCACTAAGGTGACAGAAGTTGATTTCAGAGCATAATTTTTGAACAGTAGCTTCAACCGTTTTGTGGCATATGAGAAATTCCCTAAGCCCTGGACCTGTCGATTTTGGTCAAAAATGAAAATTTCAAAAGTGCCCCAATTTCTGCTTTAAACTTTAGGCACTATCCCAAAATGTATCACTAAGGTGACAGAAGTTGATTATGGAGCATAATTTTTGAACAGGAGCTTCAACCGTTTTGTGGCATATGAGAAATTCCCTAAGCCCCGGACCTGTCGATTTTGGTCAAAAATGAAAATGTCAAAAGTGCACTAATTGCTGCTTTAAACTTTAGGTAATATCCCAAAATGTATCACTAAGGTGACAGAAGTTGATATCAGAGCATAATTTTTGAACAGTAGCTTCAACCGTTTTGTGGCATATGAGAAATTCCCTAAGCCCCGGACCTGTCGATTTTGGTCAAAAATGAAAATTTCAAAAGTGCCCCAATTTCTGCTTTAAACTTTAGGCACTATCCCAAAATGTATCACTAAGGTGACAGAAGTTGATTATGGAGCATAATTTTTGAACAGGAGCTTCAACCGTTTTGTGGCATATGAGAAATTCCCTAAGCCCCGGACCTGTCGATTTTGGTCAAAAATGAAAATTTCAAAAGTGCCCCAATTTCTGCTTTAAACTTTAGGTACTATCCCAAAATGTATAACTAAGGTGACAGAAGTTGATTTCGGAGCATAATTTTTGAACAGGAGCTTCAACTGTTTTGTGGCATATGAGAGATTCCCTAAGCCCCGGACCTGTCGATTTTGGTCAAAAATGAAAATTTCAAAAGTGCCCCAATTTCTGCTTTAAAGTTTAGGTACTATCCCAAAATGTATCACTAAGGTGACAGAAGTTGATTTTGGAGCATAATTTTTGAACAGGAGCTTCAACCGTTTTGTGGCATATGAGAAATTCCCTAAGCCCCGGAACTGTCGATTTTGGTCAAAAATGAAAATTTCAAAAGTGCCCCAATTTCTGCTTTAAAGTTTAGGTACTATCCCAAAATGTATCACTAAGGTGACAGAAGTTGATTTCGGAGCAAAATATTTGAACAGTAGCTTCAACCGTTTTGTGGCATATGAGAAATTCCCTAAGCCCCAGACCTGTCGATTTTGGTCAAAAATGAAAATTTCAAAAGTGCCCCAATTTCTGCTTTAAACTTTAGGTACTATCCCAAAATGTATCACTAAGGTGACAGAAGTTGATTTCAGAGCATAATTTTTGAACAGTAGCTTCAACCGTTTTGTGGCATATGAGAAATTCCCTAAGCCCCGGACCTGTCGATTTTGGTCAAAAATGAAAATTTCAAAAGTGCCCCAATTTCTGCTTTAAACGTTAGGTACTATCCAAAAATGTATCACTAAGGTGACAGAAGTTGATTTCAGAGCATAATTTTTGAACAGTAGCTTCAACTGTTTTGTGGCATATGATAAATTCCCTAAGCCCCGGACCTGTCGATTTTGGTCAAAAATGAAAATTTCAAAAGTGCCCCAATTTCTGCTTTAAAGTTTAGGTACTATCCCAAAATGTATCACTAAGGTGACAGAAGTTGATTATGAAGCATCATTTTTGAACAGGAGCTTCAACCGTTTTGTGGCATATGAGAAATTCCCTAAGCCCCGGACCTGTCGATTTTGGTCAAAAATGAAAATTTCAAAAGTGCCCCAATTTCTGCTTTAAAGTTTAGGTACTTTCCCAAAATGTATCACTAAGGTGACAGAAGTTGATTTCAGAGCATCATTTTTGAACAGTAGCTTCAACCGTTTTGTGGCATATGAGAAATTCCCTAAGCCCCGGACCTGTCGATTTTGGTCAAAAATGAAAATTTCAAAAGTGCCCCAATTTCTGCTTTAAACTTTAGGCACTATCCCAAAATGTATCACTAAGGTGACAGAAGTTGATTTCAGAGCATAATTTTTGAACAGTAGCTTCAACCGTTTTGTGGCATATGAGAAATTCCCTAAGCCCTGGACCTGTCGATTTTGGTCAAAAATGAAAATTTCAAAAGTGCCCCAATTTCTGCTTTAAACTTTAGGCACTATCCCAAAATGTATCACTAAGGTGACAGAAGTTGATTATGGAGCATAATTTTTGAACAGGAGCTTCAACCGTTTTGTGGCATATGAGAAATTCCCTAAGCCCCGGACCTGTCGATTTTGGTCAAAAATGAAAATTTCAAAAGTGCCCCAATTTCTGCTTTAAAGTTTAGGTACTTTCCCAAAATGTATCACTAAGGTGACAGAAGTTGATTTCAGAGCATAATTTTTGAACAGTAGCTTCAACCGTTTTGTGGCATATGAGAAATTCCCTAAGCCCCGGACCTGTCGATTTTGGTCAAAAATGAAAATGTCAAAAGTGCACTAATTGCTGCTTTAAACTTTAGGTAATATCCCAAAATGTATCACTAAGGTGACAGAAGTTGATATCAGAGCATAATTTTTGAACAGTAGCTTCAACCGTTTTGTGGCATATGAGAAATTCCCTAAGCCCCGGACCTGTCGATTTTGGTCAAAAATGAAAATTTCAAAAGTGCCCCAATTTCTGCTTTAAACTTTAGGCACTATCCCAAAATGTATCACTAAGGTGACAGAAGTTGATTATGGAGCATAATTTTTGAACAGGAGCTTCAACCGTTTTGTGGCATATGAGAAATTCCCTAAGCCCCGGACCTGTCGATTTTGGTCAAAAATGAAAATTTCAAAAGTGCCCCAATTTCTGCTTTAAACTTTAGGTACTATCCCAAAATGTATAACTAAGGTGACAGAAGTTGATTTCAGAGCATAATTTTTGAACAGTAGCTTCAACCGTTTTGTGGCATATGAGAAATTCCCTAAGCCCTGGACCTGTCGATTTTGGTCAAAAATGAAAATTTCAAAAGTGCCCCAATTTCTGCTTTAAACTTTAGGCACTATCCCAAAATGTATCACTAAGGTGACAGAAGTTGATTATGGAGCATAATTTTTGAACAGGAGCTTCAACCGTTTTGTGGCATATGAGAAATTCCCTAAGCCCCGGACCTGTCGATTTTGGTCAAAAATGAAAATTTCAAAAGTGCCCCAATTTCTGCTTTAAAGTTTAGGTACTTTCCCAAAATGTATCACTAAGGTGACAGAAGTTGATTTCAGAGCATAATTTTTGAACAGTAGCTTCAACCGTTTTGTGGCATATGAGAAATTCCCTAAGCCCCGGACCTGTCGATTTTGGTCAAAAATGAAAATGTCAAAAGTGCACTAATTGCTGCTTTAAACTTTAGGTAATATCCCAAAATGTATCACTAAGGTGACAGAAGTTGATATCAGAGCATAATTTTTGAACAGTAGCTTCAACCGTTTTGTGGCATATGAGAAATTCCCTAAGCCCCGGACCTGTCGATTTTGGTCAAAAATGAAAATTTCAAAAGTGCCCCAATTTCTGCTTTAAACTTTAGGCACTATCCCAAAATGTATCACTAAGGTGACAGAAGTTGATTATGGAGCATAATTTTTGAACAGGAGCTTCAACCGTTTTGTGGCATATGAGAAATTCCCTAAGCCCCGGACCTGTCGATTTTGGTCAAAAATGAAAATTTCAAAAGTGCCCCAATTTCTGCTTTAAACTTTAGGTACTATCCCAAAATGTATAACTAAGGTGACAGAAGTTGATTTCGGAGCATAATTTTTGAACAGGAGCTTCAACTGTTTTGTGGCATATGAGAAATTCCCTAAGCCCCGGACCTGTCGATTTTGGTCAAAAATGAAAATTTCAAAAGTGCCCCAATTTCTGCTTTAAAGTTTAGGTACTATCCCAAAATGTATCACTAAGGTGACAGAAGTTGATTTTGGAGCATAATTTTTGAACAGGAGCTTCAACCGTTTTGTGGCATATGAGAAATTCCCTAAGCCCCGGAACTGTCGATTTTGGTCAAAAATGAAAATTTCAAAAGTGCCCCAATTTCTGCTTTAAAGTTTAGGTACTATCCCAAAATGTATCACTAAGGTGACAGAAGTTGATTTCGGAGCAAAATATTTGAACAGTAGCTTCAACCGTTTTGTGGCATATGAGAAATTCCCTAAGCCCCAGACCTGTCGATTTTGGTCAAAAATGAAAATTTCAAAAGTGCCCCAATTTCTGCTTTAAACTTTAGGTACTATCCCAAAATGTATCACTAAGGTGACAGAAGTTGATTTCAGAGCATAATTTTTGAACAGTAGCTTCAACCGTTTTGTGGCATATGAGAAATTCCCTAAGCCCCGGACCTGTCGATTTTGGTCAAAAATGAAAATTTCAAAAGTGCCCCAATTTCTGCTTTAAACTTTAGGCACTATCCCAAAATGTATCACTAAGGTGACAGAAGTTGATTTCAGAGCATAATTTTTGAACAGTAGCTTAAACCGTTTTGTGGCATATGAGAAATTCCCTAAGCCCTGGACCTGTCGATTTTGGTCAAAAATGAAAATTTCAAAAGTGCCCCAATTTCTGCTTTAAACTTTAGGCACTATCCCAAAATGTATCACTAAGGTGACAGAAGTTGATTATGGAGCATAATTTTTGAACAGGAGCTTCAACCGTTTTGTGGCATATGAGAAATTCCCTAAGCCCCGGACCTGTCGATTTTGGTCAAAAATGAAAATTTCAAAAGTGCCCCAATTTCTGCTTTAAAGTTTAGGTACTTTCCCAAAATGTATCACTAAGGTGACAGAAGTTGATTTCAGAGCATAATTTTTGAACAGTAGCTTCAACCGTTTTGTGGCATATGAGAAATTCCCTAAGCCCCGGACCTGTCGATTTTGGTCAAAAATGAAAATGTCAAAAGTGCACTAATTGCTGCTTTAAACTTTAGGTAATATCCCAAAATGTATCACTAAGGTGACAGAAGTTGATATCAGAGCATAATTTTTGAACAGTAGCTTCAACCGTTTTGTGGCATATGAGAAATTCCCTAAGCCCCGGACCTGTCGATTTTGGTCAAAAATGAAAATTTCAAAAGTGCCCCAATTTCTGCTTTAAACTTTAGGCACTATCCCAAAATGTATCACTAAGGTGACAGAAGTTGATTATGGAGCATAATTTTTGAACAGGAGCTTCAACCGTTTTGTGGCATATGAGAAATTCCCTAAGCCCCGGACCTGTCGATTTTGGTCAAAAATGAAAATTTCAAAAGTGCCCCAATTTCTGCTTTAAACTTTAGGTACTATCCCAAAATGTATAACTAAGGTGACAGAAGTTGATTTCGGAGCATAATTTTTGAACAGGAGCTTCAACTGTTTTGTGGCATATGAGAAATTCCCTAAGCCCCGGACCTGTCGATTTTGGTCAAAAATGAAAATTTCAAAAGTGCCCCAATTTCTGCTTTAAAGTTTAGGTACTATCCCAAAATGTATCACTAAGGTGACAGAAGTTGATTTTGGAGCATAATTTTTGAACAGGAGCTTCAACCGTTTTGTGGCATATGAGAAATTCCCTAAGCCCCGGACCTGTCGATTTTGGTCAAAAATGAAAATTTCAAAAGTGCCCCAATTTCTGCTTTAAAGTTTAGGTACTATCCCAAAATGTATCACTAAGGTGACAGAAGTTGATTTCGGAGCAAAATATTTGAACAGTAGCTTCAACCGTTTTGTGGCATATGAGAAATTCCCTAAGCCCCAGACCTGTCGATTTTGGTCAAAAATGAAAATTTCAAAAGTGCCCCAATTTCTGCTTTAAACTTTAGGTACTATCCCAAAATGTATCACTAAGGTGACAGAAGTTGATTTCAGAGCATAATTTTTGAACAGTAGCTTCAACCGTTTTGTGGCATATGAGAAATTCCCTAAGCCCCGGACCTGTCGATTTTGGTCAAAAATGAAAATTTCAAAAGTGCCCCAATTTCTGCTTTAAACGTTAGGTACTATCCAAAAATGTATCACTAAGGTGACAGAAGTTGATTTCAGAGCATAATTTTTGAACAGTAGCTTCAACTGTTTTGTGGCATATGATAAATTCCCTAAGCCCCGGACCTGTCGATTTTGGTCAAAAATGAAAATTTCAAAAGTGCCCCAATTTCTGCTTTAAAGTTTAGGTACTTTCCCAAAATGTATCACTAAGGTGACAGAAGTTGATTTCAGAGCATAATTTTTGAACAGTAGCTTCAACCGTTTTGTGGCATATGAGAAATTCCCTAAGCCCCGGACCTGTCGATTTTGGTCAAAAATGAAAATTTCAAAAGTGCCCCAATTTCTGCTTTAAACTTTAGGTACTATCCCAAAATGTATCACTAAGGTGACAGAAGTTGATTTCAGAGCATAATTTTTGAACAGTAGCTTCAACCGTTTTGTGGCATATGAGAAATTCCCTAAGCCCCGGACCTGTCGATTTTGGTCAAAAATGAAAATTTCAAAAGTGCCCCAATTTCTGCTTTAAACGTTAGGTACTATCCAAAAATGTATCACTAAGGTGACAGAAGTTGATTTCAGAGCATAATTTTTGAACAGTAGCTTCAACTGTTTTGTGGCATATGAGAAATTCCCTAAGCCCCGGACCTGTCAATTTTGGTCAAAAATGAAAATTTCAAAAGTGCCCCAATTTCTGCTTTAAACTTTAGGTACTATCCCAAAATGTATAACTAAGGTGACAGAAGTTGATTTCGGAGCATAATTTTTGAACAGGAGCTTCAACTGTTTTGTGGCATATGAGAAATTCCCTAAGCCCCGGACCTGTCGATTTTGGTCAAAAATGAAAATTTCAAAAGTGCCCCAATTTCTGCTTTAAAGTTTAGGTACTATCCCAAAATGTATCACTAAGGTGACAGAAGTTGATTTTGGAGCATAATTTTTGAACAGGAGCTTCAACCGTTTTGTGGCATATGAGAAATTCCCTAAGCCCCGGAACTGTCGATTTTGGTCAAAAATGAAAATTTCAAAAGTGCCCCAATTTCTGCTTAAAAGTTTAGGTACTATCCCAAAATGTATCACTAAGGTGACAGAAGTTGATTTCGGAGCAAAATATTTGAACAGTAGCTTCAACCGTTTTGTGGCATATGAGAAATTCCCTAAGCCCCAGACCTGTCGATTTTGGTCAAAAATGAAAATTTCAAAAGTGCCCCAATTTCTGCTTTAAACTTTAGGTACTATCCCAAAATGTATCACTAAGGTGACAGAAGTTGATTTCAGAGCATAATTTTTGAACAGTAGCTTCAACCGTTTTGTGGCATATGAGAAATTCCCTAAGCCCCGGACCTGTCGATTTTGGTCAAAAATGAAAATTTCAAAAGTGCCCCAATTTCTGCTTTAAACGTTAGGTACTATCCAAAAATGTATCACTAAGGTGACAGAAGTTGATTTCAGAGCATAATTTTTGAACAGTAGCTTCAACTGTTTTGTGGCATATGATAAATTCCCTAAGCCCCGGACCTGTCGATTTTGGTCAAAAATGAAAATTTCAAAAGTGCCCCAATTTCTGCTTTAAAGTTTAGGTACTATCCCAAAATGTATCACTAAGGTGACAGAAGTTGATTATGAAGCATCATTTTTGAACAGGAGCTTCAACCGTTTTGTGGCATATGAGAAATTCCCTAAGCCCCGGACCTGTCGATTTTGGTCAAAAATGAAAATTTCAAAAGTGCCCCAATTTCTGCTTTAAAGTTTAGGTACTTTCCCAAAATGTATCACTAAGGTGACAGAAGTTGATTTCAGAGCATCATTTTTGAACAGTAGCTTCAACCGTTTTGTGGCATATGAGAAATTCCCTAAGCCCCGGACCTGTCGATTTTGGTCAAAAATGAAAATTTCAAAAGTGCCCCAATTTCTGCTTTAAACTTTAGGCACTATCCCAAAATGTATCACTAAGGTGACAGAAGTTGATTTCAGAGCATAATTTTTGAACAGTAGCTTCAACCGTTTTGTGGCATATGAGAAATTCCCTAAGCCCTGGACCTGTCGATTTTGGTCAAAAATGAAAATTTCAAAAGTGCCCCAATTTCTGCTTTAAACTTTAGGCACTATCCCAAAATGTATCACTAAGGTGACAGAAGTTGATTATGGAGCATAATTTTTGAACAGGAGCTTCAACCGTTTTGTGGCATATGAGAAATTCCCTAAGCCCCGGACCTGTCGATTTTGGTCAAAAATGAAAATTTCAAAAGTGCCCCAATTTCTGCTTTAAAGTTTAGGTACTTTCCCAAAATGTATCACTAAGGTGACAGAAGTTGATTTCAGAGCATAATTTTTGAACAGTAGCTTCAACCGTTTTGTGGCATATGAGAAATTCCCTAAGCCCCGGACCTGTCGATTTTGGTCAAAAATGAAAATGTCAAAAGTGCACTAATTGCTGCTTTAAACTTTAGGTAATATCCCAAAATGTATCACTAAGGTGACAGAAGTTGATATCAGAGCATAATTTTTGAACAGTAGCTTCAACCGTTTTGTGGCATATGAGAAATTCCCTAAGCCCCGGACCTGTCGATTTTGGTCAAAAATGAAAATTTCAAAAGTGCCCCAATTTCTGCTTTAAACTTTAGGCACTATCCCAAAATGTATCACTAAGGTGACAGAAGTTGATTATGGAGCATAATTTTTGAACAGGAGCTTCAACCGTTTTGTGGCATATGAGAAATTCCCTAAGCCCCGGACCTGTCGATTTTGGTCAAAAATGAAAATTTCAAAAGTGCCCCAATTTCTGCTTTAAACTTTAGGTACTATCCCAAAATGTATAACTAAGGTGACAGAAGTTGATTTCAGAGCATAATTTTTGAACAGTAGCTTCAACCGTTTTGTGGCATATGAGAAATTCCCTAAGCCCTGGACCTGTCGATTTTGGTCAAAAATGAAAATTTCAAAAGTGCCCCAATTTCTGCTTTAAACTTTAGGCACTATCCCAAAATGTATCACTAAGGTGACAGAAGTTGATTATGGAGCATAATTTTTGAACAGGAGCTTCAACCGTTTTGTGGCATATGAGAAATTCCCTAAGCCCCGGACCTGTCGATTTTGGTCAAAAATGAAAATTTCAAAAGTGCCCCAATTTCTGCTTTAAAGTTTAGGTACTTTCCCAAAATGTATCACTAAGGTGACAGAAGTTGATTTCAGAGCATAATTTTTGAACAGTAGCTTCAACCGTTTTGTGGCATATGAGAAATTCCCTAAGCCCCGGACCTGTCGATTTTGGTCAAAAATGAAAATGTCAAAAGTGCACTAATTGCTGCTTTAAACTTTAGGTAATATCCCAAAATGTATCACTAAGGTGACAGAAGTTGATATCAGAGCATAATTTTTGAACAGTAGCTTCAACCGTTTTGTGGCATATGAGAAATTCCCTAAGCCCCGGACCTGTCGATTTTGGTCAAAAATGAAAATTTCAAAAGTGCCCCAATTTCTGCTTTAAACTTTAGGCACTATCCCAAAATGTATCACTAAGGTGACAGAAGTTGATTATGGAGCATAATTTTTGAACAGGAGCTTCAACCGTTTTGTGGCATATGAGAAATTCCCTAAGCCCCGGACCTGTCGATTTTGGTCAAAAATGAAAATTTCAAAAGTGCCCCAATTTCTGCTTTAAACTTTAGGTACTATCCCAAAATGTATAACTAAGGTGACAGAAGTTGATTTCGGAGCATAATTTTTGAACAGGAGCTTCAACTGTTTTGTGGCATATGAGAAATTCCCTAAGCCCCGGACCTGTCGATTTTGGTCAAAAATGAAAATTTCAAAAGTGCCCCAATTTCTGCTTTAAAGTTTAGGTACTATCCCAAAATGTATCACTAAGGTGACAGAAGTTGATTTTGGAGCATAATTTTTGAACAGGAGCTTCAACCGTTTTGTGGCATATGAGAAATTCCCTAAGCCCCGGAACTGTCGATTTTGGTCAAAAATGAAAATTTCAAAAGTGCCCCAATTTCTGCTTTAAAGTTTAGGTACTATCCCAAAATGTATCACTAAGGTGACAGAAGTTGATTTCGGAGCAAAATATTTGAACAGTAGCTTCAACCGTTTTGTGGCATATGAGAAATTCCCTAAGCCCCAGACCTGTCGATTTTGGTCAAAAATGAAAATTTCAAAAGTGCCCCAATTTCTGCTTTAAACTTTAGGTACTATCCCAAAATGTATCACTAAGGTGACAGAAGTTGATTTCAGAGCATAATTTTTGAACAGTAGCTTCAACCGTTTTGTGGCATATGAGAAATTCCCTAAGCCCCGGACCTGTCGATTTTGGTCAAAAATGAAAATTTCAAAAGTGCCCCAATTTCTGCTTTAAACGTTAGGTACTATCCAAAAATGTATCACTAAGGTGACAGAAGTTGATTTCAGAGCATAATTTTTGAACAGTAGCTTCAACTGTTTTGTGGCATATGATAAATTCCCTAAGCCCCGGACCTGTCGATTTTGGTCAAAAATGAAAATTTCAAAAGTGCCCCAATTTCTGCTTTAAAGTTTAGGTACTATCCCAAAATGTATCACTAAGGTGACAGAAGTTGATTATGAAGCATCATTTTTGAACAGGAGCTTCAACCGTTTTGTGGCATATGAGAAATTCCCTAAGCCCCGGACCTGTCGATTTTGGTCAAAAATGAAAATTTCAAAAGTGCCCCAATTTCTGCTTTAAAGTTTAGGTACTTTCCCAAAATGTATCACTAAGGTGACAGAAGTTGATTTCAGAGCATCATTTTTGAACAGTAGCTTCAACCGTTTTGTGGCATATGAGAAATTCCCTAAGCCCCGGACCTGTCGATTTTGGTCAAAAATGAAAATTTCAAAAGTGCCCCAATTTCTGCTTTAAACTTTAGGCACTATCCCAAAATGTATCACTAAGGTGACAGAAGTTGATTTCAGAGCATAATTTTTGAACAGTAGCTTCAACCGTTTTGTGGCATATGAGAAATTCCCTAAGCCCTGGACCTGTCGATTTTGGTCAAAAATGAAAATTTCAAAAGTGCCCCAATTTCTGCTTTAAACTTTAGGCACTATCCCAAAATGTATCACTAAGGTGACAGAAGTTGATTATGGAGCATAATTTTTGAACAGGAGCTTCAACCGTTTTGTGGCATATGAGAAATTCCCTAAGCCCCGGACCTGTCGATTTTGGTCAAAAATGAAAATTTCAAAAGTGCCCCAATTTCTGCTTTAAAGTTTAGGTACTTTCCCAAAACGTATCACTAAGGTGACAGAAGTTGATTTCAGAGCATAATTTTTGAACAGTAGCTTCAACCGTTTTGTGGCATATGAGAAATTCCCTAAGCCCCGGACCTGTCGATTTTGGTCAAAAATGAAAATGTCAAAAGTGCACTAATTGCTGCTTTAAACTTTAGGTAATATCCCAAAATGTATCACTAAGGTGACAGAAGTTGATATCAGAGCATAATTTTTGAACAGTAGCTTCAACCGTTTTGTGGCATATGAGAAATTCCCTAAGCCCCGGACCTGTCGATTTTGGTCAAAAATGAAAATTTCAAAAGTGCCCCAATTTCTGCTTTAAACTTTAGGCACTATCCCAAAATGTATCACTAAGGTGACAGAAGTTGATTATGGAGCATAATTTTTGAACAGGAGCTTCAACCGTTTTGTGGCATATGAGAAATTCCCTAAGCCCCGGACCTGTCGATTTTGGTCAAAAATGAAAATTTCAAAAGTGCCCCAATTTCTGCTTTAAACTTTAGGTACTATCCCAAAATGTATAACTAAGGTGACAGAAGTTGATTTCGGAGCATAATTTTTGAACAGGAGCTTCAACTGTTTTGTGGCATATGAGAAATTCCCTAAGCCCCGGACCTGTCGATTTTGGTCAAAAATGAAAATTTCAAAAGTGCCCCAATTTCTGCTTTAAAGTTTAGGTACTATCCCAAAATGTATCACTAAGGTGACAGAAGTTGATTTTGGAGCATAATTTTTGAACAGGAGCTTCAACCGTTTTGTGGCATATGAGAAATTCCCTAAGCCCCGGACCTGTCGATTTTGGTCAAAAATGAAAATTTCAAAAGTGCCCCAATTTCTGCTTTAAAGTTTAGGTACTATCCCAAAATGTATCACTAAGGTGACAGAAGTTGATTTCGGAGCAAAATATTTGAACAGTAGCTTCAACCGTTTTGTGGCATATGAGAAATTCCCTAAGCCCCAGACCTGTCGATTTTGGTCAAAAATGAAAATTTCAAAAGTGCCCCAATTTCTGCTTTAAACTTTAGGTACTATCCCAAAATGTATCACTAAGGTGACAGAAGTTGATTTCAGAGCATAATTTTTGAACAGTAGCTTCAACCGTTTTGTGGCATATGAGAAATTCCCTAAGCCCCGGACCTGTCGATTTTGGTCAAAAATGAAAATTTCAAAAGTGCCCCAATTTCTGCTTTAAACGTTAGGTACTATCCAAAAATGTATCACTAAGGTGACAGAAGTTGATTTCAGAGCATAATTTTTGAACAGTAGCTTCAACTGTTTTGTGGCATATGATAAATTCCCTAAGCCCCGGACCTGTCGATTTTGGTCAAAAATGAAAATTTCAAAAGTGCCCCAATTTCTGCTTTAAAGTTTAGGTACTTTCCCAAAATGTATCACTAAGGTGACAGAAGTTGATTTCAGAGCATAATTTTTGAACAGTAGCTTCAACCGTTTTGTGGCATATGAGAAATTCCCTAAGCCCCGGACCTGTCGATTTTGGTCAAAAATGAAAATTTCAAAAGTGCCCCAATTTCTGCTTTAAACTTTAGGTACTATCCCAAAATGTATCACTAAGGTGACAGAAGTTGATTATGGAGCATAATTTTTGAACAGGAGCTTCAACCGTTTTGTGGCATATGAGAAATTCCCTAAGCCCCGGACCTGTCGATTTTGGTCAAAAATGAAAATTTCAAAAGTGCCCCAATTTCTGCTTTAAAGTATAGGAACTATCCCAAAATGTATCACTAAGGTGACAGAAGTTGATTTCGGAGCATGATTTTTGAACAGGAGCTTCAACCGTTTTGTGGCATATGAGAAATTCCCTAAGCTCCGGACCTGTTGATTTTGGTCAAAAATGAAAATTTCAAAAGTGCCCCAATTTCTGCTTTAAAGTTTAGGTACTATCCCAAAATGTATCACTAAGGTGACAGAAGTTGATTTCGGAGCAAAATATTTGAACAGTAGCTTCAACCGTTTTGTGGCATATGAGAAATTCCCTAAGCCCCAGACCTGTCGATTTTGGTCAAAAATGAAAATTTCAAAAGTGCCCCAATTTCTGCTTTAAACTTTAGGTACTATCCCAAAATGTATCACTAAGGTGACAGAAGTTGATTTCAGAGCATAATTTTTGAACAGTAGCTTCAACCGTTTTGTGGCATATGAGAAATTCCCTAAGCCCCGGACCTGTCGATTTTGGTCAAAAATGAAAATTTCAAAAGTGCCCCAATTTCTGCTTTAAACGTTAGGTACTATCCAAAAATGTATCACTAAGGTGACAGAAGTTGATTTCAGAGCATAATTTTTGAACAGTAGCTTCAACTGTTTTGTGGCATATGATAAATTCCCTAAGCCCCGGACCTGTCGATTTTGGTCAAAAATGAAAATTTCAAAAGTGCCCCAATTTCTGCTTTAAAGTTTAGGTACTATCCCAAAATGTATCACTAAGGTGACAGAAGTTGATTATGAAGCATCATTTTTGAACAGGAGCTTCAACCGTTTTGTGGCATATGAGAAATTCCCTAAGCCCTGGACCTGTCGATTTTGGTCAAAAATGAAAATTTCAAAAGTGCCCCAATTTCTGCTTTAAACTTTAGGCACTATCCCAAAATGTATCACTAAGGTGACAGAAGTTGATTATGGAGCATAATTTTTGAACAGTAGCTTCAACCGTTTTGTGGCATATGAGAAATTCCCTAAGCCCCGGACCTGTCGATTTTGGTCAAAAATGAAAATTTCAAAAGTGCCCCAATTTCTGCTTTAAACTTTAGGCACTATCCCAAAATGTATCACTAAGGTGACAGAAGTTGATTTCAGAGCATAATTTTTGAACAGTAGCTTCAACCGTTTTGTGGCATATGAGAAATTCCCTAAGCCCTGGACCTGTCGATTTTGGTCAAAAATGAAAATTTCAAAAGTGCCCCAATTTCTGCTTTAAACTTTAGGCACTATCCCAAAATGTATCACTAAGGTGACAGAAGTTGATTTCAGAGCATAATTTTTGAACAGTAGCTTCAACCGTTTTGTGGCATATGAGAAATTCCCTAAGCCCCGGACCTGTCGATTTTGGTCAAAAATGAAAATGTCAAAAGTGCACTAATTGCTGCTTTAAACTTTAGGTAATATCCCAAAATGTATCACTAAGGTGACAGAAGTTGATATCAGAGCATAATTTTTGAACAGTAGCTTCAACCGTTTTGTGGCATATGAGAAATTCCCTAAGCCCCGGACCTGTCGATTTTGGTCAAAAATGAAAATTTCAAAAGTGCCCCAATTTCTGCTTTAAACTTTAGGTACTATCCCAAAATGTATAACTAAGGTGACAGAAGTTGATTTCGGAGCATAATTTTTGAACAGGAGCTTCAACTGTTTTGTGGCATATGAGAAATTCCCTAAGCCCCGGACCTGTCGATTTTGGTCAAAAATGAAAATTTCAAAAGTGCCCCAATTTCTGCTTTAAAGTTTAGGTACTATCCCAAAATGTATCACTAAGGTGACAGAAGTTGATTTTGGAGCATAATTTTTGAACAGGAGCTTCAACCGTTTTGTGGCATATGAGAAATTCCCTAAGCCCCGGACCTGTCGATTTTGGTCAAAAATGAAAATTTCAAAAGTGCCCCAATTTCTGCTTTAAAGTTTAGGTACTATCCCAAAATGTATCACTAAGGTGACAGAAGTTGATTTCGGAGCAAAATATTTGAACAGTAGCTTCAACCGTTTTGTGGCATATGAGAAATTCCCTAAGCCCCGGACCTGTCGATTTTGGTCAAAAATGAAAATTTCAAAAGTGCCCCAATTTCTGCTTTAAACTTTAGGTACTATCCCAAAATGTATCACTAAGGTGACAGAAGTTGATTTCAGAGCATAATTTTTGAACAGTAGCTTCAACCGTTTTGTGGCATATGAGAAATTCCCTAAGCCCCGGACCTGTCGATTTTGGTCAAAAATGAAAATTTCAAAAGTGCCCCAATTTCTGCTTTAAACGTTAGGTACTATCCAAAAATGTATCACTAAGGTGACAGAAGTTGATTTCAGAGCATAATTTTTGAACAGTAGCTTCAACTGTTTTGTGGCATATGATAAATTCCCTAAGCCCCGGACCTGTCGATTTTGGTCAAAAATGAAAATTTCAAAAGTGCCCCAATTTCTGCTTTAAAGTTTAGGTACTTTCCCAAAATGTATCACTAAGGTGACAGAAGTTGATTTCAGAGCATAATTTTTGAACAGTAGCTTCAACCGTTTTGTGGCATATGAGAAATTCCCTAAGCCCCGGACCTGTCGATTTTGGTCAAAAATGAAAATTTCAAAAGTGCCCCAATTTCTGCTTTAAACTTTAGGTACTATCCCAAAATGTATCACTAAGGTGACAGAAGTTGATTATGGAGCATAATTTTTGAACAGGAGCTTCAACCGTTTTGTGGCATATGAGAAATTCCCTAAGCCCCGGACCTGTCGATTTTGGTCAAAAATGAAAATTTCAAAAGTGCCCCAATTTCTGCTTTAAAGTATAGGAACTATCCCAAAATGTATCACTAAGGTGACAGAAGTTGATTTCGGAGCATGATTTTTGAACAGGAGCTTCAACCGTTTTGTGGCATATGAGAAATTCCCTAAGCCCCGGACCTGTTGATTTTGGTCAAAAATGAAAATTTCAAAAGTGCCCCAATTTCTGCTTTAAAGTTTAGGTACTATCCCAAAATGTATCACTAAGGTGACAGAAGTTGATTTCGGAGCATAAATTTTGAACAGGAGCTTCAACTGTTTTGTGGCATATGAGAAATTCCCTATGCCCCGGACCTGTCGATTTTGGTCAAAAATGAAAATTTCAAAAGTGCCCCAATTTCTGCTTTAAAGTTTAGGTACTTTCCCAAAATGTATCACTAAGGTGACAGAAGTTGATTTCAGAGCATAATTTTTGAACAGTAGCTTCAACCGTTTTGTGGCATATGAGAAATTCCCTAAACCCCGGACCTGTCGATTTTGGTCTAAAAATGAAAATGTCAAAAGTGCCCTAATTTCTGCTTTAAACTTTAGGTAATATCCCAAAATGTATAACTAAGGTGACAGAAGTTGATTTCAGAGCATAATTTTTGAACAGGAGCTTCAACTGTTTTGTGGCATATGAGAAATTCCCTAAGCCCCGGACTTGTCGATTTTGGTCAAAAATGAAAATTTCAAAAGTGCCCCAATTTCTGCTTTAAAGTTTAGGTACTATCCCAAAATGTATCACTAAGGTGACAGAAGTTGATTTTGGAGCATAATTTTTGAACAGGAGCTTCAACCGTTTTGTGGCATATGAGAAATTCCCTAAGCCCCGGACCTGTCGATTTTGGTCAAAAATGAAAATTTCAAAAGTGCCCCAATTTCTGCTTTAAAGTTTAGGTACTATCCCAAAATGTATCACTAAGGTGACAGAAGTTGATTTTGGAGCATAATTTTTGAACAGGAGCTTCAACCGTTTTGTGGCATATGAGAAATTCCCTAAGCCCCAGACCTGTCAATTTTGGTCAAAAATGAAAATTTCAAAAGTGCCCCAATTTCTGCTTTAAAGTATAGGAACTATCCCAAAATGTATCACTAAGGTGACAGAAGTTGATTTCGGAGCATGATTTTTGAACAGGAGCTTCAACCGTTTTGTGGCATATGAGAAATTCCCTAAGCCCCGGACCTGTTGATTTTGGTCTAAAAAGAAAATTTCAAAAGTGCCCCAATTTCTGCTTTAAACTTTAGGTAATATCCCAAAATGTATCACTAAGGTGACAGAAGTTGATTTCGGAGTATAATTTTTGAACAGGAGCTTCAACCATTTTGTGGCATATGAGAAATTCCCTAAGCCCCGGACCTGTCGATTTTGGTCAAAAATGAAAATTTCAAAGGTGCCCCAATTTCTGCTTTAAAGTTTAGGTACTATCCCAAAATGTATCACTAAGGTGACAGAAGTTGATTTCGGAGCATGATTTTTGAACAGGAGCTTCAACCGTTTTGTGGCATATGAGAAATTCCCTAAGCCCCGGACCTGTCGATTTTGGTCAAAAATGAAAATTTCAAAAGTGCCCCAATTTCTGCTTTAAAGTATAGGAACTATCCCAAAATGTATCACTAAGGTGACAGAAGTTGATTTCGGAGCATAATTTTTGAACAGGAGCTTCAACCGTTTTGTGCATATGAGAAATTCCCTAAGCCCTGGACCTGTCGATTTTGGTCAAAAATGAAAATTTCAAAAGTGCCCCAATTTCTGCTTTAAAGTTTAGGTACTATCCCAAAATGTATCACTAAGGTGACAGAAGTTGATTATGGAGCATAATTTTTGAACAGGAGCTTCAACCGTTTTGTGGCATATGAGAAATTCCCTAAGCCCCGGACCTGTCGATTTTGGTCAAAAATGAAAATTTCAAAAGTGCCCCAATTTCTGCTTTAAAGTTTAGGTACTATCCCAAAATGTATCACTAAGGTGACAGAAGTTGATTTCGGAGCATAATTTTTGAACAGGAGCTTCAATTGTTTTGTGGCATATGAGAAATTCCCTAAGCCCTGGACCTGTCGATTTTGGTCAAAAATGAAAATTTCAAAAGTGCCCCAATTTCTGCTTTAAAGTTTAGGTACTATCCCAAAATGTATCACTAAGGTGACAGAAGTTGATTATGGAGCATAATTTTTGAACAGGAGCTTCAACCGTTTTGTGGCATATGAGAAATTCCCTAAGCCCTGGACCTGTCGATTTTGGTCAAAAATGAAAATTTCAAAAGTGCCCCAATTTCTGCTTTAAAGTTTAGGTACTATCCCAAAATGTATCACTAAGGTGACAGAAGTTGATTTCGGAGCATAATTTTTGAACAGGAGCTTCAATTGTTTTGTGGCATATGAGAAATTCCCTAAGCCCCGGACCTGTCGATTTTGGTCAAAAATGAAAATTTCAAAAGTGCCCCAATTTCTGCTTTAAAGTTTAGGTACTATCCCAAAATGTATCACTAAGGTGACAGAAGTTGATTATGAAGCCTCATTTTTGAACAGGAGCTTCAACTGTTTTGTGGCATATGAGAAATTCCCTAAGCCCCGGACCTGGCGATTTTGGTCAAAAAAGAAAATTTCAAAAGTGCCCCAATTTCTGCTTTAAAGTTTAGGTACTTTCCCAAAATGTATCACTAAGGTGACAGAAGTTGATTTCAGAGCATAATTTTTGAACAGGAGCTTCAACCGTTTTGTGGCATATGAGAAATTCCATAAGCCCCGGACCTGTCGATTTTGGTCAAAAATGAAAATTTCAAAAGTGCCCCAATTTCTGCTTTAAACTTTAGGTACTATCCCAAAATGTATCACTAAGGTGACAGAAGTTGATTTCAGAGCATAATTTTTGAACAGTAGCTTCAACTGTTTTGTGGCATATGATAAATTCCCTAAGCCCCGGACCTGTCGATTTTGGTCAAAAATGAAAATTTCAAAAGTGCCCCAATTTCTGCTTTAAAGTTTAGGTACTTTCCCAAAATGTATCACTAAGGTGACAGAAGTTGATTTCAGAGCATAATTTTTGAACAGTAGCTTCAACCGTTTTGTGGCATATGAGAAATTCCCTAAGCCCCGGACCTGTCGATTTTGGTCAAAAATGAAAATTTCAAAAGTGCCCCAATTTCTGCTTTAAACTTTAGGCACTATCCCAAAATGTATCACTAAGGTGACAGAAGTTGATTTCAGAGCATAATTTTTGAACAGTAGCTTCAACCGTTTTGTGGCATATGAGAAATTCCCTAAGCCCTGGACCTGTCGATTTTGGTCAAAAATGAAAATTTCAAAAGTGCCCCAATTTCTGCTTTAAACTTTAGGCACTATCCCAAAATGTATCACTAAGGTGACAGAAGTTGATTATGGAGCATAATTTTTGAACAGGAGCTTCAACCGTTTTGTGGCATATGAGAAATTCCCTAAGCCCCGGACCTGTCGATTTTGGTCAAAAATGAAAATTTCAAAAGTGCCCCAATTTCTGCTTTAAACTTTAGGTACTATCCCAAAATGTATCACTAAGGTGACAGAAGTTGATTTCGGAGCATGATTTTTGAACAGGAGCTTCAACCGTTTTGTGGCATATGAGAAATTCCCTAAGCCCCGGACCTGTTGATTTTGGTCTAAAAAGAAAATTTCAAAAGTGCCCCAATTTCTGCTTTAAACTTTAGGTAATATCCCAAAATGTATCACTAAGGTGACAGAAGTTGATTTCGGAGTATAATTTTTGAACAGGAGCTTCAACCATTTTGTGGCATATGAGAAATTCCCTAAGCCCCGGACCGGTCGATTTTGGTCAAAAATGAAAATTTCAAAGGTGCCCCAATTTCTGCTTTAAAGTTTAGGTACTATCCCAAAATGTATCACTAAGGTGACAGAAGTTGATTTCGGAGCATGATTTTTGAACAGGAGCTTCAACCGTTTTGTGGCATATGAGAAATTCCCTAAGCCCCGGACCTGTCGATTTTGGTCAAAAATGAAAATTTCAAAAGTGCCCCAATTTCTGCTTTAAAGTATAGGAACTATCCCAAAATGTATCACTAAGGTGACAGAAGTTGATTTCGGAGCATAATTTTTGAACAGGAGCTTCAACCGTTTTGTGCATATGAGAAATTCCCTAAGCCCTGGACCTGTCGATTTTGGTCAAAAATGAAAATTTCAAAAGTGCCCCAATTTCTGCTTTAAAGTTTAGGTACTATCCCAAAATGTATCACTAAGGTGACAGAAGTTGATTATGGAGCATAATTTTTGAACAGGAGCTTCAACCGTTTTGTGGCATATGAGAAATTCCCTAAGCCCCGGACCTGTCGATTTTGGTCAAAAATGAAAATTTCAAAAGTGCCCCAATTTCTGCTTTAAAGTTTAGGTACTATCCCAAAATGTATCACTAAGGTGACAGAAGTTGATTTCGGAGCATAATTTTTGAACAGGAGCTTCAATTGTTTTGTGGCATATGAGAAATTCCCTAAGCCCTGGACCTGTCGATTTTGGTCAAAAATGAAAATTTCAAAAGTGCCCCAATTTCTGCTTTAAAGTTTAGGTACTATCCCAAAATGTATCACTAAGGTGACAGAAGTTGATTATGGAGCATAATTTTTGAACAGGAGCTTCAACCGTTTTGTGGCATATGAGAAATTCCCTAAGCCCTGGACCTGTCGATTTTGGTCAAAAATGAAAATTTCAAAAGTGCCCCAATTTCTGCTTTAAAGTTTAGGTACTATCCCAAAATGTATCACTAAGGTGACAGAAGTTGATTTCGGAGCATAATTTTTGAACAGGAGCTTCAATTGTTTTGTGGCATATGAGAAATTCCCTAAGCCCCGGACCTGTCGATTTTGGTCAAAAATGAAAATTTCAAAAGTGCCCCAATTTCTGCTTTAAAGTTTAGGTACTATCCCAAAATGTATCACTAAGGTGACAGAAGTTGATTATGAAGCCTCATTTTTGAACAGGAGCTTCAACTGTTTTGTGGCATATGAGAAATTCCCTAAGCCCCGGACCTGGCGATTTTGGTCAAAAAAGAAAATTTCAAAAGTGCCCCAATTTCTGCTTTAAAGTTTAGGTACTTTCCCAAAATGTATCACTAAGGTGACAGAAGTTGATTTCAGAGCATAATTTTTGAACAGGAGCTTCAACCGTTTTGTGGCATATGAGAAATTCCATAAGCCCCGGACCTGTCGATTTTGGTCAAAAATGAAAATTTCAAAAGTGCCCCAATTTCTGCTTTAAACTTTAGGTACTATCCCAAAATGTATCACTAAGGTGACAGAAGTTGATTTCAGAGCATAATTTTTGAACAGTAGCTTCAACTGTTTTGTGGCATATGATAAATTCCCTAAGCCCCGGACCTGTCGATTTTGGTCAAAAATGAAAATTTCAAAAGTGCCCCAATTTCTGCTTTAAAGTTTAGGTACTTTCCCAAAATGTATCACTAAGGTGACAGAAGTTGATTTCAGAGCATAATTTTTGAACAGTAGCTTCAAACGTTTTGTGGCATATGAGAAATTCCCTAAGCCCCGGACCTGTCGATTTTGGTCAAAAATGAAAATTTCAAAAGTGCCCCAATTTCTGCTTTAAACTTTAGGCACTATCCCAAAATGTATCACTAAGGTGACAGAAGTTGATTTCAGAGCATAATTTTTGAACAGTAGCTTCAACCGTTTTGTGGCATATGAGAAATTCCCTAAGCCCTGGACCTGTCGATTTTGGTCAAAAATGAAAATTTCAAAAGTGCCCCAATTTCTGCTTTAAACTTTAGGCACTATCCCAAAATGTATCACTAAGGTGACAGAAGTTGATTATGGAGCATAATTTTTGAACAGGAGCTTCAACCGTTTTGTGGCATATGAGAAATTCCCTAAGCCCCGGACCTGTCGATTTTGGTCAAAAATGAAAATTTCAAAAGTGCCCCAATTTCTGCTTTAAACTTTAGGTACTATCCCAAAATGTATAACTAAGGTGACAGAAGTTGATTTCGGAGCATAATTTTTGAACAGTAGCTTCAACTGTTTTGTGGCATATGAGAAATTCCCTAAGCCCCGGACCTGTCGATTTTGGTCAAAAATGAAAATTTCAAAAGTGCCCCAATTTCTGCTTTAAAGTTTAGGTACAATCCCAAAATGTATCACTAAGGTGACAGAAGTTGATTTTGGAGCATAATTTTTGAACAGGAGCTTCAACCGTTTTGTGGCATATGAGAAATTCCCTAAGCCCCGGACCTGTCGATTTTGGTCAAAAATGAAAATTTCAAAAGTGCCCCAATTTCTGCTTTAAAGTATAGGAACTATCCCAAAATGTATCACTAAGGTGACAGAAGTTGATTTCGGAGCATGATTTTTGAACAGGAGCTTCAACCGTTTTGTGGCATATGAGAAATTCCTTAAGCCCCAGACCTGTTGATTTTGGTCTAAAATGAAAATTTCAAAAGTGCCCCAATTTCTGCTTTAAACTTTAGGTAATATCCCAAAATGTATCACTAAGGTGACAGAAGTTGATTTCGGAGCATAAATTTTGAACAGGAGCTTCAACCGTTTTGTGGCATATGAGAAATTCCCTAAGCCCCGGACCTGGCGATTTTGGTCAAAAATGAAAATTTCAAAAGTGCCCCAATTTCTGCTTTAAAGTTTAGGTACTATCCCAAAATGTATCACTAAGGTGACAGAAGTTGATTTCAGAGCATAATTTTTGAACAGTAGCTTCAACTGTTTTGTGGCATATGATAAATTCCCTAAGCCCCGGACCTGTCGATTTTGGTCAAAAATGAAAATTTCAAAAGTGCCCCAATTTCTGCTTTAAAGTATAGGAACTATCCCAAAATGTATCACTAAGGTGACAGAAGTTGATTTCGGAGCATCATTTTTGAACAGGAGCTTCAACCGTTTTGTGGCATATGAGAAATTCCCTAGGCCCCGGACCTGTCGATTTTGGTCAAAAATGAAAATTTCAAAAGTGCCCCAATTTCTGCTTTAAAGTATAGGAACTATCCCAAAATGTATCACTAAGGTGACAGAAGTTGATTTCGGAGCATGATTTTTGAACAGGAGCTTCAACCGTTTTGTGGCATATGAGAAATTCCCTAAGCCCCGGACCTGTTGATTTTGGTCTAAAATGAAAATTTCAAAAGTGCCCCAATTTCTGCTTTAAACTTTAGGTAATATCCCAAAATGTATCACTAAGGTGACAGAAGTTGATTTCGGAGCATACTTTTTGAACAGGAGCTTCAACCATTTTGTGGCATATGACAAATTCCCTAAGCCCCGGACCTGTCGATTTTGGTCAAAAATGAAAATTTCAAAAGTGCCCCAATTTCTGCTTTAAACTTTAGGTACTATCCCAAAATGTATCACTAAGGTGACAGAAGTTGATTTCAGAGCATAATTTTTGAACAGTAGCTTCAATTGTTTTGTGGCATATGATAAATTCCCTAACACCCGGACCTGTCGATTTTGGTCAAAAATGAAAATTTCAAAAGTGCCCCAATTTCTGCTTTAAAGTATAGGAACTATCCCAAAATGTATCACTAAGGTGACAGAAGTTGATTTCGGAGCATAATTTTTGAACAGGAGCTTCAACCGTTTTGTGGCATATGAGAAATTCCCTAAGTCCTGGACCTGTCGATTTTGGTCAAAAATGAAAATTTCAAAAGTGCCCCAATTTCTGCTTTAAACTTTAGGTACTATCCCAAAATGTATCACTAAGGTGACAGAAGTTGATTATGGAGCATAATTTTTGAACAGGAGCTTCAACCGTTTTGTGGCATATGAGAAATTCCCTAAGCCCCGGACCTGTCGATTTTGGTCAAAATTGAAAATTTCAAAAGTGCCCCAATTTCTGCTTTAAAGTTTAGGTACTTTCCCAAAATGTATCACTAAGGTGACAGAAGTTGATTTCGGAGCATAATTTTTGAACAGTAGCTTCAACCATTTTGTGGCATATGAGAAATTCCCTAAGCCCCGGACCTGTCAATTTTGGTCAAAAATGAAAATTTCAAAAGTGCCCCAATTTCTGCTTTAAACTTTAGGTACTATCCCAAAATGTATCACTAAGGTGACAGAAGTTGATTTCAGAGCATAATTTTTGAACAGTAGCTTTAACCGTTTTGTGGCATATGAGAAATTCCCTAAGCCCCGGACCTGTCGATTTTGGTCAAAAATTGAAATTTCAAAAGTGCCCCAATTTCTGCTTTAAACTTTAGGTACTATCCCAAAATGTATCACTAAGGTGACAGAAGTTGATTTCAGAGCATAATTATTGAACAGTAGCTTCAACCGTTTTGTGGCATATGAGAAATTCCCTAAGCCCCGGACCTGTCGATTTTGGTCAAAAATGAAAATTTCAAAAGTGCCCCAATTTCTGCTTTAAAGTTTAGGTACTATCCCAAAATGTATCACTAAGGTGACAGAAGTTGATTTCGGAGCATAATTTTTGAACAGGAGCTTCAACTGTTTTGTGGCATATGAGAAATTCCCTAGGCCCCGGACCTGTCGATTTTGGTCAAAAATGAAAATTTCAAAAGTGCCCCAATTTCTGCTTTAAAGTATAGGAACTATCCCAAAATGTATCACTAAGGTGACAGAAGTTGATTTCGGAGCATGATTTTTGAACAGGAGCTTCAACCGTTTTGTGGCATATGAGAAATTCCCTAAGCCCCAGACCTGTTGATTTTGGTCTAAAATGAAAATTTCAAAAGTGCCCCAATTTCTGCTTTAAACTTTAGGTAATATCCCAAAATGTATCACTAAGGTGACAGAAGTTGATTTCGGAGCATAAATTTTGAACAGGAGCTTCAACTGTTTTGTGGTATATGAGAAATTCCCTAAGCCCCAGACCTGGCGATTTTGGTCAAAAATGAAAATTTCAAAAGTGCCCCAATTTCTGCTTTAAAGTTTAGGTACTATCCCAAAATGTATCACTAAGGTGACAGAAGTTGATTTCAGAGCATAATTTTTGAACAGTAGCTTCAACTGTTTTGTGGCATATGATAAATTCCCTAAGCCCCGGACCTGTCGATTTTGGTCAAAAATGAAAATTTCAAAAGTGCCCCAATTTCTGCTTTAAAGTTTAGGTACTTTCCCAAAATGTATCACTAAGGTGACAGAAGTTGATTTCAGAGCATAATTTTTGAACAGTAGCTTCAACCGTTTTGTGGCATATGAGAAAGTCCCTAAGCCCCGGACCTGTCGATTTTGGTCAAAAATGAAAATTTCAAAAGTGCCCCAATTTCTGCTTTAAAGTTTAGGTACTATCCCAAAATGTATCACTAAGGTGACAGAAGTTGATTTTGGAGCATAATTTTTGAACAGGAGCTTCAACTGTTTTGTGGCATATGAGAAATTCCCTAAGCCCCGGACCTGTCGATTTTGGTCAAAAATGGAAATTTCAAAAGTGCCCCAATTTCTGCTTTAAAGTTTAGGTACTATCCCAAAATGTATCACTAAGGTGACAGAAGTTGATTTCAGAGCATAATTATTGAACAGTAGCTTCAACCGTTTTGTGGCATATGAGAAATTCCCTAAGCCCCGGACCTGTCGATTTTGGTCAAAAATGAAAATTTCAAAAGTGCCCCAATTTCTGCTTTAAAGTTTAGGTACTATCCCAAAATGTATCACTAAGGTGACAGAAGTTGATTTCGGAGCATAATTTTTGAACAGGAGCTTCAACTGTTTTGTGGCATATGAGAAATTCCCTAGGCCCCGGACCTGTCGATTTTGGTCAAAAATGAAAATTTCAAAAGTGCCCCAATTTCTGCTTTAAAGTATAGGAACTATCCCAAAATGTATCACTAAGGTGACAGAAGTTGATTTCGGAGCATGATTTTTGAACAGGAGCTTCAACCGTTTTGTGGCATATGAGAAATTCCCTAAGCCCCAGACCTGTTGATTTTGGTCTAAAATGAAAATTTCAAAAGTGCCCCAATTTCTGCTTTAAACTTTAGGTAATATCCCAAAATGTATCACTAAGGTGACAGAAGTTGATTTCAGAGCATAATTATTGAACAGTAGCTTCAACCGTTTTGTGGCATATGAGAAATTCCCTAAGCCCCGGACCTGTCGATTTTGGTCAAAAATGAAAATTTCAAAAGTGCCCCAATTTCTGCTTTAAAGTTTAGGTACTATCCCAAAATGTATCACTAAGGTGACAGAAGTTGATTTCGGAGCATAATTTTTGAACAGGAGCTTCAACTGTTTTGTGGCATATGAGAAATTCCCTAGGCCCCGGACCTGTCGATTTTGGTCAAAAATGAAAATTTCAAAAGTGCCCCAATTTCTGCTTTAAAGTATAGGAACTATCCCAAAATGTATCACTAAGGTGACAGAAGTTGATTTCGGAGCATGATTTTTGAACAGGAGCTTCAACCGTTTTGTGGCATATGAGAAATTCCCTAAGCCCCAGACCTGTTGATTTTGGTCTAAAATGAAAATTTCAAAAGTGCCCCAATTTCTGCTTTAAACTTTAGGTAATATCCCAAAATGTATCACTAAGGTGACAGAAGTTGATTTCGGAGCATAAATTTTGAACAGGAGCTTCAACTGTTTTGTGGCATATGAGAAATTCCCTAAGCCCCGGACCTGGCGATTTTGGTCAAAAATGAAAATTTCAAAAGTGCCCCAATTTCTGCTTTAAAGTTTAGGTACTATCCCAAAATGTATCACTAAGGTGACAGAAGTTGATTTCAGAGCATAATTTTTGAACAGTAGCTTCAACTGTTTTGTGGCATATGATAAATTCCCTAAGCCCCGGACCTGTCGATTTTGGTCAAAAATGAAAATTTCAAAAGTGCCCCAATTTCTGCTTTAAAGTATAGGAACTATCCCAAAATGTATCACGAAGGTGACAGAAGTTGATTTCGGAGCATAATTTTTGAACAGGAGCTTCAACCGTTTTGTGGCATATGAGAAATTCCCTAGGCCCCGGACCTGTCGATTTTGGTCAAAAATGAAAATTTCAAAAGTGCCCCAATTTCTGCTTTAAAGTATAGGAACTATCCCAAAATGTATCACTAAGGTGACAGAAGTTGATTTCGGAGCATGATTTTTGAACAGGAGCTTCAACCGTTTTGTGGTATATGAGAAATTCCCTAAGCCCCGGACCTGTTGATTTTGGTCTAAAATGAAAATTTCAAAAGTGCCCCAATTTCTGCTTTAAACTTTAGGTAATATCCCAAAATGTATCACTAAGGTGACAGAAGTTGATTTCGGAGCATACTTTTTGAACAGGAGCTTCAACCATTTTGTGGCATATGACAAATTCCCTAAGCCCCGGACCTGTCGATTTTGGTCAAAAATGAAAATTTCAAAAGTGCCCCAATTTCTGCTTTAAAGTTTAGGTACTATCCCAAAATGTATCACTAAGGTGACAGAAGTTGATTATGGAGCATAATTATTGAACAGGAGCTTCAACCGTTTTGTGGCATATGAGAAATCCCCAAAGCCCCGGACCTCTCGATTTTGGTCAAAAATGAAAATTTCAAAAGTGCCCCAATTTCTGCTTTAAACTTTAGGTACTTTCCCAAAATGTATCACTAAGGTGACAGAAGTTGATTTCGGAGCATAATTTTTGAACAGGAGCTTCAACTGTTTTGTGGCATATTAGAAATTCCCTAAGCCCCGGACCTGTCGATTTTGGTCAAAAATGAAAATTTCAAAAGTGCCCCAATTTCTGCTTTAAACTTTAGGTACTATCCCAAAATGTATCACTAAGGTGACAGAAGTTGATTATGGAGCATCATTTTTGAACAGGAGCTTCAACCGTTTTGTGGCATATGAGAAATTCCCTAAGCCCCGGACCTGTCGATTTTGGTCAAAATTGAAAATTTCAAAAGTGCCCCAATTTCTGCTTTAAAGTTTAGGTACTTTCCCAAAATGTATCACTAAGGTGACAGAAGTTGATTTCGGAGCATAATTTTTGAACAGTAGCTTCAACCATTTTGTGGCATATGAGAAATTCCCTAAGCCCCGAACCTGTCAATTTTGGTCAAAAATGAAAATTTCAAAAGTGCCCCAATTTCTGCTTTAAACTTTAGGTACTATCCCAAAATGTATCACTAAGGTGACAGAAGTTGATTTCAGAGCATAATTTTTGAACAGTAGCTTTAACCGTTTTGTGGCATATGAGAAATTCCCTAAGCCCCGGACCTGTCGATTTTGGTCAAAAATTGAAATTTCAAAAGTGCCCCAATTTCTGATTTAAACTTTAGGTACTATCCCAAAATGTATCACTAAGGTGACAGAAGTTGATTTCAGAGCATAATTTTTGAACAGTAGCTTCAACTGTTTTGTGGCATATGATAAATTCCCTAAGCCCCGGACCTGTCGATTTTTGTCAAAAATGAAAATTTCAAAAGTGCCCCAATTTCTGCTTTAAAGTTTAGGTACTTTCCCAAAATGTATCACTAAGGTGACAGAAGTTGATTTCAGAGCATAATTTTTGAACAGTAGCTTCAACCGTTTTGTGGCATATGAGAAATTCCCTAAGCCCCGGACCTGTCGATTTTGGTCAAAAATGAAAATTTCAAAAGTGCCCCAATTTCTGCTTTAAAGTTTAGGTACTATCCCAAAATGTATCACTAAGGTGACAGAAGTTGATTTTGGAGCATAATTTTTGAACAGGAGCTTCAACTGTTTTGTGGCATATGAGAAATTCCCTAAGCCCCGGACCTGTCGATTTTGGTCAAAAATGGAAATTTCAAAAGTGCCCCAATTTCTGCTTTAAAGTTTAGGTACTATCCCAAAATGTATCACTAAGGTGACAGAAGTTGATTTCAGAGCATAATTATTGAACAGTAGCTTCAACCGTTTTGTGGCATATGAGAAATTCCCTAAGCCCCGGACCTGTCGATTTTGGTCAAAAATGAAAATTTCAAAAGTGCCCCAATTTCTGCTTTAAAGTTTAGGTACTATCCCAAAATGTATCACTAAGGTGACAGAAGTTGATTTCGGAGCATAATTTTTGAACAGGAGCTTCAACTGTTTTGTGGCATATGAGAAATTCCCTAGGCCCCGGACCTGTCGATTTTGGTCAAAAATGAAAATTTCAAAAGTGCCCCAATTTCTGCTTTAAAGTATAGGAACTATCCCAAAATGTATCACTAAGGTGACAGAAGTTGATTTCGGAGCATGATTTTTGAACAGGAGCTTCAACCGTTTTGTGGCATATGAGAAATTCCCTAAGCCCCAGACCTGTTGATTTTGGTCTAAAATGAAAATTTCAAAAGTGCCCCAATTTCTGCTTTAAACTTTAGGTAATATCCCAAAATGTATCACTAAGGTGACAGAAGTTGATTTCGGAGCATAAATTTTGAACAGGAGCTTCAACTGTTTTGTGGCATATGAGAAATTCCCTAAGCCCCGGACCTGGCGATTTTGGTCAAAAATGAAAATTTCAAAAGTGCCCCAATTTCTGCTTTAAAGTTTAGGTACTATCCCAAAATGTATCACTAAGGTGACAGAAGTTGATTTCAGAGCATAATTTTTGAACAGTAGCTTCAACTGTTTTGTGGCATATGATAAATTCCCTAAGCCCCGGACCTGTCGATTTTGGTCAAAAATGAAAATTTCAAAAGTGCCCCAATTTCTGCTTTAAAGTTTAGGTACTTTCCCAAAATGTATCACTAAGGTGACAGAAGTTGATTTCAGAGCATAATTTTTGAACAGTAGCTTCAACCGTTTTGTGGCATATGAGAAAGTCCCTAAGCCCCGGACCTGTCGATTTTGGTCAAAAATGAAAATTTCAAAAGTGCCCCAATTTCTGCTTTAAAGTTTAGGTACTATCCCAAAATGTATCACTAAGGTGACAGAAGTTGATTTTGGAGCATAATTTTTGAACAGGAGCTTCAACTGTTTTGTGGCATATGAGAAATTCCCTAAGCCCCGGACCTGTCGATTTTGGTCAAAAATGGAAATTTCAAAAGTGCCCCAATTTCTGCTTTAAAGTTTAGGTACTATCCCAAAATGTATCACTAAGGTGACAGAAGTTGATTTCAGAGCATAATTATTGAACAGTAGCTTCAACCGTTTTGTGGCATATGAGAAATTCCCTAAGCCCCGGACCTGTCGATTTTGGTCAAAAATGAAAATTTCAAAAGTGCCCCAATTTCTGCTTTAAAGTTTAGGTACTATCCCAAAATGTATCACTAAGGTGACAGAAGTTGATTTCGGAGCATAATTTTTGAACAGGAGCTTCAACTGTTTTGTGGCATATGAGAAATTCCCTAGGCCCCGGACCTGTCGATTTTGGTCAAAAATGAAAATTTCAAAAGTGCCCCAATTTCTGCTTTAAAGTATAGGAACTATCCCAAAATGTATCACTAAGGTGACAGAAGTTGATTTCGGAGCATGATTTTTGAACAGGAGCTTCAACCGTTTTGTGGCATATGAGAAATTCCCTAAGCCCCAGACCTGTTGATTTTGGTCTAAAATGAAAATTTCAAAAGTGCCCCAATTTCTGCTTTAAACTTTAGGTAATATCCCAAAATGTATCACTAAGGTGACAGAAGTTGATTTCGGAGCATAAATTTTGAACAGGAGCTTCAACTGTTTTGTGGCATATGAGAAATTCCCTAAGCCCCGGACCTGGCGATTTTGGTCAAAAATGAAAATTTCAAAAGTGCCCCAATTTCTGCTTTAAAGTTTAGGTACTATCCCAAAATGTATCACTAAGGTGACAGAAGTTGATTTCAGAGCATAATTTTTGAACAGTAGCTTCAACTGTTTTGTGGCATATGATAAATTCCCTAAGCCCCGGACCTGTCGATTTTGGTCAAAAATGAAAATTTCAAAAGTGCCCCAATTTCTGCTTTAAAGTATAGGAACTATCCCAAAATGTATCACGAAGGTGACAGAAGTTGATTTCGGAGCATAATTTTTGAACAGGAGCTTCAACCGTTTTGTGGCATATGAGAAATTCCCTAGGCCCCGGACCTGTCGATTTTGGTCAAAAATGAAAATTTCAAAAGTGCCCCAATTTCTGCTTTAAAGTATAGGAACTATCCCAAAATGTATCACTAAGGTGACAGAAGTTGATTTCGGAGCATGATTTTTGAACAGGAGCTTCAACCGTTTTGTGGCATATGAGAAATTCCCTAAGCCCCGGACCTGTTGATTTTGGTCTAAAATGAAAATTTCAAAAGTGCCCCAATTTCTGCTTTAAACTTTAGGTAATATCCCAAAATGTATCACTAAGGTGACAGAAGTTGATTTCGGAGCATACTTTTTGAACAGGAGCTTCAACCATTTTGTGGCATATGACAAATTCCCTAAGCCCCGGACCTGTCGATTTTGGTCAAAAATGAAAATTTCAAAAGTGCCCCAATTTCTGCTTTAAAGTTTAGGTACTATCCCAAAATGTATCACTAAGGTGACAGAAGTTGATTTCGGAGCATAAATTTTGAACAGGAGCTTCAACTGTTTTGTGGCATATGAGAAATTCCCTAAGCCCCGGACCTGGCGATTTTGGTCAAAAATGAAAATTTCAAAAGTGCCCCAATTTCTGCTTTAAAGTTTAGGTACTTTCCCAAAATGTATCACTAAGGTGACAGAAGTTGATTTCAGAGCATAATTTTTGAACAGTAGCTTCAACCGTTTTGTGGCATATGAGAAATTCGCTATGCCCCGGACCTGTCGATTTTGGTCAAAAATGAAAATTTCAAAAGTGCCCCAATTTCTGCTTTAAACTTTAGGTACTATCCCAAAATGTATCACTAAGGTGACAGAAGTTGATTTCAGAGCATAATTTTTGAACAGTAGCTTCAATTGTTTTGTGGCATATGATAAATTCCCTAACACCCGGACCTGTCGATTTTGGTCAAAAATGAAAATTTCAAAAGTGCCCCAATTTCTGCTTTAAAGTATAGGAACTATCCCAAAATGTATCACTAAGGTGACAGAAGTTGATTTCGGAGCATAATTTTTGAACAGGAGCTTCAACCGTTTTGTGGCATATGAGAAATTCCCTAAGTCCTGGACCTGTCGATTTTGGTCAAAAATGAAAATTTCAAAAGTGCCCCAATTTCTGCTTTAAACTTTAGGTACTATCCCAAAATGTATCACTAAGGTGACAGAAGTTGATTATGGAGCATAATTTTTGAACAGTAGCTTCAACCGTTTTGTGGCATATGAGAAATTCCCTAAGCCCCGGACCTGTCGATTTTGGTCAAAAATGAAAATTTCAAAAGTGCCCCAATTTCTGCTTTAAACTTTAGGTACTATCCCAAAATGTATCACTAAGGTGACAGAAGTTGATTATGGAGCATAATTTTTGAACAGGAGCTTCAACCGTTTTGTGGCATATGAGAAATTCCCTAAGCCCCGGACCTGTCAATTTTGGTCAAAAATGAAAATTTCAAAAGTGCCCCAATTTCTGCTTTAAAGTTTAGGTACTATCCCAAAATGTATCACTAAGGTGACAGAAGTTGATTATGGAGCATCATTTTTGAACAGGAGCTTCAACCGTTTTGTGGCATATGAGAAATTCCCTAAGCCACAGACCTGTCGATTTTGGTCAAAAATGAAAATTTCAAAAGTGCCCCAATTTCTGCTTTAAACTTTAGGTACTATCCCAAAATGTATCACTAAGGTGACAGAAGTTGATTTCGGAGCATAATTTCTGAACAGTAGCTTCAACCGTTTTGTGGCATATGAGAAATTCCCTAAGCCCCGGACCTGTTGATTTTGGTCTAAAATGAAAATTTCAAAAGTGCCCCAATTTCTGCTTTAAACTTTAGGTAATATCCCAAAATGTATCACTAAGGTGACAGAAGTTGATTTCGGAGCATAAATTTTGAACAGGAGCTTTAACTGTTTTGTGGCATATGAGAAATTCCTTAAGCCCCGGACCTGTCGATTTTGGTCAAAAATGAAAATTTCAAAAGTGCCCCAATTTCTGCTTTAAACTTTAGGTACTATCCCAAAATGTATCACTAAGGTGACAGAAGTTGATTTCAGAGCATAATTTTTGAACAGTAGCTTCAACTGTTTTGTGGCATATGATAAATTCCCTAACCCCCAGACCTGTCGATTTTGGTCAAAAATGAAAATTTCAAAAGTGCCCCAATTTCTGCTTTAAAGTTTAGGTACTACCCCAAAATGTATCACTAAGGTGACAGAAGTTGATTATGGAGCATAATTTTTGAATAGGAGCTTCAACCGTTTTGTGGCATATGAGAAATTCCCTAAGCCCCGGACCTGTTGATTTTGGTCAAAAATGAAAATTTCAAAAGTGCCCCAATTTCTGCTTTAAACTTTAGGTACTATCCCAAAATGTATCACTAAGGTGACAGAAGTTGATTTCAGAGCATAATTATTGAACAGTAGCTTCAACCGTTTTGTGGCATATGAGAAATTCCCTAAGCCCCGGACCTGTCGATTTTGGTCAAAAATGAAAATTTCGAAAGTGCCCCAATTTCTGCTTTAAAGTTTAGGTACTATCCCAAAATGTATCACTAAGGTGACAGAAGTTGATTTCAGAGCATAATTTTTGAACAGTAGCTTCAACTGTTTTGTGGCATATGATAAATTCCCTAAGCCCCGGACCTGTCGATTTTGGTCAAAAATGAAAATTTCAAAAGTGCCCCAATTTCTGCTTTAAACTTTAGGTACTATCCCAAAATGTATCACTAAGGTGACAGAAGTTGATTTCGGAGCATAATTTTTGAACAGGAGCTTCAACTGTTTTGTGGCATATGAGAAATTCCCTAAGCCCCGGACCTGTCGATTTTGGTCAAAAATGAAAATTTCAAAAGTGCCCCAATTTCTGCTTTAAACTTTAGGTACTATCCCAAAATGTATCACTAAGGTGACAGAAGTTGATTTCAGAGCATAATTTTTGAACAGTAGCTACAATTGTTTTGTGGCATATGATAAATTCCCTAACACCCGGACCTGTCGATTTTGGTCAAAAATGAAAATTTCAAAAGTGCCCCAATTTCTGCTTTAAAGTATAGGAACTATCCCAAAATGTATCACTAAGGTGACAGAAGTTGATTTCGGAGCATAATTTTTGAACAGGAGCTTCAACCGTTTTGTGGCATATGAGAAATTCCCTAAGTCCTGGACCTGTCGATTTTGGTCAAAAATGTAAATTTCAAAAGTGCCCCAATTTCTGCTTTAAACTTTAGGTACTATCCCAAAATGTATCACTAAGGTGACAGAAGTTGATTATGGAGCATAATTTTTGAACAGTAGCTTCAACCGTTTTGTGGCATATGAGAAATTCCCTAAGCCCCGGACCTGTCGATTTTGGTCAAAAATGAAAATTTCAAAAGTGCCCCAATTTCTGCTTTAAACTTTAGGTACTATCCCAAAATGTATCACTAAGGTGACAGAAGTTGATTATGGAGCATAATTTTTGAACAGGAGCTTCAACCGTTTTGTGGCATATGAGAAATTCCCTAAGCCCCGGACCTGTCAATTTTGGTCAAAAATGAAAATTTCAAAAGTGCCCCAATTTCTGCTTTAAAGTTTAGGTACTATCCCAAAATGTATCACTAAGGTGACAGAAGTTGATTATGGAGCATCATTTTTGAACAGGAGCTTCAACCGTTTTGTGGCATATGAGAAATTCCCTAAGCCACAGACCTGTCGATTTTGGTCAAAAATGAAAATTTCAAAAGTGCCCCAATTTCTGCTTTAAACTTTAGGTAATATCCCAAAATGTATCACTAAGGTGACAGAAGTTGATTTCGGAGCATAAATTTTGAACAGGAGCTTTAACTGTTTTGTGGCATATGAGAAATTCCTTAAGCCCCGGACCTGTCGATTTTGGTCAAAAATGAAAATTTCAAAAGTGCCCCAATTTCTGCTTTAAACTTTAGGTACTATCCCAAAATGTATCACTAAGGTGACAGAAGTTGATTTCAGAGCATAATTTTTGAACAGTAGCTTCAACTGTTTTGTGGCATATGATAAATTCCCTAACCCCCAGACCTGTCGATTTTGGTCAAAAATGAAAATTTCAAAAGTGCCCCAATTTCTGCTTTAAAGTTTAGGTACTACCCCAAAATGTATCACTAAGGTGACAGAAGTTGATTATGGAGCATAATTTTTGAATAGGAGCTTCAACCGTTTTGTGGCATATGAGAAATTCCCTAAGCCCCGGACCTGTTGATTTTGGTCAAAAATGAAAATTTCAAAAGTGCCCCAATTTCTGCTTTAAACTTTAGGTACTATCCCAAAATGTATCACTAAGGTGACAGAAGTTGATTTCAGAGCATAATTATTGAACAGTAGCTTCAACCGTTTTGTGGCATATGAGAAATTCCCTAAGCCCCGGACCTGTCGATTTTGGTCAAAAATGAAAATTTCAAAAGTGCCCCAATTTCTACTTTAAAGTTTAGGTACTATCCCAAAATGTATCACTAAGGTGACAAAAGTTGATTTCAGAGCATAATTTTTGAACAGTAGCTTCAACTGTTTTGTGGCATATGATAAATTCCCTAAGCCCCGGACCTGTCGATTTTGGTCAAAAATGAAAATTTCAAAAGTGCCCCAATTTCTGCTTTAAACTTTAGGTACTATCCCAAAATGTATCACTAAGGTGACAGAAGTTGATTGCGGAGCATAATTTTTGAACAGGAGCTTCAACTGTTTTGTGGCATATGAGAAATTCCCTAAGCCCCGTACCTGTCGATTTTGGTCAAAAATGAAAATTTCAAAAGTGCCCCAATTTCTGCTTTAAACTTTAGGTACTATCCCAAAATGTATCACTAAGGTGACAGAAGTTGATTTCGGAGCATAATTTTTGAACAGGAGCTTCAACCGTTTTGTGGCATATGAGAAATTCCCTAAGCCCCGGACCTGTCGATTTTGGTCAAAAATGAAAATTTCAAAAGTGCCCCAATTTCTGCTTTAAAGTTTAGGTACTATCCCAAAATGTATCACTAAGGTGACAGAAGTTGATTATGGAGCATCATTTTTGAACAGGAGCTTCAACCGTTTTGTGGCATATGAGAAATTCCCTAAGCCCCGGACCTGTCGATTTTGGTCAAAAATGAAAATTTCAAAAGTGCCCCAATTTCTGCTTTAAAGTTTAGGTACTATCCCAAAATGTATCACTAAGGTGACAGAAGTTGATTATGGAGCATCATTTTTGAACAGGAGCTTCAACCGTTTTGTGGCATATGAGAAATTCCCTAAGCCCCGGACCTGTCGATTTTGGTCAAAAATGAAAATTTCAAAAGTGCCCCAATTTCTTCTTTAAAGTTTAGGTACTTTCCCAAAATGTATCACTAAGGTGACAGAAGTTGATTTCGGAGCATAATTTTTGAACAGTAGCTTCAACCGTTTTGTGGCATATGAGAAATTCCCTAAGCCCCGGACCTGTCGATTTTGGTCAAAAATGAAAATTTCAAAAGTGCCCCAATTTCTGCTTTAAACTTTAGGTACTATCCCAAAATGTATCACTAAGGTGACAGAAGTTGATTTCAGAGCATAATTTTTGAACAGTAGCTTCAACTGTTTTGTGGCATATGATAAATTCCCTAACACCCGGACCTGTCGATTTTGGTCAAAAATGAAAATTTCAAAAGTGCCCCAATTTCTGCTTTAAAGTTTAGGTACTTTCCCAAAATGTATCACTAAGGTGACAGAAGTTGATTTCGGAGCATAATTTTTGAACAGTAGCTTCAACCGTTTTGTGGCATATGAGAAATTCCCTAAGCCCCGGACCTGTCGATTTTGGTCAAAAATGAAAATTTCAAAAGTGCCCCAATTTCTGCTTTAAACTTTAGGTACTATCCCAAAATGTATCACTAAGGTGACAGAAGTTGATTTCAGAGCATAATTTTTGAACAGTAGCTTCAACTGTTTTGTGGCATATGATAAATTCCCTAACACCCGGACCTGTCGATTTTGGTCAAAAATGAAAATTTCAAAAGTGCCCCAATTTCTGCTTTAAAGTTTAGGTACTTTCCCAAAATGTATCACTAAGGTGACAGAAGTTGATTTCGGAGCATAATTTTTGAACAGTAGCTTCAACCGTTTTGTGGCATATGAGAAATTCCCTAAGCCCCGGACCTGTCGATTTTGGTCAAAAATGAAAATTTCAAAAGTGCCCCAATTTCTGCTTTAAACTTTAGGTACTATCCCAAAATGTATCACTAAGGTGACAGAAGTTGATTATGGAGCATCATTTTTGAACAGGAGCTTCAACCGTTTTGTGGCATATGAGAAATTCCCTAAGCCCCGGACCTGTCGATTTTGGTCAAAAATGAAAATTTCAAAAGTGCCCCAATTTCTGCTTTAAACTTTAGGTACTATCCCAAAATGTATCACTAAGGTGACAGAAGTTGATTATGGAGCATAATTTTTGAACAGGAGCTTCAACCGTTTTGTGGCATATGAGAAATTCCCTAAGCCTCGGACCTGTCGATTTTGGTCAAAAATGAAAATTTCAAAAGTGCCCCAATTTCTGCTTTAAAGTATAGGAACTATCCCAAAATGTATCACTAAGGTGACAGAAGTTGATTTCGGAGCATAATTTTTGAACAGGAGCTTCAACCGTTTTGTGGCATATGAGAAATTCCCTAAGTCCTGGACCTGTCGATTTTGGTCAAAAATGAAAATTTCAAAAGTGCCCCAATTTCTGCTTTAAACTTTAGGTACTATCCCAAAATGTATCACTAAGGTGACAGAAGTTGATTATGGAGCATCATTTTTGAACAGGAGCTTCAACCGTTTTGTGGCATATGAGAAATTCCCTAAGCCCCGGACCTGTCGATTTTGGTCAAAAATGAAAATTTCAAAAGTGCCCCAACTTCTGCTTTAAAGTATAGGAACTATCCCAAAATGTATCACTAAGGTGACAGAAGTTGATTTCGGAGCATAATTTTTGAACAGGAGCTTCAACCGTTTTGTGGCATATGAGAAATTCCCTAAGTCCTGGACCTGTCGATTTTGGTCAAAAATGAAAATTTCAAAAGTGCCCCAATTTCTGCTTTAAACTTTAGGTACTATCCCAAAATGTATCACTAAGGTGACAGAAGTTGATTATGGAGCATAATTTTTGAACAGGAGCTTCAACCGTTTTGTGGCATATGAGAAATTCCCTAAGCCCCGGACCTGTCGATTTTGGTCAAAAATGAAAATTTCAAAAGTGCCCCAATTTCTGCTTTAAACTTTAGGTACTATCCCAAAATGTATCACTAAGGTGACAGAAGTTGATTATGGAGCATAATTTTTGAACAGGAGCTTCAACCGTTTTGTGGCATATGAGAAATTCCCTAAGCCCCGGACCTGTCGATTTTGGTCAAAAATGAAAATTTCAAAAGTGCCCCAATTTCTGCTTTAAAGTACAGGAACTATCCCAAAATGTATCACTAAGGTGACAGAAGTTGATTTCAGAGCATAATTTTTGAACAGTAGCTTCAACCGTTTTGTGGCATATGAGAAATTCCCTAAGCCCCGGACCTGTCGATTTTGGTCAAAAATGAAAATTTCAAAAGTGCCCCAATTTCTGCTTTAAAGTACAGGAACTATCCCAAAATGTATCACTAAGGTGACAGAAGTTGATTTCAGAGCATAATTTTTGAACAGTAGCTTCAACCGTTTTGTGGCATATGAGAAATTCCCTAAGCCCCGGACCTGTCGATTTTGGTCAAAAATGAAAATTTCAAAAGTGCCCCAATTTCTGCTTTAAAGTTTAGGTACTATCCCAAAATGTATCACTAAGGTGACAGAAGTTGATTATGGAGCATAATTTTTGAACAGGAGCTTCAACCGTTTTGTGGCATATGAGAAATCCCCAAAGCCCCGGACCTCTCGATTTTGGTCAAAAATGAAAATTTCAAAAGTGCCCCAATTTCTGCTTTAAACTTTAGGTACTTTCCCAAAATGTATCACTAAGGTGACAGAAGTTGATTTCGGAGCATAATTTTTGAACAGGAGCTTCAACTGTTTTGTGGCATATTAGAAATTCCCTAAGCCCCGGACCTGTCGATTTTGGTCAAAAATGAAAATTTCAAAAGTGCCCCAATTTCTGCTTTAAACTTTAGGTACTATCCCAAAATGTATCACTAAGGTGACAGAAGTTGATTATGGAGCATCATTTTTGAACAGGAGCTTCAACCGTTTTGTGGCATATGAGAAATTCCCTAAGCCCCGGACCTGTCGATTTTGGTCAAAATTGAAAATTTCAAAAGTGCCCCAATTTCTGCTTTAAAGTTTAGGTACTTTCCCAAAATGTATCACTAAGGTGACAGAAGTTGATTTCGGAGCATAATTTTTGAACAGTAGCTTCAACCGTTTTGTGGCATATGAGAAATTCCCTAAGCCCCGGACCTGTCAATTTTGGTCAAAAATGAAAATTTCAAAAGTGCCCCAATTTCTGCTTTAAACTTTAGGTACTATCCCAAAATGTATCACTAAGGTGACAGAAGTTGATTTCAGAGCATAATTTTTGAACAGTAGCTTTAACCGTTTTGTGGCATATGAGAAATTCCCTAAGCCCCGGACCTGTCGATTTTGGTCAAAAATTGAAATTTCAAAAGTGCCCCAATTTCTGATTTAAACTTTAGGTACTATCCCAAAATGTATCACTAAGGTGACAGAAGTTGATTTCAGAGCATAATTTTTGAACAGTAGCTTCAACCGTTTTGTGGCATATGAGAAATTCCCTAAGCCCCGGACCTGTCGATTTTGGTCAAAAATGAAAATTTCAAAAGTGCCCCAATTTCTGCTTTAAAGTTTAGGTACTATCCCAAAATGTATCACTAAGGTGACAGAAGTTGATTTTGGAGCATAATTTTTGAACAGGAGCTTCAACTGTTTTGTGGCATATGAGAAATTCCCTAAGCCCCGGACCTGTCGATTTTGGTCAAAAATGAAAATTTCAAAAGTGCCCCAATTTCTGCTTTAAAGTATAGGAACTATCCCAAAATGTATCACTAAGGTGACAGAAGTTGATTTCGGAGCATAATTTTTGAACAGGAGCTTCAACCGTTTTGTGGCATATGAGAAATTCCCTAAGTCCTGGACCTGTCGATTTTGGTCAAAAATGAAAATTTCAAAAGTGCCCCAATTTCTGCTTTAAACTTTAGGTACTATCCCAAAATGTATCACTAAGGTGACAGAAGTTGATTATGGAGCATAATTTTTGAACAGGAGCTTCAACCGTTTTGTGGCATATGAGAAATTCCCTAAGCCCCGGACCTGTCGATTTTGGTCAAAAATGAAAATTTCAAAAGTGCCCCAATTTCTGCTTTAAAGTACAGGAACTATCCCAAAATGTATCACTAAGGTGACAGAAGTTGATTTCAGAGCATAATTTTTGAACAGTAGCTTCAACCGTTTTGTGGCATATGAGAAATTCCCTAAGCCCCGGACCTGTCGATTTTGGTCAAAAATGAAAATTTCAAAAGTGCCCCAATTTCTGCTTTAAAGTACAGGAACTATCCCAAAATGTATCACTAAGGTGACAGAAGTTGATTTCAGAGCATAATTTTTGAACAGTAGCTTCAACCGTTTTGTGGCATATGAGAAATTCCCTAAGCCCCGGACCTGTCGATTTTGGTCAAAAATGAAAATTTCAAAAGTGCCCCAATTTCTGCTTTAAAGTTTAGGTACTATCCCAAAATGTATCACTAAGGTGACAGAAGTTGATTATGGAGCATAATTTTTGAACAGGAGCTTCAACCGTTTTGTGGCATATGAGAAATCCCCAAAGCCCCGGACCTCTCGATTTTGGTCAAAAATGAAAATTTCAAAAGTGCCCCAATTTCTGCTTTAAACTTTAGGTACTTTCCCAAAATGTATCACTAAGGTGACAGAAGTTGATTTCGGAGCATAATTTTTGAACAGGAGCTTCAACTGTTTTGTGGCATATTAGAAATTCCCTAAGCCCCGGACCTGTCGATTTTGGTCAAAAATGAAAATTTCAAAAGTGCCCCAATTTCTGCTTTAAACTTTAGGTACTATCCCAAAATGTATCACTAAGGTGACAGAAGTTGATTATGGAGCATCATTTTTGAACAGGAGCTTCAACCGTTTTGTGGCATATGAGAAATTCCCTAAGCCCCGGACCTGTCGATTTTGGTCAAAATTGAAAATTTCAAAAGTGCCCCAATTTCTGCTTTAAAGTTTAGGTACTTTCCCAAAATGTATCACTAAGGTGACAGAAGTTGATTTCGGAGCATAATTTTTGAACAGTAGCTTCAACCGTTTTGTGGCATATGAGAAATTCCCTAAGCCCCGGACCTGTCAATTTTGGTCAAAAATGAAAATTTCAAAAGTGCCCCAATTTCTGATTTAAACTTTAGGTACTATCCCAAAATGTATCACTAAGGTGACAGAAGTTGATTTCAGAGCATAATTTTTGAACAGTAGCTTTAACCGTTTTGTGGCATATGAGAAATTCCCTAAGCCCCGGACCTGTCGATTTTGGTCAAAAATTGAAATTTCAAAAGTGCCCCAATTTCTGATTTAAACTTTAGGTACTATCCCAAAATGTATCACTAAGGTGACAGAAGTTGATTTCAGAGCATAATTTTTGAACAGTAGCTTCAACCGTTTTGTGGCATATGAGAAATTCCCTAAGCCCCGGACCTGTCGATTTTGGTCAAAAATGAAAATTTCAAAAGTGCCCCAATTTCTGCTTTAAAGTTTAGGTACTATCCCAAAATGTATCACTAAGGTGACAGAAGTTGATTTTGGAGCATACTTTTTGAACAGGAGCTTCAACTGTTTTGTGGCATATGAGAAATTCCCTAAGCCCCGGACCTGTCGATTTTGGTCAAAAATGGAAATTTCAAAAGTGCCCCAATTTCTGCTTTAAAGTTTAGGTACTATCCCAAAATGTATCACTAAGGTGACAGAAGTTGATTTCAGAGCATAATTATTGAACAGTAGCTTCAACCGTTTTGTGGCATATGAGAAATTCCCTAAGCCCCGGACCTGTCGATTTTGGTCAAAAATGAAAATTTCAAAAGTGCCCCAATTTCTGCTTTAAAGTTTAGGTACTATCCCAAAATGTATCACTAAGGTGACAGAAGTTGATTTCGGAGCATAATTTTTGAACAGGAGCTTCAACTGTTTTGTGGCATATGAGAAATTCCCTAGGCCCCGGACCTGTCGATTTTGGTCAAAAATGAAAATTTCAAAAGTGCCCCAATTTCTGCTTTAAAGTATAGGAACTATCCCAAAATGTATCACTAAGGTGACAGAAGTTGATTTCGGAGCATGATTTTTGAACAGGAGCTTCAACCGTTTTGTGGCATATGAGAAATTCCCTAAGCCCCAGACCTGTTGATTTTGGTCTAAAATGAAAATTTCAAAAGTGCCCCAATTTCTGCTTTAAACTTTAGGTAATATCCCAAAATGTATCACTAAGGTGACAGAAGTTGATTTCGGAGCATAAATTTTGAACAGGAGCTTCAACTGTTTTGTGGCATATGAGAAATTCCCTAAGCCCCGGACCTGGCGATTTTGGTCAAAAATGAAAATTTCAAAAGTGCCCCAATTTCTGCTTTAAAGTTTAGGTACTATCCCAAAATGTATCACTAAGGTGACAGAAGTTGATTTCAGAGCATAATTTTTGAACAGTAGCTTCAACTGTTTTGTGGCATATGATAAATTCCCTAAGCCCCGGACCTGTCGATTTTGGTCAAAAATTAAATTTCAAAAGTGCCCCAATTTCTGCTTTAAACTTTAGGTACTATCCCAAAATGTATCACTAAGGTGACAGAAGTTGATTTCAGAGCATAATTTTTGAACAGTAGCTTTAACCGTTTTGTGGCATATGAGAAATTCCCTAAGCCCCGGACCTGTCGATTTTGGTCAAAAATTGAAATTTCAAAAGTGCCCCAATTTCTGATTTAAACTTTAGGTACTATCCCAAAATGTATCACTAAGGTGACAGAAGTTGATTTCAGAGCATAATTTTTGAACAGTAGCTTCAACCGTTTTGTGGCATATGAGAAATTCCCTAAGCCCCGGACCTGTCGATTTTGGTCAAAAATGAAAATTTCAAAAGTGCCCCAATTTCTGCTTTAAAGTTTAGGTACTATCCCAAAATGTATCACTAAGGTGACAGAAGTTGATTTTGGAGCATAATTTTTGAACAGGAGCTTCAACTGTTTTGTGGCATATGAGAAATTCCCTAAGCCCCGGACCTGTCGATTTTGGTCAAAAATGAAAATTTCAAAAGTGCCCCAATTTCTGCTTTAAAGTATAGGAACTATCCCAAAATGTATCACTAAGGTGACAGAAGTTGATTTCGGAGCATAATTTTTGAACAGGAGCTTCAACCGTTTTGTGGCATATGAGAAATTCCCTAAGTCCTGGACCTGTCGATTTTGGTCAAAAATGAAAATTTCAAAAGTGCCCCAATTTCTGCTTTAAACTTTAGGTACTATCCCAAAATGTATCACTAAGGTGACAGAAGTTGATTATGGAGCATAATTTTTGAACAGGAGCTTCAACCGTTTTGTGGCATATGAGAAATTCCCTAAGCCCCGGACCTGTCGATTTTGGTCAAAAATGAAAATTTCAAAAGTGCCCCAATTTCTGCTTTAAAGTACAGGAACTATCCCAAAATGTATCACTAAGGTGACAGAAGTTGATTTCAGAGCATAATTTTTGAACAGTAGCTTCAACCGTTTTGTGGCATATGAGAAATTCCCTAAGCCCCGGACCTGTCGATTTTGGTCAAAAATGAAAATTTCAAAAGTGCCCCAATTTCTGCTTTAAAGTACAGGAACTATCCCAAAATGTATCACTAAGGTGACAGAAGTTGATTTCAGAGCATAATTTTTGAACAGTAGCTTCAACCGTTTTGTGGCATATGAGAAATTCCCTAAGCCCCGGACCTGTCGATTTTGGTCAAAAATGAAAATTTCAAAAGTGCCCCAATTTCTGCTTTAAAGTTTAGGTACTATCCCAAAATGTATCACTAAGGTGACAGAAGTTGATTATGGAGCATAATTTTTGAACAGGAGCTTCAACCGTTTTGTGGCATATGAGAAATCCCCAAAGCCCCGGACCTCTCGATTTTGGTCAAAAATGAAAATTTCAAAAGTGCCCCAATTTCTGCTTTAAACTTTAGGTACTTTCCCAAAATGTATCACTAAGGTGACAGAAGTTGATTTCGGAGCATAATTTTTGAACAGGAGCTTCAACTGTTTTGTGGCATATTAGAAATTCCCTAAGCCCCGGACCTGTCGATTTTGGTCAAAAATGAAAATTTCAAAAGTGCCCCAATTTCTGCTTTAAACTTTAGGTACTATCCCAAAATGTATCACTAAGGTGACAGAAGTTGATTATGGAGCATCATTTTTGAACAGGAGCTTCAACCGTTTTGTGGCATATGAGAAATTCCCTAAGCCCCGGACCTGTCGATTTTGGTCAAAATTGAAAATTTCAAAAGTGCCCCAATTTCTGCTTTAAAGTTTAGGTACTTTCCCAAAATGTATCACTAAGGTGACAGAAGTTGATTTCGGAGCATAATTTTTGAACAGTAGCTTCAACCGTTTTGTGGCATATGAGAAATTCCCTAAGCCCCGGACCTGTCAATTTTGGTCAAAAATGAAAATTTCAAAAGTGCCCCAATTTCTGCTTTAAACTTTAGGTACTATCCCAAAATGTATCACTAAGGTGACAGAAGTTGATTTCAGAGCATAATTTTTGAACAGTAGCTTTAACCGTTTTGTGGCATATGAGAAATTCCCTAAGCCCCGGACCTGTCGATTTTGGTCAAAAATTGAAATTTCAAAAGTGCCCCAATTTCTGATTTAAACTTTAGGTACTATCCCAAAATGTATCACTAAGGTGACAGAAGTTGATTTCAGAGCATAATTTTTGAACAGTAGCTTCAACCGTTTTGTGGCATATGAGAAATTCCCTAAGCCCCGGACCTGTCGATTTTGGTCAAAAATGAAAATTTCAAAAGTGCCCCAATTTCTGCTTTAAAGTTTAGGTACTATCCCAAAATGTATCACTAAGGTGACAGAAGTTGATTTTGGAGCATAATTTTTGAACAGGAGCTTCAACTGTTTTGTGGCATATGAGAAATTCCCTAAGCCCCGGACCTGTCGATTTTGGTCAAAAATGGAAATTTCAAAAGTGCCCCAATTTCTGCTTTAAAGTTTAGGTACTATCCCAAAATGTATCACTAAGGTGACAGAAGTTGATTTCAGAGCATAATTATTGAACAGTAGCTTCAACCGTTTTGTGGCATATGAGAAATTCCCTAAGCCCCGGACCTGTCGATTTTGGTCAAAAATGAAAATTTCAAAAGTGCCCCAATTTCTGCTTTAAAGTTTAGGTACTATCCCAAAATGTATCACTAAGGTGACAGAAGTTGATTTCGGAGCATAATTTTTGAACAGGAGCTTCAACTGTTTTGTGGCATATGAGAAATTCCCTAGGCCCCGGACCTGTCGATTTTGGTCAAAAATGAAAATTTCAAAAGTGCCCCAATTTCTGCTTTAAAGTATAGGAACTATCCCAAAATGTATCACTAAGGTGACAGAAGTTGATTTCGGAGCATGATTTTTGAACAGGAGCTTCAACCGTTTTGTGGCATATGAGAAATTCCCTAAGCCCCAGACCTGTTGATTTTGGTCTAAAATGAAAATTTCAAAAGTGCCCCAATTTCTGCTTTAAACTTTAGGTAATATCCCAAAATGTATCACTAAGGTGACAGAAGTTGATTTCGGAGCATAAATTTTGAACAGGAGCTTCAACTGTTTTGTGGCATATGAGAAATTCCCTAAGCCCCGGACCTGGCGATTTTGGTCAAAAATGAAAATTTCAAAAGTGCCCCAATTTCTGCTTTAAAGTTTAGGTACTATCCCAAAATGTATCACTAAGGTGACAGAAGTTGATTTCAGAGCATAATTTTTGAACAGTAGCTTCAACTGTTTTGTGGCATATGAGAAATTCCCTAAGCCCCGGACCTGGCGATTTTGGTCAAAAATTAAATTTCAAAAGTGCCCCAATTTCTGCTTTAAAGTATAGGAACTATCCCAAAATGTATCACTAAGGTGACAGAAGTTGATTTCGGAGCATAATTTTTGAACAGGAGCTTCAACCGTTTTGTGGCATATGAGAAATTCCCTAGGCCCCGGACCTGTCGATTTTGGTCAAAAATGAAAATTTCAAAAGTGCCCCAATTTCTGCTTTAAAGTATAGGAACTATCCCAAAATGTATCACTAAGGTGACAGAAGTTGATTTCGGAGCATGATTTTTGAACAGGAGCTTCAACCGTTTTGTGGCATATGAGAAATTCCCTAAGCCCCGGACCTGGCGATTTTGGTCAAAAATGAAAATTTCAAAAGTGCCCCAATTTCTGCTTTAAAGTTTAGGTACTTTCCCAAAATGTATCACTAAGGTGACAGAAGTTGATTTCAGAGCATAATTTTTGAACAGTAGCTTCAACCGTTTTGTGGCATATGAGAAATTCGCTAAGCCCCGGACCTGTCGATTTTGGTCAAAAATGAAAATTTCAAAAGTGCCCCAATTTCTGATTTAAACTTTAGGTACTATCCCAAAATGTATCACTAAGGTGACAGAAGTTGATTTCAGAGCATAATTTTTGAACAGTAGCTTCAATTGTTTTGTGGCATATGATAAATTCCCTAACACCCGGACCTGTCGATTTTGGTCAAAAATGAAAATTTCAAAAGTGCCCCAATTTCTGCTTTAAAGTATAGGAACTATCCCAAAATGTATCACTAAGGTGACAGAAGTTGATTTCAGAGCATAATTTTTGAACAGTAGCTTCAACCGTTTTGTGGCATATGAGAAATTCCCTAAGTCCTGGACCTGTCGATTTTGGTCAAAAATGAAAATTTCAAAAGTGCCCCAATTTCTGCTTTAAAGTTTAGGTACTATCCCAAAATGTATCACTAAGGTGACAGAAGTTGATTATGGAGCATAATTTTTGAACAGGAGCTTCAACCGTTTTGTGGCATATGAGAAATCCCCAAAGCCCCGGACCTCTCGATTTTGGTCAAAAATGAAAATTTCAAAAGTGCCCCAATTTCTGCTTTAAACTTTAGGTACTTTCCCAAAATGTATCACTAAGGTGACAGAAGTTGATTTCGGAGCATAATTTTTGAACAGGAGCTTCAACTGTTTTGTGGCATATTAGAAATTCCCTAAGCCCCGGACCTGTCGATTTTGGTCAAAAATGAAAATTTCAAAAGTGCCCCAATTTCTGCTTTAAAGTACAGGAACTATCCCAAAATGTATCACTAAGGTGACAGAAGTTGATTTCAGAGCATCATTTTTGAACAGTAGCTTCAACCGTTTTGTGGCATATGAGAAATTCCCTAAGCCCCGGACCTGTCGATTTTGGTCAAAAATGAAAATTTCAAAAGTGCCCCAATTTCTGCTTTAAAGTACAGGAACTATCCCAAAATGTATCACTAAGGTGACAGAAGTTGATTTCAGAGCATAATTTTTGAACAGTAGCTTCAACCGTTTTGTGGCATATGAGAAATTCCCTAAGCCCCGGACCTGTCGATTTTGGTCAAAAATGAAAATTTCAAAAGTGCCCCAATTTCTGCTTTAAAGTTTAGGTACTATCCCAAAATGTATCACTAAGGTGACAGAAGTTGATTATGGAGCATAATTTTTGAACAGGAGCTTCAACCGTTTTGTGGCATATGAGAAATCCCCAAAGCCCCGGACCTCTCGATTTTGGTCAAAAATGAAAATTTCAAAAGTGCCCCAATTTCTGCTTTAAACTTTAGGTACTTTCCCAAAATGTATCACTAAGGTGACAGAAGTTGATTTCGGAGCATAATTTTTGAACAGGAGCTTCAACCGTTTTGTGGCATATGAGAAATTCCCTAAGCCCCGGACCTGTCGATTTTGGTCAAAAATGAAAATTTCAAAAGTGCCCCAATTTCTGCTTTAAAGTTTAGGTACTATCCCAAAATGTATCACTAAGGTGACAGAAGTTGATTATGGAGCATCATTTTTGAACAGGAGCTTCAACCGTTTTGTGGCATATGAGAAATTCCCTAAGCCCCGGACCTGTCAATTTTGGTCAAAATTGAAAATTTCAAAAGTGCCCCAATTTCTGCTTTAAAGTTTAGGTACTTTCCCAAAATGTATCACTAAGGTGACAGAAGTTGATTTCGGAGCATAATTTTTGAACAGTAGCTTCAACCGTTTTGTGGCATATGAGAAATTCCCTAAGCCCCGGACCTGTCAATTTTGGTCAAAAATGAAAATTTCAAAAGTGCCCCAATTTCTGCTTTAAACTTTAGGTACTATCCCAAAATGTATCACTAAGGTGACAGAAGTTGATTTCAGAGCATAATTTTTGAACAGTAGCTTTAACCGTTTTGTGGCATATGAGAAATTCCCTAAGCCCCGGACCTGTCGATTTTGGTCAAAAATTGAAATTTCAAAAGTGCCCCAATTTCTGATTTAAACTTTAGGTACTATCCCAAAATGTATCACTAAGGTGACAGAAGTTGATTTCAGAGCATAATTTTTGAACAGTAGCTTCAACTGTTTTGTGGCATATGATAAATTCCCTAAGCCCCGGACCTGTCGATTTTTGTCAAAAATGAAAATTTCAAAAGTGCCCCAATTTCTGCTTTAAAGTTTAGGTACTTTCCCAAAATGTATCACTAAGGTGACAGAAGTTGATTTCAGAGCATAATTTTTGAACAGTAGCTTCAACCGTTTTGTGGCATATGAGAAATTCCCTAAGCCCCGGACCTGTCGATTTTGGTCAAAAATGAAAATTTCAAAAGTGCCCCAATTTCTGCTTTAAAGTTTAGGTACTATCCCAAAATGTATCACTAAGGTGACAGAAGTTGATTTTGGAGCATAATTTTTGAACAGGAGCTTCAACTGTTTTGTGGCATATGAGAAATTACCTAAGCCCCGGACCTGTCGATTTTGGTCAAAAATGGAAATTTCAAAAGTGCCCCAATTTCTGCTTTAAAGTTTAGGTACTATCCCAAAATGTATCACTAAGGTGACAGAAGTTGATTTCAGAGCACAATTATTGAACAGTAGCTTCAACCGTTTTGTGGCATATGAGAAATTCCCTAAGCCCCGGACCTGTCGATTTTGGTCAAAAATGAAAATTTCAAAAGTGCCCCAATTTCTGCTTTAAAGTTTAGGTACTATCCCAAAATGTATCACTAAGGTGACAGAAGTTGATTTCGGAGCATAATTTTTGAACAGGAGCTTCAACTGTTTTGTGGCATATGAGAAATTCCCTAGGCCCCGGACCTGTCGATTTTGGTCAAAAATGAAAATTTCAAAAGTGCCCCAATTTCTGCTTTAAAGTATAGGAACTATCCCAAAATGTATCACTAAGGTGACAGAAGTTGATTTCGGAGCATGATTTTTGAACAGGAGCTTCAACCGTTTTGTGGCATATGAGAAATTCCCTAAGCCCCAGACCTGTTGATTTTGGTCTAAAATGAAAATTTCAAAAGTGCCCCAATTTCTGCTTTAAACTTTAGGTAATATCCCAAAATGTATCACTAAGGTGACAGAAGTTGATTTCGGAGCATAAATTTTGAACAGGAGCTTCAACTGTTTTGTGGCATATGAGAAATTCCCTAAGCCCCGGACCTGGCGATTTTGGTCAAAAATGAAAATTTCAAAAGTGCCCCAATTTCTGCTTTAAAGTTTAGGTACTATCCCAAAATGTATCACTAAGGTGACAGAAGTTGATTTCGGAGCATAATTTTTGAACAGTAGCTTCAACTGTTTTGTGGCATATGATAAATTCCCTAAGCCCCGGACCTGTCGATTTTGGTCAAAAATGAAAATTTCAAAAGTGCCCCAATTTCTGCTTTAAAGTATAGGAACTATCCCAAAATGTATCACTAAGGTGACAGAAGTTGATTTCGGAGCATAATTTTTGAACAGGAGCTTCAACCGTTTTGTGGCATATGAGAAATTCCCTAAGCCCCGGACCTGTTGATTTTGGTCTAAAATGAAAATTTCAAAAGTGCCCCAATTTCTGCTTTAAACTTTAGGTAATATCCCAAAATGTATCACTAAGGTGACAGAAGTTGATTTCGGAGCATACTTTTTGAACAGGAGCTTCAACCATTTTGTGGCATATGACAAATTCCCTAAGCCCCGGACCTGTCGATTTTGGTCAAAAATGAAAATTTCAAAAGTGCCCCAATTTCTGCTTTAAAGTTTAGGTACTATCCCAAAATGTATCACTAAGGTGACAGAAGTTGATTTCGGAGCATACATTTTGAACAGGAGCTTCAACTGTTTTGTGGCATATGAGAAATTCCCTAAGCCCCGGACCTGGCGATTTTGGTCAAAAATGAAAATTTCAAAAGTGCCCCAATTTCTGCTTTAAAGTTTAGGTACTTTCCCAAAATGTATCACTAAGGTGACAGAAGTTGATTTCAGAGCATAATTTTTGAACAGTAGCTTCAACCGTTTTGTGGCATATGAGAAATTCGCTAAGCCCCGGACCTGTCGATTTTGGTCAAAAATGAAAATTTCAAAAGTGCCCCAATTTCTGCTTTAAACTTTAGGTACTATCCCAAAATGTATCACTAAGGTGACAGAAGTTGATTTCAGAGCATAATTTTTGAACAGTAGCTTCAATTGTTTTGTGGCATATGATAAATTCCCTAACACCCGGACCTGTCGATTTTGGTCAAAAATGAAAATTTCAAAAGTGCCCCAATTTCTGCTTTAAAGTATAGGAACTATCCCAAAATGTATCACTAAGGTGACAGAAGTTGATTTCGGAGCATAATTTTTGAACAGGAGCTTCAACCGTTTTGTGGCATATGAGAAATTCCCTAAGTCCTGGACCTGTCGATTTTGGTCAAAAATGAAAATTTCAAAAGTGCCCCAATTTCTGCTTTAAACTTTAGGTACTATCCCAAAATGTATCACTAAGGTGACAGAAGTTGATTATGGAGCATAATTTTTGAACAGGAGCTTCAACCGTTTTGTGGCATATGAGAAATTCCCTAAGCCCCGGACCTGTCGATTTTGGTCAAAAATGAAAATTTCAAAAGTGCCCCAATTTCTGCTTTAAAGTACAGGAACTATCCCAAAATGTATCACTAAGGTGACAGAAGTTGATTTCAGAGCATAATTTTTGAACAGTAGCTTCAACCGTTTTGTGGCATATGAGAAATTCCCTAAGCCCCGGACCTGTCGATTTTGGTCAAAAATGAAAATTTCAAAAGTGCCCCAATTTCTGCTTTAAAGTTTAGGTACTATCCCAAAATGTATCACTAAGGTGACAGAAGTTGATTATGGAGCATAATTTTTGAACAGGAGCTTCAACCGTTTTGTGGCATATGAGAAATCCCCAAAGCCCCGGACCTCTCGATTTTGGTCAAAAATGAAAATTTCAAAAGTGCCCCAATTTCTGCTTTAAACTTTAGGTACTTTCCCAAAATGTATCACTAAGGTGACAGAAGTTGATTTCGGAGCATAATTTTTGAACAGGAGCTTCAACTGTTTTGTGGCATATTAGAAATTCCCTAAGCCCCGGACCTGTCGATTTTGGTCAAAAATGAAAATTTCAAAAGTGCCCCAATTTCTGCTTTAAACTTTAGGTACTATCCCAAAATGTATCACTAAGGTGACAGAAGTTGATTTCGGAGCATAATTTTTGAACAGGAGCTTCAACCGTTTTGTGGCATATGAGAAATTCCCTAAGCCCCGGACCTGTCGATTTTGGTCAAAAATGAAAATTTCAAAAGTGCCCCAATTTCTGCTTTAAAGTTTAGGTAATATCCCAAAATGTATCACTAAGGTGACAGAAGTTGATTATGGAGCATCATTTTTGAACAGGAGCTTCAACCGTTTTGTGGCATATGAGAAATTCCCTAAGCCCCGGACCTGTCGATTTTGGTCAAAATTGAAAATTTCAAAAGTGCCCCAATTTCTGCTTTAAAGTTTAGGTACTTTCCCAAAATGTATCACTAAGGTGACAGAAGTTGATTTCGGAGCATAATTTTTGAACAGTAGCTTCAACCGTTTTGTGGCATATGAGAAATTCCCTAAGCCCCGGACCTGTCAATTTTGGTCAAAAATGAAAATTTCAAAAGTGCCCCAATTTCTGCTTTAAACTTTAGGTACTATCCCAAAATGTATCACTAAGGTGACAGAAGTTGATTTCTGAGCATAATTTTTGAACAGTAGCTTTAACCGTTTTGTGGCATATGAGAAATTCCCTAAGCCCCGGACCTGTCGATTTTGGTCAAAAATTGAAATTTCAAAAGTGCCCCAATTTCTGATTTAAACTTTAGGTACTATCCCAAAATGTATCACTAAGGTGACAGAAGTTGATTTCAGAGCATAATTTTTGAACAGTAGCTTCAACTGTTTTGTGGCATATGATAAATTCCCTAAGCCCCGGACCTGTCGATTTTTGTCAAAAATGAAAATTTCAAAAGTGCCCCAATTTCTGCTTTAAAGTTTAGGTACTTTCCCAAAATGTATCACTAAGGTGACAGAAGTTGATTTCAGAGCATAATTTTTGAATAGTAGCTTCAACCGTTTTGTGGCATATGAGAAATTCCCTAAGCCCCGGACCTGTCGATTTTGGTCAAAAATGAAAATTTCAAAAGTGCCCCAATTTCTGCTTTAAAGTTTAGGTACTATCCCAAAATGTATCACTAAGGTGACAGAAGTTGATTTCAGAGCATAATTTTTGAACAGTAGCTTCAACTGTTTTGTGGCATATGATAAATTCCCTAAGCCCCGGACCTGTCGATTTTGGTCAAAAATGAAAATTTCAAAAGTGCCCCAATTTCTGCTTTAAAGTATAGGAACTATCCCAAAATGTATCACTAAGGTGACAGAAGTTGATTTCGGAGCATAATTTTTGAACAGGAGCTTCAACTGTTTTGTGGCATATGAGAAATTCCCTAGGCCCCGGACCTGTCGATTTTGGTCAAAAATGAAAATTTCAAAAGTGCCCCAATTTCTGCTTTAAAGTATAGGAACTATCCCAAAATGTATCACTAAGGTGACAGAAGTTGATTTCAGAGCATGATTTTTGAACAGGAGCTTCAACCGTTTTGTGGCATATGAGAAATTCCCTAAGCCCCGGACCTGTTGATTTTGGTCTAAAATGAAAATTTCAAAAGTGCCCCAATTTCTGCTTTAAACTTTAGGTAATATCCCAAAATGTATCACTAAGGTGACAGAAGTTGATTTCGGAGCATAAATTTTGAACAGGAGCTTCAACTGTTTTGTGGCATATGAGAAATTCCCTAAGCCCCGGACCTGGCGATTTTGGTCAAAAATGAAAATTTCAAAAGTGCCCCAATTTCTGCTTTAAAGTTTAGGTACTATCCCAAAATGTATCACTAAGGTGACAGAAGTTGATTTCAGAGCATAATTTTTGAACAGTAGCTTCAACTGTTTTGTGGCATATGATAAATTCCCTAAGCCCCGGACCTGTCGATTTTGGTCAAAAATGAAAATTTCAAAAGTGCCCCAATTTCTGCTTTAAAGTATAGGAACTATCCCAAAATGTATCACTAAGGTGACAGAAGTTGATTTCGGAGCATAATTTTTGAACAGGAGCTTCAACCGTTTTGTGGCATATGAGAAATTCCCTAGGCCCCGGACCTGTCGATTTTGGTCAAAAATGAAAATTTCAAAAGTGCCCCAATTTCTGCTTTAAAGTATAGGAACTATCCCAAAATGTATCACTAAGGTGACAGAAGTTGATTTCGGAGCATGATTTTAGAACAGGAGCTTCAACCGTTTTGTGGCATATGAGAAATTCCCTAAGCCCCGGACCTGTTGATTTTGGTCTAAAATGAAAATTTCAAAAGTGCCCCAATTTCTGCTTTAAACTTTAGGTAATATCCCAAAATGTATCACTAAGGTGACAGAAGTTGATTTCGGAGCATACTTTTTGAACAGGAGCTTCAACCATTTTGTGGCATATGACAAATTCCCTAAGCCCCGGACCTGTCGATTTTGGTCAAAAATGAAAATTTCAAAAGTGCCCCAATTTCTGCTTTAAAGTTTAGGTACTATCCCAAAATGTATCACTAAGGTGACAGAAGTTGATTTCGGAGCATAAATTTTGAACAGGAGCTTCAACTGTTTTGTGGCATATGAGAAATTCCCTAAGCCCCGGACCTGGCGATTTTGGTCAAAAATGAAAATTTCAAAAGTGCCCCAATTTCTGCTTTAAAGTTTAGGTACTTTCCCAAAATGTATCACTAAGGTGACAGAAGTTGATTTCAGAGCATAATTTTTGAACAGTAGCTTCAACCGTTTTGTGGCATATGAGAAATTCGCTAAGCCCCGGACCTGTCGATTTTGGTCAAAAATGAAAATTTCAAAAGTGCCCCAATTTCTGCTTTAAACTTTAGGTACTATCCCAAAATGTATCACTAAGGTGACAGAAGTTGATTTCAGAGCATAATTTTTGAACAGTAGCTTCAACTGTTTTGCAGCATATGATAAATTCCCTAAGCCCCGGACCTGTCGATTTTGGTCAAAAATGAAAATTTTAAAAGTGCCCCAATTTCTGCTTTAAAGTATAGGAACTATCCCAAAATGTATCACTAAGGTGACAGAATTTGTTTTCGGAGCATAATTTTTGAACAGGAGCTTCAACCGTTTTGTGGCATATGAGAAATTCCCTAAGCCCTGGACCTGTCGATTTTGGTCAAAAATGAAAATTTCAAAAGTGCCCCAATTTCTGCTTTAAACTTTAGGTACTATCCCAAAATGTATCACTAAGGTGACAGAAGTTGATTATGGAGCATAATTTTTGAACAGGAGCTTCAACCGTTTTGTGGCATATGAGAAATTCCCTAAGCCCCGGACCTGTCAATTTTGGTCAAAAATGAAAATTTCAAAAGTGCCCCAATTTCTGCTTTAAAGTATAGGAACTATCCCAAAATGTATCACTAAGGTGACAGAAGTTGATTTCAGAGCATAATTTTTGAACAGTAGCTTCAACTGTTTTGTGGCATATGAGAAATTCCCTAAGCCCCGGACCTGTCGATTTTGGTCAAAAATGAAAATTTCAAAAGTGCCCCAATTTCTGCTTTAAACTTTAGGTACTATCCCAAAATGTATCACTAAGGTGACAGAAGTTGATTTCAGAGCATAATTTTTGAACAGTAGCTTCAACCGTTTTGTGGCATATGAGAAATTCCCTAAGCCCCGGACCTGTCGATTTTGGTCAAAAATGAAAATTTCAAAAGTGCCCCAATTTCTGCTTTAAACTTTAGGTACTATCCCAAAATGTATCACTAAGGTGACAGAATTTGATTTCAGAGCATAATTTTTGAACAGTAGCTTCAACCGTTTTGTGGCATATGAGAAATTCCCTAAGCCCCGGACCTGTCGATTTTGGTCAAAAATGAAAATTTCAAAAGTGCCCCAATTTCTGCTTTAAAGTTTAGGTACTATCCCAAAATGTATCACTAAGGTGACAGAAGTTGATTATGGAGCATCATTTTTGAACAGGAGCTTCAACTGTTTTGTGGCATATGAGAAATTCCCTAAGCCCCGGACCTGTCGATTTTGGTCAAAAATGAAAATTTCAAAAGTGCCCCAATTTCTGCTTTAAAGTATAGGAACTATCCCAAAATGTATCACTAAGGTGACAGAAGTTGATTTCGGAGCATAATTTTTGAACAGGAGCTTCAACCGTTTTGTGGCATATGAGAAATTCCCTAAGTCCTGGACCTGTCGATTTTGGTCAAAAATGAAAATTTCAAAAGTGCCCCAATTTCTGCTTTAAACTTTAGGTACTATCCCAAAATGTATCACTAAGGTGACAGAAGTTGATTATGGAGCATCATTTTTGAACAGGAGCTTCAACCGTTTTGTGGCATATGAGAAATTCCCTAAGCCCCGGACCTGTCGATTTTGGCCAAAAATGAAAATTTCAAAAGTGCCCCAACTTCTGCTTTAAAGTATAGGAACTATCCCAAAATGTATCACTAAGGTGACAGAAGTTGATTTCGGAGCATAATTTTTGAACAGGAGCTTCAACCGTTTTGTGGCATATGAGAAATTCCCTAAGTCCTGGACCTGTCGATTTTGGTCAAAAATGAAAATTTCAAAAGTGCCCCAATTTCTGCTTTAAACTTTAGGTACTATCCCAAAATGTATCACTAAGGTGACAGAAGTTGATTTCAGAGCATAATTTTTGAACAGTAGCTTCAACTGTTTTGTGGCATATGATAAATTCCCTAACACCCGGACCTGTCGATTTTGGTCAAAAATGAAAATTTCAAAAGTGCCCCAATTTCTGCTTTAAACTTTAGGTACTATCCCAAAATGTATCACTAAGGTGACAGAAGTTGATTATGGAGCATAATTTTTGAACAGGAGCTTCAACCGTTTTGTGGCATATGAGAAATTCCCTAAGCCCCGGACCTGTCGATTTTGGTCAAAAATGAAAATTTCAAAAGTGCCCCAATTTCTGCTTTAAAGTTTAGGTACTTTCCCAAAATGTATCACTAAGGTGACAGAAGTTGATTTCAGAGCATAATTTTTGAACAGTAGCTTCAACCGTTTTGTGGCATATGAGAAATTCCCTAAGCCCCGGACCTGTCGATTTTGGTCAAAAATGAAAATTTCAAAAGTGCCCCAATTTCTGCTTTAAACTTTAGGTACTATCCCAAAATGTATCACTAAGGTGACAGAAGTTGATTATGGAGCATAATTTTTGAACAGGAGCTTCAACCGTTTTGTGGCATATGAGAAATTCCCTAAGCCCCGAACCTGTCGATTTTGGTCAAAAATGAAAATTTCAAAAGTGCCCCAATTTCTGCTTTAAACTTTAGGTACTATCCCAAAATGTATCACTAAGGTGACAGAAGTTGATTTCAGAGCATAATTTTTGAACAGTAGCTTCAACTGTTTTGTGGCATATGATAAATTCCCTAACACCCGGACCTGTCGATTTTGGTCAAAAATGAAAATTTCAAAAGTGCCCCAATTTCTGCTTTAAAGTATAGGAACTATCCCAAAATGTATCACTAAGGTGACAGAAGTTGATTTCGGAGCATAATTTTTGAACAGGAGCTTCAACCGTTTTGTGGCATATGAGAAATTCCCTAAGTCCTGGACCTGTCGATTTTGGTCAAAAATGAAAATTTCAAAAGTGCCCCAATTTCTGCTTTAAACTTTAGGTACTATCCCAAAATGTATCACTAAGGTGACAGAAGTTGATTATGGAGCATAATTTTTGAACAGGAGCTTCAACCGTTTAGTGGCATATGAGAAATTCCCTAAGCCCCGGACCTGTCGATTTTGGTCAAAAATGAAAATTTCAAAAGTGCCCCAATTTCTGCTTTAAAGTACAGGAACTATCCCAAAATGTATCACTAAGGTGACAGAAGTTGATTTCAGAGCATAATTTTTGAACAGTAGCTTCAACCGTTTTGTGGCATATGAGAAATTCCCTAAGCCCCGGACCTGTTGATTTTTGTCAAAAATGAAAATTTCAAAAGTGCCCCAATTTCTGCTTTAAAGTACAGGAACTATCCCAAAATGTATCACTAAGGTGACAGAAGTTGATTTCAGAGCATAATTTTTGAACAGTAGCTTCAACCGTTTTGTGGCATATGAGAAATTCCCTAAGCCCCGGACCTGTCGATTTTAGTCAAAAATGAAAATTTCAAAAGTGCCCCAATTTCTGCTTTAAAGTTTAGGTACTATCCCAAAATGTATCACTAAGGTGACAGAAGTTGATTATGGAGCATAATTTTTGAACAGGAGCTTCAACCGTTTTGTGGCATATGAGAAATCCCCAAAGCCCCGGACCTGTCGATTTTGGTCAAAAATGAAAATTTCAAAAGTGCCCCAATTTCTGCTTTAAACTTTAGGTACTTTCCCAAAATGTATCACTAAGGTGACAGAAGTTGATTTCGGAGCATAATTTTTGAACAGGAGCTTCAACTGTTTTGTGGCATATTAGAAATTCCCTAAGCCCCGGACCTGTCGATTTTGGTCAAAAATGAAAATTTCAAAAGTGCCCCAATTTCTGCTTTAAACTTTAGGTAATATCCCAAAATGTATCACTAAGGTGACAGAAGTTGATTTCGGAGCATAATTTTTGAACAGGAGCTTCAACTGTTTTGTGGCATATGAGAAATTCCCTAGGCCCCGGACCTGTCGATTTTGGTCTAAAATGAAAATTTCAAAAGGGCCCCAATTTCTGCTTTAAACTTTAGGTAATATCCCAAAATGTATCACTAAGGTGACAGAAGTTGATTTCGGAGCATAAATTTTGAACAGGAGCTTCAACTGTTTTGTGGCATATGAGAAATTCCCTAAGCCCCGGACATGGCGATTTTGGTCAAAAATGAAAATTTCAAAAGTGCCCCAATTTCTGCTTTAAAGTTTAGGTACTATCCCAAAATGTATCACTAAGGTGACAGAAGTTGATTTCAGAGCATAATTATTGAACAGTAGCTTCAACCGTTTTGTGGCATATGAGAAATTCCCTAAGCCCCGGACCTGTCGATTTTGGTCAAAAATGAAAATTTCAAAAGTGCCCCAATTTCTGCTTTAAAGTTTAGGTACTATCCCAAAATGAATCACTAAGGTGACAGAAGTTGATTTCAGAGCATAATTTTTGAACAGTAGCTTCAACTGTTTTGTGGCATATGATAAATTCCCTAAGCCCCGGACCTGTCGATTTTGGTCAAAAATGAAAATTTCAAAAGTGCCCCAATTTCTGCTTTAAAGTATAGGAACTATCCCAAAATGTATCACTAAGGTGACAGAAGTTGATTTCGGAGCATAATTTTTGAACAGGAGCTTCAACCGTTTTGTGGCATATGAGAAATTCCCTAGGCCCCGGACCTGTCGATTTTGGTCAAAAATGAAAATTTCAAAAGTGCCCCAATTTCTGCTTTAAAGTATAGGAACTATCCCAAAATGTATCACTAAGGTGACAGAAGTTGATTTCGGAGCATGATTTTTGAACAGGAGCTTCAACCATTTTGTGGCATATGACAAATTCCCTAAGCCCCGGACCTGTCGATTTTGGTCAAAAATGAAAATTTCAAAAGTGCCCCAATTTCTGCTTTAAAGTTTAGGTACTATCCCAAAATGTATCACTAAGGTGACAGAAGTTGATTATGGAGCATCATTTTTGAACAGGAGCTTCAACCGTTTTGTGGCATATGAGAAATTCCCTAAGCCCCGGACCTGTCGATTTTGGTCAAAATTGAAAATTTCAAAAGTGCCCCAATTTCTGCTTTAAAGTTTAGGTACTTTCCCAAAATGTATCACTAAGGTGACAGAAGTTGATTTCGGAGCATCATTTTTGAACAGTAGCTTCAACCGTTTTGTGGCATATGAGAAATTCCCTAAGCCCCGGACCTGTCAATTTTGGTCAAAAATGAAAATTTCAAAAGTGCCCCAATTTCTGCTTTAAACTTTAGGTACTATCCCAAAATGTATCACTAAGGTGACAGAAGTTGATTTCAGAGCATAATTTTTGAACAGTAGCTTTAACCGTTTTGTGGCATATGAGAAATTCCCTAAGCCCCGGACCTGTCGATTTTGGTCAAAAATTGAAATTTCAAAAGTGCCCCAATTTCTGATTTAAACTTTAGGTACTATCCCAAAATGTATCACTAAGGTGACAGAAGTTGATTTCAGAGCATAATTTTTGAACAGTAGCTTCAACTGTTTTGTGGCATATGATAAATTCCCTAAGCCCCGGACCTGTCGATTTTTGTCAAAAATGAAAATTTCAAAAGTGCCCCAATTTCTGCTTTAAAGTTTAGGTACTTTCCCAAAATGTATCACTAAGGTGACAAAAGTTGATTTCAGAGCATAATTTTTGAACAGTAGCTTCAACCGTTTTGTGGCATATGAGAAATTCCCTAAGCCCCGGACCTGTCGATTTTGGTCAAAAATGAAAATTTCAAAAGTGCCCCAATTTCTGCTTTAAAGTTTAGGTACTATCCCAAAATGTATCACTAAGGTGACAGAAGTTGATTTTGGAGCATAATTTTTGAACAGGAGCTTCAACTGTTTTGTGGCATATGAGAAATTCCCTAAGCCCCGGACCTGTCGATTTTGGTCAAAAATGAAAATTTCAAAAGTGCCCCAATTTCTGCTTTAAAGTTTAGGTACTATCCCAAAATGTATCACTAAGGTGACAGAAGTTGATTTCAGAGCATAATTTTTGAACAGTAGCTTCAACTGTTTTGTGGCATATGATAAATTCCCTAAGCCCCAGACCTGTCGATTTTGGTCAAAAATGAAAATTTCAAAAGTGCCCCAATTTCTGCTTTAAAGTATAGGAACTATCCCAAAATGTATCACTAAGGTGACAGAAGTTGATTTCGGAGCATAATTTTTGAACAGGAGCTTCAACTGTTTTGTGGCATATGAGAAATTCCCTAGGCCCCGGACCTGTCGATTTTGGACAAAAATGAAAATTTCAAAAGTGCCCCAATTTCTGCTTTAAAGTATAGGAACTATCCCAAAATGTATCACTAAGGTGACAGAAGTTGATTTCGGAGCATGATTTTTGAACAGGAGCTTCAACCGTTTTGTGGCATATGAGAAATTCCCTAAGCCCCGGACCTGTTGATTTTGGTCTAAAATGAAAATTTCAAAAGGGCCCCAATTTCTGCTTTAAACTTTAGGTAATATCCCAAAATGTATCACTAAGGTGACAGAAGTTGATTTCGGAGCATAAATTTTGAACAGGAGCTTCAACTGTTTTGTGGCATATGAGAAATTCCCTAAGCCCCGGACATGGCGATTTTGGTCAAAAATGAAAATTTCAAAAGTGCCCCAATTTCTGCTTTAAAGTTTAGGTACTATCCCAAAATGTATCACTAAGGTGACAGAAGTTGATTTCAGAGCATAATTATTGAACAGTAGCTTCAACCGTTTTGTGGCATATGAGAAATTCCCTAAGCCCCGGACCTGTCGATTTTGGTCAAAAATGAAAATTTCAAAAGTGCCCCAATTTCTGCTTTAAAGTTTAGGTACTATCCCAAAATGAATCACTAAGGTGACAGAAGTTGATTTCAGAGCATAATTTTTGAACAGTAGCTTCAACTGTTTTGTGGCATATGATAAATTCCCTAAGCCCCGGACCTGTCGATTTTGGTCAAAAATGAAAATTTCAAAAGTGCCCCAATTTCTGCTTTAAAGTATAGGAACTATCCCAAAATGTATCACTAAGGTGACAGAAGTTGATTTCGGAGCATAATTTTTGAACAGGAGCTTCAACCGTTTTGTGGCATATGAGAAATTCCCTAGGCCCCGGACCTGTCGATTTTGGTCAAAAATGAAAATTTCAAAAGTGCCCCAATTTCTGCTTTAAAGTATAGGAACTATCCCAAAATGTATCACTAAGGTGACAGAAGTTGATTTCGGAGCATGATTTTTGAACAGGAGCTTCAACCGTTTTGTGGCATATGAGAAATTCCCTAAGCCCCGGACCTGTTGATTTTGGTCTAAAATGAAAATTTCAAAAGTGCCCCAATTTCTGCTTTAAACTTTAGGTAATATCCCAAAATGTATCACTAAGGTGACAGAAGTTGATTTCGGAGCATACTTTTTGAACAGGAGCTTCAACCATTTTGTGGCATATGACAAATTCCCTAAGCCCCGGACCTGTCGATTTTGGTCAAAAATGAAAATTTCAAAAGTGCCCCAATTTCTGCTTTAAAGTTTAGGTACTATCCCAAAATGTATCACTAAGGTGACAGAAGTTGATTATGGAGCATCATTTTTGAACAGGAGCTTCAACCGTTTTGTGGCATATGAGAAATTCCCTAAGCCCCGGACCTGTCGATTTTGGTCAAAATTGAAAATTTCAAAAGTGCCCCAATTTCTGCTTTAAAGTTTAGGTACTTTCCCAAAATGTATCACTAAGGTGACAGAAGTTGATTTCGGAGCATAATTTTTGAACAGTAGCTTCAACCGTTTTGTGGCATATGAGAAATTCCCTAAGCCCCGGACCTGTCAATTTTGGTCAAAAATGAAAATTTCAAAAGTGCCCCAATTTCTGCTTTAAACTTTAGGTACTATCCCAAAATGTATCACTAAGGTGACAGAAGTTGATTTCAGAGCATAATTTTTGAACAGTAGCTTTAACCGTTTTGTGGCATATGAGAAATTCCCTAAGCCCCGGACCTGTCGATTTTGGTCAAAAATTGAAATTTCAAAAGTGCCCCAATTTCTGATTTAAACTTTAGGTACTATCCCAAAATGTATCACTAAGGTGACAGAAGTTGATTTCAGAGCATAATTTTTGAACAGTAGCTTCAACTGTTTTGTGGCATATGATAAATTCCCTAAGCCCCGGACCTGTCGATTTTTGTCAAAAATGAAAATTTCAAAAGTGCCCCAATTTCTGCTTTAAAGTTTAGGTACTTTCCCAAAATGTATCACTAAGGTGACAAAAGTTGATTTCAGAGCATAATTTTTGAACAGTAGCTTCAACCGTTTTGTGGCATATGAGAAATTCCCTAAGCCCCGGACCTGTCGATTTTGGTCAAAAATGAAAATTTCAAAAGTGCCCCAATTTCTGCTTTAAAGTTTAGGTACTATCCCAAAATGTATCACTAAGGTGACAGAAGTTGATTTTGGAGCATAATTTTTGAACAGGAGCTTCAACTGTTTTGTGGCATATGAGAAATTCCCTAAGCCCCGGACCTGTCGATTTTGGTCAAAAATGAAAATTTCAAAAGTGCCCCAATTTCTGCTTTAAAGTTTAGGTACTATCCCAAAATGTATCACTAAGGTGACAGAAGTTGATTTCAGAGCATAATTTTTGAACAGTAGCTTCAACTGTTTTGTGGCATATGATAAATTCCCTAAGCCCCAGACCTGTCGATTTTGGTCAAAAATGAAAATTTCAAAAGTGCCCCAATTTCTGCTTTAAAGTATAGGAACTATCCCAAAATGTATCACTAAGGTGACAGAAGTTGATTTCGGAGCATAATTTTTGAACAGGAGCTTCAACTGTTTTGTGGCATATGAGAAATTCCCTAGGCCCCGGACCTGTCGATTTTGGTCAAAAATGAAAATTTCAAAAGTGCCCCAATTTCTGCTTTAAAGTATAGGAAATATCCCAAAATGTATCACTAAGGTGACAGAAGTTGATTTCGGAGCATGATTTTTGAACAGGAGCTTCAACCGTTTTGTGGCATATGAGAAATTCCCTAAGCCCCGGACCTGTTGATTTTGGTCTAAAATGAACATTTCAAAAGGGCCCCAATTTCTGCTTTAAACTTTAGGTAATATCCCAAAATGTATCACTAAGGTGACAGAAGTTGATTTCGGAGCATAAATTTTGAACAGGAGCTTCAACTGTTTTGTGGCATATGAGAAATTCCCTAAGCCCCGGACCTGGCGATTTTGGTCAAAAATGAAAATTTCAAAAGTGCCCCAATTTCTGCTTTAAAGTTTAGGTACTATCCCAAAATGTATCACTAAGGTGACAGAAGTTGATTTCAGAGCATAATTATTGAACAGTAGCTTCAACCGTTTTGTGGCATATGAGAAATTCCCTAAGCCCCGGACCTGTCGATTTTGGTCAAAAATGAAAATTTCAAAAGTGCCCCAATTTCTGCTTTAAAGTTTAGGTACTATCCCAAAATGAATCACTAAGGTGACAGAAGTTGATTTCAGAGCATAATTTTTGAACAGTAGCTTCAACTATTTTGTGGCATATGATAAATTCCCTAAGCCCCGGACCTGTCGATTTTGGTCAAAAATGAAAATTTCAAAAGTGCCCCAATTTCTGCTTTAAAGTATAGGAACTATCCCAAAATGTATCACTAAGGTGACAGAAGTTGATTTCGGAGCATAATTTTTGAACAGGAGCTTCAACCGTTTTGTGGCATATGAGAAATTCCCTAGGCCCCGGACCTGTCGATTTTGGTCAAAAATGAAAATTTCAAAAGTGCCCCAATTTCTGCTTTAAAGTATAGGAACTATCCCAAAATGTATCACTAAGGTGACAGAAGTTGATTTCGGAGCATGATTTTTGAACAGGAGCTTCAACCGTTTTGTGGCATATGAGAAATTCCCTAAGCCCCGGACCTGTTGATTTTGGTCTAAAATGAAAATTTCAAAAGTGCCCCAATTTCTGCTTTAAACTTTAGGTAATATCCCAAAATGTATCACTAAGGTGACAGAAGTTGATTTCGGAGCATACTTTTTGAACAGGAGCTTCAACCATTTTGTGGCATATGACAAATTCCCTAAGCCCCGGACCTGTCGATTTTGGTCAAAAATGAAAATTTCAAAAGTGCCCCAATTTCTGCTTTAAAGTTTAGGTACTATCCCAAAATGTATCACTAAGGTGACAGAAGTTGATTTCGGAGCATAAATTTTGAACAGGAGCTTCAACTGTTTTGTGGCATATGAGAAATTCCCTAAGCCCCGGACCTGGCGATTTTGGTCAAAAATGAAAATTTCAAAAGTGCCCCAATTTCTGCTTTAAAGTTTAGGTACTTTCCCAAAATGTATCACTAAGGTGACAGAAGTTGATTTCAGAGCATAATTTTTGAACAGTAGCTTCAACCGTTTTGTGGCATATGAGAAATTCGCTAAGCCCCGGACCTGTCGATTTTGGTCAAAAATGAAAATTTCAAAAGTGCCCCAATTTCTGCTTTAAACTTTAGGTACTATCCCAAAATGTATCACTAAGGTGACAGAAGTTGATTTCAGAGCATAATTTTTGAACAGTAGCTTCAACTGTTTTGCAGCATATGATAAATTCCCTAAGCCCCGGACCTGTCGATTTTGGTCAAAAATGAAAATTTTAAAAGTGCCCCAATTTCTGCTTTAAAGTATAGGAACTATCCCAAAATGTATCACTAAGGTGACAGAAGTTGATTTCGGAGCATAATTTTTGAACAGGAGCTTCAACCGTTTTGTGGCATATGAGAAATTCCCTAAGCCCTGGACCTGTCGATTTTGGTCAAAAATGAAAATTTCAAAAGTGCCCCAATTTCTGCTTTAAACTTTAGGTACTATCCCAAAATGTATCACTAAGGTGACAGAAGTTGATTATGGAGCATAATTTTTGAACAGGAGCTTCAACCGTTTTGTGGCATATGAGAAATTCCCTAAGCCCCGGACCTGTCAATTTTGGTCAAAAATGAAAATTTCAAAAGTGCCCCAATTTCTGCTTTAAAGTATAGGAACTATCCCAAAATGTATCACTAAGGTGACAGAAGTTGATTTCAGAGCATAATTTTTGAACAGTAGCTTCAACCGTTTTGTGGCATATGAGAAATTCCCTAAGCCCCGGACCTGTCGATTTTGGTCAAAAATGAAAATTTCAAAAGTGCCCCAATTTCTGTTTTAAACTTTTGGTACTATCCCAAAATGTATCACTAAGGTGACAGAAGTTGATTTCAGAGCATAATTTTTGAACAGTAGCTTCAACCGTTTTGTGGCATATGAGAAATTCCCTAAGCCCCGGACCTGTCGATTTTGGTCAAAAATGAAAATTTCAAAAGTGCCCCAATTTCTGCTTTAAACTTAGGTACTATCCCAAAATGTATCACTAAGGTGACAGAAGTTGATTTCAGAGCATAATTTTTGGAACAGTAGCTTCAACCGTTTTGTGGCATATGAGAAATTCCCTAAGCCCCGGACCTGTCGATTTTGGTCAAAAATGAAAATTTCAAAAGTGCCCCAATTTCTGCTTTAAAGTTTAGGTACTATCCCAAAATGTATCACTAAGGTGACAGAAGTTGATTATGGAGCATAATTTTTGAACAGGAGCTTCAACCGTTTTGTGGCATATGAGAAATCCCCAAAGCCCCGGACCTGTCGATTTTGGTCAAAAATGAAAATTTCAAAAGTGCCCCAATTTCTGCTTTAAACTTTAGGTACTATCCCAAAATGTATCACTAAGGTGACAGAAGTTGATTTCAGAGCAAAATTTTTGGAACAGTAGCTTCAACCGTTTTGTGGCATATGAGAAATTCCCTAAGCCCCGGACCTGTCGATTTTGGTCAAAAATGAAAATTTCAAAAGTGCCCCAATTTCTGCTTTAAACTTTAGGTACTATCCCAAAATGTATCACTAAGGTGACAGAAGTTGATTTTGGAGCATCATTTTTGAACAGGAGCTTCAACCGTTTTGTGGCATATGAGAAATTCCCTAAGCCCCGGACCTGTCGATTTTGGTCAAAAATGAAAATTTCAAAAGTGCCCCAATTTCTGCTTTAAAGTTTAGGTACTATCCCAAAATGTATCACTAAGGTGACAGAAGTTGATTATGGAGCATCATTTTTGAACAGGAGCTTCAACCGTTTTGTGGCATATGAGAAATTCCCTAAGCCCCGGACCTGTCGATTTTGGTCAAAAATGAAAATTTCAAAAGTGCCCCAATTTCTGCTTTAAAGTTTAGGTACTATCCCAAAATGTATCACTAAGGTGACAGAAGTTGATTATGGAGCATCATTTTTGAACAGGAGCTTCAACCGTTTTGTGGCATATGAGAAATTCCCTAAGCCCCGGACCTGTCGATTTTGGCCAAAAATGAAAATTTCAAAAGTGCCCCAACTTCTGCTTTAAAGTATAGGAACTATCCCAAAATGTATCACTAAGGTGACAGAAGTTGATTTCGGAGCATAATTTTTGAACAGGAGCTTCAACCGTTTTGTGGCATATGAGAAATTCCCTAAGTCCTGGACCTGTCGATTTTGGTCAAAAATGAAAATTTCAAAAGTGCCCCAATTTCTGCTTTAAACTTTAGGTACTATCCCAAAATGTATCACTAAGGTGACAGAAGTTGATTTCAGAGCATAATTTTTGAACAGTAGCTTCAACTGTTTTGTGGCATATGATAAATTCCCTAACACCCGGACCTGTCGATTTTGGTCAAAAATGAAAATTTCAAAAGTGCCCCAATTTCTGCTTTAAACTTTAGGTACTATCCCAAAATGTATCACTAAGGTGACAGAAGTTGATTATGGAGCATAATTTTTGAACAGGAGCTTCAACCGTTTTGTGGCATATGAGAAATTCCCTAAGCCCCGGACCTGTCGATTTTGGTCAAAAATGAAAATTTCAAAAGTGCCCCAATTTCTGCTTTAAAGTTTAGGTACTTTCCCAAAATGTATCACTAAGGTGACAGAAGTTGATTTCAGAGCATAATTTTTGAACAGTAGCTTCAACCGTTTTGTGGCATATGAGAAATTCCCTAAGCCCCGGACCTGTCGATTTTGGTCAAAAATGAAAATTTCAAAAGTGCCCCAATTTCTGCTTTAAACTTTAGGTACTATCCCAAAATGTATCACTAAGGTGACAGAAGTTGATTATGGAGCATAATTTTTGAACAGGAGCTTCAACCGTTTTGTGGCATATGAGAAATTCCCTAAGCCCCGAACCTGTCGATTTTGGTCAAAAATGAAAATTTCAAAAGTGCCCCAATTTCTGCTTTAAACTTTAGGTACTATCCCAAAATGTATCACTAAGGTGACAGAAGTTGATTTCAGAGCATAATTTTTGAACAGTAGCTTCAACTGTTTTGTGGCATATGATAAATTCCCTAACACCCGGACCTGTCGATTTTGGTCAAAAATGAAAATTTCAAAGTGCCCCAATTTCTGCTTTAAAGTATAGGAACTATCCCAAAATGTATCACTAAGGTGACAGAAGTTGATTTCGGAGCATAATTTTTGAACAGGAGCTTCAACCGTTTTGTGGCATATGAGAAATTCCCTAAGTCCTGGACCTGTCGATTTTGGTCAAAAATGAAAATTTCAAAAGTGCCCCAATTTCTGCTTTAAACTTTAGGTACTATCCCAAAATGTATCACTAAGGTGACAGAAGTTGATTATGGAGCATAATTTTTGAACAGGAGCTTCAACCGTTTAGTGGCATATGAGAAATTCCCTAAGCCCCGGACCTGTCGATTTTGGTCAAAAATGAAAATTTCAAAAGTGCCCCAATTTCTGCTTTAAAGTACAGGAACTATCCCAAAATGTATCACTAAGGTGACAGAAGTTGATTTCAGAGCATAATTTTTGAACAGTAGCTTCAACCGTTTTGTGGCATATGAGAAATTCCCTAAGCCCCGGACCTGTCGATTTTGGTCAAAAATGAAAATTTCAAAAGTGCCCCAATTTCTGCTTTAAAGTACAGGAACTATCCCAAAATGTATCACTAAGGTGACAGAAGTTGATTTCAGAGCATAATTTTTGAACAGTAGCTTCAACCGTTTTGTGGCATATGAGAAATTCCCTAAGCCCCGGACCTGTCGATTTTGGTCAAAAATGAAAATTTCAAAAGTGCCCCAATTTCTGCTTTAAAGTTTAGGTACTATCCCAAAATGTATCACTAAGGTGACAGAAGTTGATTATGGAGCATAATTTTTGAACAGGAGCTTCAACCGTTTTGTGGCATATGAGAAATCCCCAAAGCCCCGGACCTGTCGATTTTGGTCAAAAATGAAAATTTCAAAAGTGCCCCAATTTCTGCTTTAAACTTTAGGTACTTTCCCAAAATGTATCACTAAGGTGACAGAAGTTGATTTCGGAGCATAATTTTTGAACAGGAGCTTCAACTGTTTTGTGGCATATTAGAAATTCCCTAAGCCCCGGACCTGTCGATTTTGGTCAAAAATGAAAATTTCAAAAGTGCCCCAATTTCTGCTTTAAACTTTAGGTACTATCCCAAAATGTATCACTAAGGTGACAGAAGTTGATTTCGGAGCATAATTTTTGAACAGGAGCTTCAACCGTTTTGTGGCATATGAGAAATTCCCTAAGCCCCGGACCTGTCGATTTTGGTCAAAAATGAAAATTTCAAAAGTGCCCCAATTTCTGCTTTAAAGTTTAGGTACTATCCCAAAATGTATCACTAAGGTGACAGAAGTTGATTATGGAGCATCATTTTTGAACAGGAGCTTCAACCGTTTTGTGGCATATGAGAAATTCCCTAAGCCCCGGACCTGTCGATTTTGGTCAAAATTGAAAATTTCAAAAGTGCCCCAATTTCTGCTTTAAAGTTTAGGTACTTTCCCAAAATGTATCACTAAGGTGACAGAAGTTGATTTCGGAGCATAATTTTTGAACAGTAGCTTCAACCGTTTTGTGGCATATGAGAAATTCCCTAAGCCCCGGACCTGTCAATTTTGGTCAAAAATGAAAATTTCAAAAGTGCCCCAATTTCTGCTTTAAACTTTAGGTACTATCCCAAAATGTATCACTAAGGTGACAGAAGTTGATTTCAGAGCATAATTTTTGAACAGTAGCTTTAACCGTTTTGTGGCATATGAGAAATTCCCTAAGCCCCGGACCTGTCGATTTTGGTCAAAAATTGAAATTTCAAAAGTGCCCCAATTTCTGATTTAAACTTTAGGTACTATCCCAAAATGTATCACTAAGGTGACAGAAGTTGATTTCAGAGCATAATTTTTGAACAGTAGCTTCAACTGTTTTGTGGCATATGATAAATTCCCTAAGCCCCGGACCTGTCGATTTTTGTCAAAAATGAAAATTTCAAAAGTGCCCCAATTTCTGCTTTAAAGTTTAGGTACTTTCCCAAAATGTATCACTAAGGTGACAAAAGTTGATTTCAGAGCATAATTTTTGAACAGTAGCTTCAACCGTTTTGTGGCATATGAGAAATTCCCTAAGCCTCGGACCTGTCGATTTTGGTCAAAAATGAAAATTTCAAAAGTGCCCCAATTTCTGCTTTAAAGTTTAGGTACTATCCCAAAATGTATCACTAAGGTGACAGAAGTTGATTTTGGAGCATAATTTTTGAACAGGAGCTTCAACTGTTTTGTGGCATATGAGAAATTCCCTAAGCCCCGGACCTGTCGATTTTGGTCAAAAATGAAAATTTCAAAAGTGCCCCAATTTCTGCTTTAAAGTTTAGGTACTATCCCAAAATGTATCACTAAGGTGACAGAAGTTGATTTCAGAGCATAATTTTTGAACAGTAGCTTCAACTGTTTTGTGGCATATGATAAATTCCCTAAGCCCCAGACCTGTCGATTTTGGTCAAAAATGAAAATTTCAAAAGTGCCCCAATTTCTGCTTTAAAGTATAGGAACTATCCCAAAATGTATCACTAAGGTGACAGAAGTTGATTTCGGAGCATAATTTTTGAACAGGAGCTTCAACTGTTTTGTGGCATATGAGAAATTCCCTAGGCCCCGGACCTGTCGATTTTGGTCAAAAATGAAAATTTCAAAAGTGCCCCAATTTCTGCTTTAAAGTATAGGAACTATCCCAAAATGTATCACTAAGGTGACAGAAGTTGATTTCGGAGCATGATTTTTGAACAGGAGCTTCAACCGTTTTGTGGCATATGAGAAATTCCCTAAGCCCCGGACCTGTTGATTTTGGTCTAAAATGAACATTTCAAAAGGGCCCCAATTTCTGCTTTAAACTTTAGGTAATATCCCAAAATGTATCACTAAGGTGACAGAAGTTGATTTCGGAGCATAAATTTTGAACAGGAGCTTCAACTGTTTTGTGGCATATGAGAAATTCCCTAAGCCCCGGACCTGGCGATTTTGGTCAAAAATGAAAATTTCGAAAGTGCCCCAATTTCTGCTTTAAAGTTTAGGTACTATCCCAAAATGTATCACTAAGGTGACAGAAGTTGATTTCAGAGCATAATTATTGAACAGTAGCTTCAACCGTTTTGTGGCATATGAGAAATTCCCTAAGCCCCGGACCTGTCGATTTTGGTCAAAAATGAAAATTTCAAAAGTGCCCCAATTTCTGCTTTAAAGTTTAGGTACTATCCCAAAATGAATCACTAAGGTGACAGAAGTTGATTTCAGAGCATAATTTTTGAACAGTAGCTTCAACTGTTTTGTGGCATATGATAAATTCCCTAAGCCCCGGACCTGTCGATTTTGGTCAAAAATGAAAATTTCAAAAGTGCCCCAATTTCTGCTTTAAAGTATAGGAACTATCCCAAAATGTATCACTAAGGTGACAGAAGTTGATTTCGGAGCATAATTTTTGAACAGGAGCTTCAACCGTTTTGTGGCATATGAGAAATTCCCTAGGCCCCGGACCTGTTGATTTTGGTCAAAAATGAAAATTTCAAAAGTGCCCCAATTTCTGCTTTAAAGTATAGGAACTATCCCAAAATGTATCACTAAGGTGACAGAAGTTGATTTCGGAGCATGATTTTTGAACAGGAGCTTCAACCGTTTTGTGGCATATGAGAAATTCCCTAAGCCCCGGACCTGTTGATTTTGGTCTAAAATGAAAATTTCAAAAGTGCCCCAATTTCTGCTTTAAACTTTAGGTAATATCCCAAAATGTATCACTAAGGTGACAGAAGTTGATTTCGGAGCATACTTTTTGAACAGGAGCTTCAACCATTTTGTGGCATATGACAAATTCCCTAAGCCCCGGACCTGTCGATTTTGGTCAAAAATGAAAATTTCAAAAGTGCCCCAATTTCTGCTTTAAAGTTTAGGTACTATCCCAAAATGTATCACTAAGGTGACAGAAGTTGATTTCGGAGCATAAATTTTGAACAGGAGCTTCAACTGTTTTGTGGCATATGAGAAATTCCCTAAGCCCCGGACCTGGCGATTTTGGTCAAAAATGAAAATTTCAAAAGTGCCCCAATTTCTGCTTTAAAGTTTAGGTACTTTCCCAAAATGTATCACTAAGGTGACAGAAGTTGATTTCAGAGCATAATTTTTGAACAGTAGCTTCAACCGTTTTGTGGCATATGAGAAATTCGCTAAGCCCCGGACCTGTCGATTTTGGTCAAAAATGAAAATTTCAAAAGTGCCCCAATTTCTGCTTTAAACTTTAGGTACTATCCCAAAATGTATCACTAAGGTGACAGAAGTTGATTTCAGAGCATAATTTTTGAACAGTAGCTTCAACTGTTTTGCAGCATATGATAAATTCCCTAAGCCCCGGACCTGTCGATTTTGGTCAAAAATGAAAATTTTAAAAGTGCCCCAATTTCTGCTTTAAAGTATAGGAACTATCCCAAAATGTATCACTAAGGTGACAGAAGTTGATTTCGGAGCATAATTTTTGAACAGGAGCTTCAACCGTTTTGTGGCATATGAGAAATTCCCTAAGCCCTGGACCTGTCGATTTTGGTCAAAAATGAAAATTTCAAAAGTGCCCCAATTTCTGCTTTAAACTTTAGGTACTATCCCAAAATGTATCACTAAGGTGACAGAAGTTGATTATGGAGCATAATTTTTGAACAGGAGCTTCAACCGTTTTGTGGCATATGAGAAATTCCCTAAGCCCCGGACCTGTCAATTTTGGTCAAAAATGAAAATTTCAAAAGTGCCCCAATTTCTGCTTTAAAGTATAGGAACTATCCCAAAATGTATCACTAAGGTGACAGAAGTTGATTTCAGAGCATAATTTTTGAACAGTAGCTTCAACCGTTTTGTGGCATATGAGAAATTCCCTAAGCCCCGGACCTGTCGATTTTGGTCAAAAATGAAAATTTCAAAAGTGCCCCAATTTCTGTTTTAAACTTTTGGTACTATCCCAAAATGTATCACTAAGGTGACAGAAGTTGATTTCAGAGCATAATTTTTGAACAGTAGCTTCAACCGTTTTGTGGCATATGAGAAATTCCCTAAGCCCCGGACCTGTCGATTTTGGTCAAAAATGAAAATTTCAAAAGTGCCCCAATTTCTGCTTTAAACTTTAGGTACTATCCCAAAATGTATCACTAAGGTGACAGAAGTTGATTTCAGAGCATAATTTTTGAACAGTAGCTTCAACCGTTTTGTGGCATATGAGAAATTCCCTAAGCCCCGGACCTGTCGATTTTGGTCAAAAATGAAAATTTCAAAAGTGCCCCAATTTCTGCTTTAAAGTTTAGGTACTATCCCAAAATGTATCACTAAGGTGACAGAAGTTGATTATGGAGCATAATTTTTGAACAGGAGCTTCAACCGTTTTGTGGCATATGAGAAATCCCCAAAGCCCCGGACCTGTCGATTTTGGTCAAAAATGAAAATTTCAAAAGTGCCCCAATTTCTGCTTTAAACTTTAGGTACTATCCCAAAATGTATCACTAAGGTGACAGAAGTTGATTTCAGAGCATAATTTTTGGAACAGTAGCTTCAACCGTTTTGTGGCATATGAGAAATTCCCTAAGCCCCGGACCTGTCGATTTTGGTCAAAAATGAAAATTTCAAAAGTGCCCCAATTTCTGCTTTAAAGTTTAGGTACTATCCCAAAATGTATCACTAAGGTGACAGAAGTTGATTTCGGAGCATAATTTTTGAACAGGAGCTTCAACTGTTTTGTGGCATATGAGAAATTCCCTAAGCCCCGGACCTGTCGATTTTGGTCAAAAATGAAAATTTCAAAAGTGCCCCAATTTCTGCTTTAAACTTTAGGTACTATCCCAAAATGTATCACTAAGGTGACAGAAGTTGATTTTGGAGCATCATTTTTGAACAGGAGCTTCAACCGTTTTGTGGCATATGAGAAATTCCCTAAGCCCCGGACCTGTCGATTTTGGTCAAAAATGAAAATTTCAAAAGTGCCCCAATTTCTGCTTTAAAGTTTAGGTACTATCCCAAAATGTATCACTAAGGTGACAGAAGTTGATTATGGAGCATCATTTTTTAACAGGAGCTTCAACCGTTTTGTGGCATATGAGAAATTCCCTAAGCCCCGGACCTGTCGATTTTGGTCAAAAATGAAAATTTCAAAAGTGCCCCAATTTCTGCTTTAAAGTTTAGGTACTATCCCAAAATGTATCACTAAGGTGACAGAAGTTGATTATGGAGCATCATTTTTGAACAGGAGCTTCAACCGTTTTGTGGCATATGAGAAATTCCCTAAGCCCCGGACCTGTCGATTTTGGTCAAAAATGAAAATTTCAAAAGTGCCCCAATTTCTGCTTTAAAGTTTAGGTACTATCCCAAAATGTATCACTAAGGTGACAGAAGTTGATTATGGAGCATAATTTTTGAACAGGAGCTTCAACTGTTTTGTGGCATATGAGAAATTCCCTAAGCCCCGGACCTGTCGATTTTGGTCAAAAATGAAAATTTCAAAAGTGCCCCAATTTCTGCTTTAAACTTTAGGTACTATCCCAAAATGTATCACTAAGGTGACAGAAGTTGATTTCGGAGCATAATTTTTGAACAGGAGCTTCAACTGTTTTGTGGCATATGAGAAATTCCCTAAGCCCCGGACCTGTCGATTTTGGTCAAAAATGAAAATTTCAAAAGTGCCCCAATTTCTGCTTTAAAGTTTAGGTACTATCCCAAAATGTATCACTTAGGTGACAGAAGTTGATTTCGGAGCATAATTTTTGAACAGGAGCTTCAACCGTTTTGTGGCATATGAGAAATTCCCTAAGCCCCGGACCTGTCGATTTTGGTCAAAAATGAAAATTTCAAAAGTGCCCCAATTTCTGCTTTAAAGTTTAGGTACTATCCCAAAATGTATCACTAAGTTGACAGAAGTTGATTATGGAGCATCATTTTTGAACAGGAGCTTCAACCGTTTTGTGGCATATGAGAAATTCCCTAAGCCCCGGACCTGTCGATTTTGGTCAAAAATGAAAATTTCAAAAGTGCCCCAATTTCTGCTTTAAAGTTTAGGTACTATCCCAAAATGTATCACTAAGGTGACAGAAGTTGATTATGGAGCATAATTTTTGAACAGGAGCTTCAACCGTTTTGTGGCATATGAGAAATCCCCAAAGCCCCGGACCTGTCGATTTTGGTCAAAAATGAAAATTTCAAAAGTGCCCCAATTTCTGCTTTAAACTTTAGGTACTATCCCAAAATGTATCACTAAGGTGACAGAAGTTGATTTCAGAGCATAATTTTTGGAACAGTAGCTTCAACCGTTTTGTGGCATATGAGAAATTCCCTAAGCCCCGGACCTGTCGATTTTGGTCAAAAATGAAAATTTCAAAAGTGCCCCAATTTCTGCTTTAAAGTTTAGGTACTATCCCAAAATGTATCACTAAGGTGACAGAAGTTGATTTCGGAGCATAATTTTTGAACAGGAGCTTCAACTGTTTTGTGGCATATGAGAAATTCCCTAAGCCCCGGACCTGTCGATTTTGGTCAAAAATGAAAATTTCAAAAGTGCCCCAATTTCTGCTTTAAACTTTAGGTACTATCCCAAAATGTATCACTAAGGTGACAGAAGTTGATTTTGGAGCATCATTTTTGAACAGGAGCTTCAACCGTTTTGTGGCATATGAGAAATTCCCTAAGCCCCGGACCTGTCGATTTTGGTCAAAAATGAAAATTTCAAAAGTGCCCCAATTTCTGCTTTAAAGTTTAGGTACTATCCCAAAATGTATCACTAAGGTGACAGAAGTTGATTATGGAGCATCATTTTTGAACAGGAGCTTCAACCGTTTTGTGGCATATGAGAAATTCCCTAAGCCCCGGACCTGTCGATTTTGGTCAAAAATGAAAATTTCAAAAGTGCCCCAATTTCTGCTTTAAAGTTTAGGTACTATCCCAAAATGTATCACTAAGGTGACAGAAGTTGATTATGGAGCATCATTTTTGAACAGGAGCTTCAACCGTTTTGTGGCATATGAGAAATTCCCTAAGCCCCGGACCTGTCGATTTTGGTCAAAAATGAAAATTTCAAAAGTGCCCCAATTTCTGCTTTAAACTTTAGGTACTATCCCAAAATGTATCACTAAGGTGACAGAAGTTGATTTTGGAGCATCATTTTTGAACAGGAGCTTCAACCGTTTTGTGGCATATGAGAAATTCCCTAAGCCCCGGACCTGTCGATTTTGGTCA